>NC_140938.1:89976553-90294053 GCF_014529385.1 Adiantum capillus-veneris | reverse complement strand
ATGGCAAGCAAGGAAACCTTATGATTTACTATTTAGGTTGGAACTTTAGATGGGGAACGAGAATCTCAGCAAGAAAAGGAATTTTTTAAAAGGTGAGCCAGTAATAACATTAACTGACTATGTGGCATTACATATAACCCAACAATGAGATGGTACTATAGTTATGTGCTTTACGAGACTGGAGAGTGAGGCTCTCATGTCGGACCCTCGTTTTCTTTCAATGCAAGGTTGTATTGGCACTTCTGTAGAAAATAAAATAAAGGCATACATTGTTGAAAATTCTGTCACTAATTTGCAATAATTCGGTGGTAACATTGGTCATGGCATAGAGGTACTCATAACCAGCTACTTGAAATGGAATAGACCACCAAAAGAGGAAGAAGAACCACCTTAAAATCATGACCTCATGCTCAAGAGGGGAAAAAAATTCAATAGGTCATCGTCGTTGTTTTTGGGTGACTGTCCCCATTTCAAAATCCCATTGATGGTGCAGTTGGCCACCAAATGGGCAACACCACCAATCGTGGAAGCAACATGGGGTGTCATGGTGATAATAACATCAGCCACCATAGCTGCACTATTAGGTGTCACCTCTTGCAAGAGTTGCTACAGGGTACAATCGAAACAAGCTGCACCATATTTAGCCACCATTGCAACACCTTCGTGTCCCAATGTAGCACCAATATAGTGTAAAGTGCCATTGATGCTACAGTTGGTTGCCAATTAGGCCACACTACTGATCATGGAAGCAACATCGAGTGTCATGTGCATAACACTAGGTCGACCACCATAGTTCCACTGTTAGGTGTCTCCTCTTGTAAGAGTTTCCACATAGCCAAGGGTTGCTACATGGTACAATCCAAAAACGTTGTGCCATATTTAGCTGCCATTGCAACACCTTCGTGTCCTAATGTAGCACCAATATAGTGCTCCTTCTTGCTTCATTAGGTAGTTAGCAAAGCCTTAGAAAAGCATGGCCTAGTACTCAACACACAATTCATGATTGGAACACATTGGCCAAGCATCATAGCATGCAACAAAAATGATAACCTATTGCCAAGCCTTCAAAGAGAAACAAAGGAGCTCTTGACCTACATGTGTGTGTGTGTGTGTGTGTGTGTGTGTGTGTGTGTGTGTGTGTGTGTGTGAGAGAGAGAGAGAGAGAGAGAGAGAGAGAGAGAGAGAGTAGTGCGCACATGGTCGTATTTAGTGATAGAAGCATTTGAGATGAATGATTATCTCATTAACACACTTGTGCACACATGGTGATGTTCAACAAGAATTCTTGCCGATGTTCATGACATTAGGGACCCGTAGAGAGATTCTCGCCTTTATGTGGTTGGGCCACACTCAATGCACCATTGTGTGATCGTAGCATAGTGTAGCCACACAAGATCAATAACAACCTCAAATTGTCAATCCAAAGAAGGAAACTGGCTAGTGTGGAGGCATCTTAAAAGAGTGAGAGAGCCCTATAATTTTGGTGATAAAGAAGAGGCCCTATTGGCGGAGTAGAATCTCAGAGAGAGAATCCATGGAAAGTCCAATCTCTTGCACCTTCTCCTCTCTCTCTCTCTCTCTCTCTCTCTCTCACACACACACACACACACACACACACACACACACACACACACACACACACCTAAGTGCTTATACAACTAATAATCTGTATACATAGATAGAGACATTCACTACGAAATGTTAACCTAGTACAAAGGCTGACTCTATACCAGGTCTGGTTTAGGTTTGGAATTTTTTAAAGAAACCCCACAAACCCCACAAAACAACATCCCCCCCCGGAGGAGGACTGGTCCCTCCTACACCACTTTGATAAGATTTTTTGGCCTCTCAAGATTGTGTTTTTTGGCATACATGGGCCTTTACCCTTCATAGGGAGCCTGAAATATGGGACACTACCCGAAATAGGGTAACTGGCATTCATTTCTAAGATACCGTATTAGATGTATTAAATGACTGTAGTACATACCGAGTAAGTAGTTCACGCTTGAGCTCTTACCCTCTCTACCTCACGACCCTGCTGCCAAATGATCTCAATGCACCTGGCACACAGTATGATGGTGTTTTTCCCCCCCTCTTCTCTTCCACTCTATCCCCTATGTAGGGGGCCACGGTGGCTGTCGTTTATAGCCAGACGCTTTGGGACACGAGCAAAAATCAAAATGGAATCCTACACGCAGGCCTTCCTCAACCTACCTCCATTGATGGAATACTATATAAGGTGAGGATGGCCTTGAGCCCCTCACTTAGCCTTGTCTTTTGCGTGGTGTTTGTGTTTATGAGTAAAGAGAGATTTGAGGGCTTTCTTGGTGGCCTGCCTATTGTCTAACTATGGACCTGGTACAAAAAGATGGTGCTTCTTAGGTTTGCATTCTACTAAGAAAAAGTACTTTTTTACTGTTTTTTTCGCACCAGACATTCTGCTTTTTAAATTTCTGCGCAGCATAGTATGAGTGATGTTCTATAAATACTCTTGGCCCTGGTTGCTCACATTATAGGTTGCAAAGTATGATAATCTTTGTATAAAATTAGGTTTCAGATCTCCTTCAAAAGCATGGTTTATGACTCTAATAGTCATTCTCTGTTGAAACTCTTAGTTTGTTGTCTTTGATGATCTGGTTCAGATATTCTCTTATCAATGTGTTGAAACACTTGGTGTTGGTTACTACACCGTGCTCTGATTTAAGAAGGTAATATCTGAGGCGGACATGGATATGGTAAGAATGAATACTGGTTATTATTTGTGGCTTGATTAAAATGATACTGCGCTGCCCGAGTTTCTTAAAAAAAGCGGTGGCAAGATGGTCGAATGGTTGTCTTGCCCTATTATGGGTGGTACACCTGGCAAAAAATGCGCCAGTCAACTGTATTTTTAGAGTTTGTACATATTTTAGGTATCAATTCTCATGGTGACTTACTTTAAGGAATGTATTATGGATGTCACTCTCTCGACACAGATCACTGGTTTTTTATAGGTTTTGTATCACGACTGTATGTTTGTGCTAACCATATCCTATTGTAGGTTTAAACTTGTCCTGGCTGGTATAACAAGTGTTGTAGAAGATTGAGTATTCAATTAGTTCTTGGTAATTTGTTTTGACATGAAATACTGGTCCGAATTTTTAGACCAAACAAAAGGATTTTGAGGATTAAAATCAAATTACTATGCTTGTATGGAGATAGACAATAAAATGAAAACAAATGCTTTAAAGTAAACATTTAACTTACAAAGCATTTTTTAGGTTTTTTAGGGCGATTTTTTTTTGAGACACTTTGATCAGAAGGGGTTGTGGCCTTCTAATCAAAATGATATATATATTATCTATTTAAGGTCTAAAAAATGGGGCTATATAGGAACCTCACATATAATTACTTCATAAATCTAAGAGATTTTGTATTTTTTTCAAAGTTGATATAAAATACACACATCTTATACTTTACTAAAATTGGACTACATATACACTTTGGACGTCTGTTTTAAAGTTAAAAAGTTGTAAGTTGGACATGGATAACAAATGATATAGTCCAATAACACTTATAAAACGCATTCAAAGCTAACGTATCTGTTGTCTTGTTTGAATGGATGCAACTGAGGACTCTATTCTTTCTTGGAATTTTTTTTAGCTTGAAGCAAATGACTGTTCACAATTTCACTTGCTCCTTCTACTTGGGAATTACTTCTTTGATGGGTTATTATTATTGTATACTAGAATGAGACCTCATGCTTATAGCAATGTACATAGGTAATTCTAAGACTGAGTTGTTTTTGTACTAATCATTGTCATTTTTCTAAAGCCAGCTGTCTTTTGAGCGTAAAAGTTCATTTCTGTCTTATTATATAAGTAAAAACAGCTACACACATGTCCTATACATAATTCTTTTCCAACTCTTTGGAAAAACCAGGACGCTGGCTTTGGAAACTAGCTCAAATCTTAGTTCTAAGTTGGATCGACTGCTTATAATTCCTTTTTTTTAGTTGACTGGTGTTAGATGGTCCCTCATAGACTAATATTCTGGATCCTTGCTCATGGCTATTATAGTCTCTGACTTTGCCGGTTTAAGGAGTGCAGGCCCAACCTACATGACTAATTATATATTTTTCTATTAACTTTCAGGATCACAAACATTTTAAATTGATAGCTCGCATGAGAGTAATCTATGACCCAGAGAAGCATACAAGGATTTTAGAACAAATTAGGTTTACCTAAAGGACCATTCTCCAAAAAAAAGCCTTGGCTGTTAGAACTAGACCTTTTCTGGCTCGACGGGCCAAAAGCTGTGTTTCCTATAACCCTAAGTAATCCCTTGCTTACTAATAATTTTTTCTATTGCAAACCCTTGCTCTCTCGCAAGCCCTGTAATTAGCCTCTGAGCCCCTCTTTGTGAAAACCTCTCTTGTCCTAAGATGTATTTGCAGTTTGGATGCTTCTCAATTAATCTATGATTCGACTCTTGCCTCGGATAAAAAGTTATCTAACTTACACATGCTTTCTTTCAATGATTGGGTCAATATTTTGGCTACCCTAGACAAGGATTCCAAAGATGGGGTTACTATGATTTCCCATTACATAGCCCAATTACCTATACTTTCTGTACAATATCAGCAAGAGCTAGCCCTGTTCTCTTCTTCTTGGCCTGACCTATCTAACTTTCTGAAAAAATTATGTGGCCTCAATCTATCTTTTATCAGTATCCTTGCTGCTTTGACTATACCTCAAATTGGTGGAATCTTTTGCAGAGATAGTGCATCACTTGAAGCTGTAAAGGAGTTTCAAAACAATCTTTGCTCCTTTAGTGACTCTAATCTTTTGGAAATAGTACCCAAAGTGTCCAAAGTTTTTCCTTTCCTACTAGTTAGACAAATTGAAATTGAGTCTTTTGGAGTGGACCATCGACTGTGGGTTTTACCTAACAAAGCCTTCCTGGCACCAATTCTTAGTGAAACCTGAGTATATTTGGCCAATCTTCTTGCCTCCACAGTTGAGGATTGTAGACAGGATTCTAAAAGGAGGATAATTCTAGACAAAGGAGAACTCATTAAAGCCCCCTTCAACCTTAATTTTATTCACCATTCCAAATGCTCTTCCAATATAGGCTTGTACATTCGGACAAAAGGGAACATGGAGTTTACTAAAAGTAATCCTGACTTTTACGGAATCAATCTGGAATGTATTTCGGCCATATGTTAAATGTGCATGCAAATTCTTGACCCTAAAGCATCATGCGAATCCATCATTATGTGGTTTGACCATGCTATCTGATTTATCCTCAACCATCTTGACCAGCTCTTCCCCGAGAAGCCAATGGACTTTCATCTATCCCTTATCTATTCTTGGTTAGGGTGCCAAGCCAAACAATTAGTGATTGCTCAAATTGCTTTTAATATGTTTTGTGGGCTTATGCTGGATATCCTTAAAGAATTGAAATCTGATGAACCTGCGATATATTTGACCACTTATGCCAATTACAAAGGTGTTAAGATTATCACTAGTTTACTCAAGCCGTGTATTGAGGATAACGACTCCCCCACACTGGAAAGACCTAACTCTTCAGCCACCCCCAATAATACATTCACATCGTTTTTGACACCTAGTTCTTCCTCTAATTTAAACAGAGGAAAATCACGTACCTTTACTAGGGGAAGAGGAAGAAACACCCCTATCCAGAACCTTCTTGACTTATGATCACTTATGCTATGCAGATTTCTTTTGGCCTAGGTGGAAGGATGCATCTTACTAAGAAGAATTCTAGCAAGCAGTATATTTACAAACATTGTCTTTTCCAAAATGAAGTTCTGGACTGGGTGAACCCAAAGACATTATTTTGTGAGTGTTTTGGCTTACTCTTTGAAAATGATGAAATACTTGATACTGTATTGTTGGTTGGAAGGATCAACAACCTATTAAGAATCTTGTCTACAGTAATGATTTTTCACGACACCACCGTTGTCGGGGAAAAATAAGTGCTGTTATTGAGCCAGGATCAACACCGGGTTGCTTGCTGTGGGAACTGGTGAGAGAAACAACACAAAATAATATTTTGAAGATACAAACCAGACTTTAGAACTCAAAATATTTTTGATGTAAACTTAAAGCTCAATTAGAATTGAACTGCAACCATTAACTTCTCGAACACGAACAAATGTGCAAAGCGGTGCCCTTTGCCGATAGAGCACAAGAACACAGTATCTCGCCTGCCCTTTGTTTGACATGGCACTATCCGCTTCTTTGATTTCCCCTCCAAAAGAACTCTCAATTGTTTCAAGGATTGCTCCTGTGGACTTCATGTGAGAATGAGCTCTTGTGATCTTTTAAAATAACCAAGTTGGCTTTTAATAACCTTGACTCCTCCTCACTGTTGATTCTTCTGTAGACCAACCAACACACTCATCAGAAAGACTCCGCCATGTGCTCGTATGTTGAATCACCATAGGATCACGAGTAAGTCCCTGCACAGAAAGCCATGTAGCTATCTGATCACGCGGCCCTGGAGCTTGCTAGCCCCTCTTGGTCATCGGATGCTCTCCCCGCTCTCTGAACACAGATGGTGCTTTTTTGTCTTGCCTCTGCTCGCAGTGCTCAACCCACGCCGCTCGTCAACTCTTCCTCCTTCTATAGATCGTGCGGCCCTGCAGCTCCCTTCAAGGCTTTGTCCACCCTCGTCTTTCCCTCAGCCCGTTGGCCCTCGCTCCCCCTTCTCTTCAGACGGCCATCAACTTCTAAACGCCCTCGCCAAAAGCTTCTTCCATGACGACCTTTGCAAAGCACACTGCTGCTCGCTTTTTAAACCTGCTTTTTATTCGTTGCTTCTCCCTTATTTAGCTGCTCAATTTTTTATTAATAGCCTTGCTTGCTCAAGTGGCCATTCACACTAAGCTTGGGTTATATTCCATCCAAAGCTTTTGCCTCACAACGTCATTCCCCAATAGCATTTGAAAACAGACACAAGAATCCCTTGCTTTTGCATAATCAATGAATGTGCTACCACAAGAGCACCACGTTTTGTATAAATATTGGTCAAAGCATTTACTACAAGAGGCTATTCATATTAGCGACGTTCACACAGCGACGTTCAAAAAAAATATTTCCGACGTCATTATGAGCGTCGCAAATTTACAAAGAAATTTGCGACGTTCATAGCGATGTCGGCTGAGCTAAAAAAATAACCGAGCGCGCCCAAAAACTCAGATCTCAGATCTGAGTTTTTCGGCGCCCTCAAGCAAAGAGCAAGTAATGCTCTCTCTCTCTCTCTCTTTCTTCTCCACACACACACACACACACACACACGAGGAGAGGAAGGAGAGCCAGGTATGCTCCTTCCCTCTCCTCATTCTCATGTTCCCTTCCCCTCTTTCTCTCTCCCTCTCTCTCTTTCTCTCTTTTTCTTCTCCACACACACACACACACACGAGGAGAGGAAGGAGAGGCAGGTATGCTCCTTTCCTCTCCTCATTCTCATGTTCCCTTCCCCTCTTTCTCTCTCCCTCTCTCTCTCTCGCTCACACACACATACACACACACATAGTGTTTTTGAGAGAGAGAGAGAGAGAGAGAGAGAGAGAGAGAGAGTACAAACAAAAACAAAAACGCACACACACATTGAGAGAGAAAAAGAGAGAGAGAGAGCATGTATAAACAAAAAACGCACGCATTGAGAGAGGAAAAGAGAGAGAGAACATGCATAAACAAAAAACGCACACATTGAGAGAGGAAAAGAGAGAGAAAACATGCATACAATCCAAAAAAAACGCACACACATTGAGAGAGAAACTAATTTAACGTCATAAGAAACTAATTAAAATTAAAAGAACTAAAGATCTAGCCGACGAGGAGTTGAACTCAAGACCTATTATTCAAGAGGGAAATGGCATAATCAATTTATCATACTTGGCATGGGTGATAGAAAGGTTATACCATTTATCTCTTTTTATTGGCACACACATCCACACACGCGCACACACACAAGAAGAAGAGAGTTATAACGTCGTAGGAAACTATCTTAAAAGACGTTAAACATTAGGTTATAAGTAGACTTACATTAAATTAGATTTAGGTTTATTTTTAACTAGATTTACGTTTATTTACGCTAGATTTAAATTTATGTTATATTAGATTAGATTTAGGTCTCCATAGACTGCGATGCCTGCATGAAGCGGGTGAAGAAAGCCCTCAATGGAATATAGGGTATTGCTGCCTTCACTCATGGTGGGCTCCGTCGATCCAAAAGTACTGGTGAAATGTCTTCAGAAGATAGGGAAGAAGGTGGATCTTCAGGGCGGCAAGAGTCACTACATCCCCGACACAATGACCATCTAGACAACCTCTAGTCATTCAACAGCAACTTCAAAGTTAGTAACAAGAGCAAGAACGGTCTAAAGGGCCAATTGCTGTCGTCAGATGTGGATGGAGATGAGGCAGCGTCACCGCCGGAAGTTAACTCTCACATCTTTAGTGATAAGAATGCCAACTCTTGCCGAGTTATGTGAAAAATTATGTGTTAAATCAGTTTTAAGGTTCTTATAATCCTTGTTAGTTTAGTTCTTTGTTTTTAATATAACATAATATATTTACGTTAGATTTAGATTTATGTTATATTAGATTAGACTTAGGTTTATTTAGGTTTACCCACACACACACACACAAGAAGAAGAGAGTTTTAACGTCGTAGGAAACTATCCCAAAAGACGTTAAAGATTAGGTTAGATGTAGACTTACGTTAAATTAGATTTAGGTTTATTTTTAGTTAGATTTACGTTTATTTAGATTTACGCTTATTTACGTTAGATCGAGTCCACGCAAGAATTACTTACGGTTTAGGGTTTAGAGTTAGACGAACAGTGAAAAGATCTACTGTGAAAAGATGTTAAGATGCTGTGAAGTGCTACAGCTAGAGAAGAGGCAAAGGGGTTTTGTCCACTACATGCAGTATCATGTAGACGTGGGTGTGTAGATTTCTTGTACCCACAAATATAGGTATTGACCAATAAAGACGAGATTATAACCCGGTGGTTCTGATCTCCGTGCACCTCTAGACCGAGGTGTGCGGGGATTGGACATGACTAGAGAATGTGAGGTAAAGAGAGAGAGAGAGAGAGAGAGAGAGAGAGAGAGAGAGAGAGAGAGAGAGAGAGAGAGAGATAAGACGAAGAATGCCAATAGAATATTAAATTTGTTATCCAGGTTATAAGTTTTTTATCCTCATTATGAGTAACGACGAGGATGTGGGACCCTCCAACCGAAACACCTATCTCTCAACGAGGGTCTTATGTCCTTGTAATCAATGCAAGCATGCTGTGCGACGGACAAAACATGTTTCTTTGCAGCACGTTCGTGAATTTGGCGAGTTCGATCCATCTATTATAGATCGAGTTGTTGCCAATTATAACTCGTCGGACTCTGACGCTGGCCAACAAGCAGCAATCTTGCAACCCAATAGACGTGTTCGCAGGCGCTTTGGTCAAGCAGCATATGTGAGGCCACAAGATGTAGCCTCTCACAGCTCGGGGGATGATCATGCAGAGCACATTCCCAACGAGGCAATGTTTGAGCCCGAGATTGATGAAATGATCGAGACGATCATGGATTCAGAAAGGCTTATCTATGATGATATGAAAAGTGAAGCCGATACGCCATTGTATAATGGAGCACGTATGTCTAGATTGAAAGCACTCCTGGTTCTTCTCAACATGCAGGCAAAGTTTGGATGGAGTGACACTAGCGTCACAGCGCTTTTCAGGTGATCTATTACAATTAGTTTACTTTAATAAAACTCTAAATGTATAATGATCTGATAGATTTTTACACGACTGTATCATATTTTTATGTTGTGTAGATTGCTGAAAGAGCACATACTACCAGCTGACAATGTGATGCCAGATTCCCGAGATGAAGCAAGAAAGATTTTGCGAAACTTGGGGATGGATTACAATTCTATCCACGCTTGTCCTAATGACTGCATTCTTTTCAGAGGGGAATACATAGACATGGAGAAGTGTCCGAAATGTGATTCCGAAAGATATCGAGTAGATCTCCACGGGACAAAAATTCCACAAAAGGTTTTGCGACATTTCCCTCTGCTTCCTCGCATCAAGCATTTCTTCGAATGTAAGTCCATGGCCGCCCTAGCATCATGGCATGAGGAGAATAAATCTTCGGATGGTGTGCTACGAATTCCTGCAGATTGCGTAGCGTGGAAACATATAGATGGAACATGGTCGGATTTTGCCAGGGAAGCTCGAAATTTGCGCTTAGGCCTGGCTATGGATGGCGTAAATCCATTTGGTCAAAGATCAACATCTTACAGTGTATGGCCCGTTGTCATCGTCAACTACAACATTCCCCCGTGGTTGACTACGAAGAAGGGGCACCTATGGCTAAGCTTGATTGTGCCAGGGCGATATAAAGTGGGGAATATGGATGTGTATCTTCGTCCACTATTGGAAGAGCTACAACAATTGTGGATTGGCATAGAGGTGGTGGATATGAGCCGACACACAGGACGACGGAATGCTTTGATCAGAGGCATTCTAATGTGGACCATGCATGACTATCCCGGGCTAACAGAATGCTCAGGTGATCTATTGACACTCCTCACTCAGACACTGTAAATCTTGTTTTTTCCCATAGTTGATCTATTATCATGTGTATACATGCAGGGCTTCAAACAAGCGGATACAAGCATGTGTCACATGTGGACCTAGACTGAATGCACGTAGGGCACCCTCACTGAAGAAGCAAATCTACGAAGGTCATCAAGCGTATCTTCCAGAGAATCATGTGTTACGCGACGGCTTTTTGGGAAGAGAGCCACCAAGGATGTCTGCACAAGCATGGTTAGAGCAGAAGGAGATGTGCGATGACGGATTGCCTCCAGGGATGAAAAGACTATCTCTATGGTACGAGTTACCATACTGGCCCCGACTCATGATCAATCACTTGCTCGATCCAATGCACATATTCAAGAATGTGGGTAATCTACTATGGGACCATCTGACCGGCAAGAAAGATACTTTGGGAGCCAGAGTTGACCTTAGAAATGTGGATCATATGGAGCAATATTGGCCGCAAACAGCGTCTGATGGATCGATAAAACTCCCTAAAGCACAATGGATTTTCACAGGAGCCCAAGAACGCAAAGTAAAAGAGACCATTCGATCTTTGCGGACCCCCACTGGCGTAATGCACTCGCTCCGAACGTGTTTTACTAAAGAAGGAAAGCTTACCGGTTTGAAGTCACACGATTGGCATAAAATGTGTCAGGTACGTTCATAGTGGACTTTAATATCATTGCATAAAATATGGACTTTAATATCATTGCTGCACATACTTTACAGTTTATTTTACCGGTTGCCATTGAGGGATGTTTGTCTCTCGACATCCGTAACACAATCTACAAACTTGCAAAGCTGGTGCAATGGATCTCACAAAAGGAGATCAACGTAGACTCCATACCTTCGCCAAACTAAATGCTGCGGAGCTTGTGTGCATGTTTGAGAAACATTTTCCTACTACAATGCTAACCATTCAGGTGCATCTTCTTGTTCACATAGTTGATGAGGTGGAAATAGCTGGCACAGTTCATTCCAGATGGATGTTCTTCTTAGAGCGTTTCATGAAAACGCTTAAGGGATATGTGCGTCAAAAGGCACGTCCGGAGGGTAGCATGGCAGAAGGTTGGTTGGTATCAGAGTCCCTAGTGTACATTGGAGAGTGGCTAGACGGATTTGATAAATCCCGGGACACGCTATGGCGAACCATAGATGATGAGCGCATATCTGGGATTGTCATGTGCAATCTCGGTGTTGAGAAGAAGATGACGGAAGATCTAGAGGCTAAAATCAACCGATTTTGCATGCTTCACAATCCAGTGATGCAAAAGTGGATTTCACAATATGAGGATGCAAAGCAAGAGCGACAAAGGGCACGAATCGAGTGGAGACGGGGAAGACGACCACCGATGCACTATCCAGCGGTTCTGGAGAGCCTACCAACCTTCATGAGCTTAAGATGGTTGCACAACCAATTGAAAAGCGCACAACAATGCGGTGACGAAGTGACTGAAGAAGAGTGGGAGTACTCTCGGGATTGCGCGACCAAGGTAAGTTTGCAATGTACGACTAGCAAGTGACTTTATTTATAAACGTTTGAACGGCCACTCATAATCTTTGTTCGTTGTAGTATAAGTCATACACAGCAGCATGGTGTAAAGGTCGACATTTTAGGGTGGAACGAATCGACAAAAAGCGTTTTACTCAAGATTGTGGAATCATGGCAAAATTTGAACAGTCTAGTCGACGACGTTCCTCTGATGCAGATCCTGTGGTGGCGGAACTCACTTACTTCGGCACGCTGCAAGAGATTTTGAGGATCGATTACAGAGGATTTTTTGTCGACTTGTTCGACGTGCAATGGTTCAAGATAATCATGGAGGGTCGCAACGCTACTGTGCGTAGAGGAGAGTCTGGTTTTCTTGAGGTGGATTCTACTAAGAAATGGACTGACCTAAGAGACACTTTCGTACTACCCGAGCATTGTGAACAAGTAAGTATGTAAATAGTTAACATCCCCCTTTTACAAGTTATGTGCTTGAAAGCTCTCATGTAAGTTATGTGGCTCTGGCAGGTAATATTTCATCCTACAAAGTCTACATCAAACTGGTGGTACGTCATAGAGGTAGCCCCTCGTAGTGCAAGGACGTATGAAGGCTACCATGTGCCAATCACAACGACATCAATGGAGGAGATCAGAGAAGATGCTCAATCAGAAGCCGCTGCGGTGGTGCCAGACGAGCATCAAGATGCTACTACTCTATATGGGGTGCATGCAGAGGAGCTACAAAATGAAACAGAGGATATGTGTTTAAACGGAGAGCTCTATATAGATATAGGAAGTTATGCTGAGTTATGCGAGGATGAGAGAGAGATCTCTTAAAGCCACAAATATTGTATTTGAACAATTTGCTCCGTGTTGTAAAAGCTCTGGCTCTCTAAGTACCTTCCATGGTGTATAACGCTCTTTTCTACTCGCGCTCACATCTTTTGATTGAAAATTCTGAGTTTTCGACTTGCCTCTTCTATCACTCAATTCATTGCGTCATTGTATTTATATGCGTCATTACGTCATTGTATTTAATGGTCTTTGCGTCATTGTCTACTCTATTCATTCAATATTAAGTTTAAATATTCGTGTGTTTAATGCAGGTATGAATGATGAGGAGTTTCTTTCTTCTTTGTCACCGCAGCAGAGACAGTGGTACGTGGAGCGTCATCGCTCTGGCGCATCATCGCGCGTTCCTACTCCATCCGCATCTCCCTCTCTTTCGGAGCATTCGGCGCGCTCCGAAGCTTCGGCGTCGACGAGACGAGCTTCACACTTGTCTAGACACCGGCGCTCTAGTGGTGGCGGTGGCGGTTGTTGTGGGGATTCCGCCACCGATGCCTCCACACTGCTTCGTGTTCGACGAGGCTCTTTACCCTCCCCTTCTTTGCCCGCCCCCACACCAGCCACAGCATCGCCATCTACGCCAGGTTTTTCACGGCTGACTGTTCCTAGAAGCGACACACCTCTACCTACTCCGCCAGGAGCCACCCCACTCGGCACTCCTCGCTTCGGGGCCCAGACGCCGGTGGAGACACCTGACGTCCGAACCCCCATCGACACGCCGCTAGAGACCCCTGCCGGGACACCCAGGTTCACGCGTCACCGGCCAGAGGGCTTGCCTTACTCCGTCGACATCAGCGGCGGCATCATCATGGATGATGACGGCAAGAAGGTGATCTCGCGCATGCGTGGTCTTTGCTCTCAGCTGTTTAGACACTACATACTAAACAAATGGAGTGAAGTACCAAGTGATTTAAAAAACAGAGTCATCAGCATACTTCATGATGAGTTTCCCGTTCCAACACGGGATCAGCGCTTCAATGAAGACCTGATGAAGATTCGAATGCGCGAATACTGCAAACATAAGCGTTCCGAAGTGCAAAAAGCAATCAAGAATGGGTGGAACAGGCCAGATTGGCTGGCCAAAGAAGATTGGAAGAATGTGAAGAAAGCAGCGCGCGAGAATCCCGACAAGTGGAAGCAACAAAAGGATGCAGCCAGAGCGCGAGTAGAGGCAGGGAGCTCGCACCACTTGGGGAGCGGTGGATGGGCATCATTTGAGGCCGATTTTGTAAGTGTTTTCGCATTGCTCTTTATGTTCGATAGTTTAGGGTTTATGAGTTTTTTAATTCTAACATAATGAAATCTTTGTATGTTTTGACAGTGGTCGATGACAGGACGTGATCCCACACCGTACGAGCGCGAGTACGCAGGCAGGAAGGGCTTAAACGACCTGATGGACATTCTCAGTTCTTGCGGCGGCATGGTTAGTATTAGGGTTTACTCTTTTTTATTTTTTGTATTGTTTTATAAATGTCGTTATATGTTTATACTTACTGAAAGCTGTCTTATTGTCTTTTTTTGCAGAATCCGACAGATACGCCGCTTGGACGCGATGAGACGTCTGACTAGACGACGTCAGTTTAGCCGTAGCTAGATAGCATTAGTTTAGGGTTTCTCATAGCTTATGTATCATGAGACGGATTTTATACGTCTTTTTGAACCATGTATATTATTACATTTGTCACCGCAGTTCCTTTTGCCAATCAATTCTTTATGCCTATGTTGTTGTACAATTGTCATTATTACATTTGCCAATCAATTCATTTTGCCTATGATGTGTACAATTGTCAATTTTGCAAACAATGCGTCTTGTGGGTGACTATTTTGGGTCTATTATCTATCCTTGCACTTTTTTAAAAAAGTGAATCAAGTACAATATGGTTGATGGGTGGCAGGGCATTCAATGTCCTGCCACCAAAAAAAAATTCTCTCGGGCGTCGCTATAAGCGTCGCTATTTATGGCTCTGTAGCGTCGCTATAGTCTTCTGTGTAACCGTCGCTATGAGCGTCGCTATGAGCGTCTCTATGGGCGTCGCTATATAGCGACGCATATAGCGACGCCTATAGCGACGCAGATAGCGACGCTCGTAGCGACGGTTTTAGCGACGCCGGGGGTTATAAAAACCCAGTGTATTTCCGTCGCTAACAGCGTCACAAGAGCACACAACCTCTTGTAGTGATTGTGGAGCACATCATTAGTATAAACCAAATCATCCTCCTAGAGTGCATCATTGTAGACATACATATCAACCACCAAAGCATCTTTACAACCACCGTCATGAGCATAATTTCACAATCCATAAACTTCAAGGACTTGCATTTGAACGAGAAGCTCCTCAATCACTTATGGTGCTCTGTGAAGTCCGTCACATTTGACTTACATAACAACTAGAGCACCACATTTACCATAACAATCAGCTAAAGCATTGCTAAACGCATTAGCATATTGTGAACATCCATCATTCAATGTTTTTAAAATGACATTGTTTCGAGTTCAAGCACTTAAAGTCATCTTTTAGGCACTGCCAAGCACAAAAATTGCATACATATCTACCAAAGAATCCCAAGCAGTATACTCCAAATAGATCTATCTCGGCATTAAGTACTCAAATCTTGAACCATATTTGAATTATTTATCTGCAATCACCGATACTGCAAAAAGTGACAGCTCTTTTGTAAGAAAATCCGTCTCTTTTTGTGTTTTTCTCCCAATAAACGCGAGGCATCACGACATCCACCCCCTCTGAACCTGCACATCCTCCAACAACCAACCATCTTCAAGTTGTTAATCTTCGTAAGCAAAAGTATCACCAGAAGCATCTTCTAGCGAATACATCTCATCATCTTATTGGCATTCTCCAGAATCTTGGTCACCCAAAACCACCTGCCCTTCGCGCTTCTTGAATAATTTGATCCTCTTCTCTGCAATGGGCACTTTAAGCTCGGTGCCATCAAGTTTACTGAGCTTGTAAGTTCCATTATCATAAACATGCATCATTGCATAAGGTCCAAACCAGCTCTTGACCATCTTACGCATGGCCGAATATTTATTTTCCAGACTGCTATCATAAACAAGTACCTAATCTCCATCTTTGATAGTATATGGTCTCAACCTATGCTTCTTGTCAAATGCAGGTTTATTCTTCAATCGTGCCTCCTTGAGCTTATCTATTTCCTGATCAATGTCTTCTTGGCATCTTTCAAGTGACGAATGCGCAGAGCAAGCAAATCCTCGGTTGACATACCTGATTCCCATGGCAATATGGTCCAAGAAATAATCATCTCTTATGTAGGCATGATTGGCTTTTGCGCGTACATAAGCTCAAATGGAATAAATCTTATAACTGAGCTATGAGTAGTTCAGTCAACCCACAAAGCAAAAGGTAAAAGTTTAGGCCAATCACCAATTTGTCCTTGACAAGCCTTGGCCAAAGCTTTAACGATAAGCGGACGTCCTGTTTCACTTTTCCCATTGCCTTTTGGATTATATGTTGTACTAAGAGCCAACTTGAGTTCCCAATCAATAAAAAAACTCATGAGATTAATCTACATCCAATTCTCCTATATCAGTAGTAATCTTCCCAATGCAACCATATTGGCATATCATATCCTCAAGCAAAAATTGCATACTAAGCTTGTAGCTTTGGTACGCAAAGATCTCCCTTCAACTTGGTTAGTGAGATCCTCTCTAGCAAGAACAATAAACCTCATTTGCTAAACATGAGACTGGCATAGTGATCAAATCGACAACCTACTTGTAATGCATAGTCAAGGATAAGTAGGATGTAACTCATCTCAATGTTGCACATTTGAATACTGTTGGCAAACCATGCAAGTCTCCACAAATCAAGCAATATTATACATGCCTTTCCACCAATAGTGGTCTTTAATCTTGGAAAATGTTGCCCAAAGTCCTCTATGTTCTGCCCATAAATTCTCATGAAACTCTTTGATTACCTGTTGTTGTTTTGCTTTGTTGCATACTACTCATTGTGGTATTCATCTTGGAGGTTTTGGTTGCTTCCACAAGTGTCCATCTTTAAGGAAATAACCATAAGCCTTCTTTCTGATCCTCTTGTATTCTTGATCACTCCATTCCTCTTGCCTGGTGCAAGTGCTAAGATAACGGACTATCAAGAGCCACTCTCCACCATACATATCCTCTAAAAAATCTTCAAAAACACGAGCAAGAGCACTATAGATTTCATGCAAATGAGAAGGAGTATAAAACTTTAAGCCAACATCATCACTCTTTGTAAGGATCTCCTCCTCATCTTCATACTTGGCTCTTGATAACATATCTTCTACCGGATTGTCTCTTCTTGAAATATGAAATAATTCGGGATTAAGAGAATTAATGAAAGGCATCCACAGTAACATAGCAATATCCGGAGTGGAGCAATTCGTGATCATTCCCTATCCGTGGCAAACCATCACTCTCCACTACAACTGAAGACCCAATAAAATAGTCCTTGTCAGACTTTAGAGCGCTAGCAACACCCCAAATATCTCTCAATAACCTGTGGATAACTTCGTTGATGAGTGTTAAGCACCTTTGCACCAAACTAAATAGCATATCTATGACCATATTTATCATTTTGACCAATAGCCCATCCAATGCCTGTCGGTGTCAACCGTCAAAATTTCCGGCCTTCCACATTTGTAATCAACCTTTCTTAAGGTAGGAGCTTCCAAAAGCATCTTCTTCAATTTTTTGATGGCTCTTGTATGAGCATCTTCCCACACAAATCTTTTTCCTTTTCGTAATAAGTGGTAAAGTACTTTTGTAACATGAGCAAAGTGAGGCAACGAAATACGATAAAACATGCAAGCACCCAAAAATCTACAAACTTCAGTAATTGATGTGCATGAGTCCTTCATCCTTTGTATTGCTTCTACCTTAGCTGGGCTTGGCCGTCGTCCATGTGGCCCACATATATGTCCAACAATCAATATTGCTTTGGTATCAAAAAATGAATTTTGACCTGAAAGTGTTAGATTTCCCTCTTCAAGTTTTGATAGAATAGTTTAACAATTTGCAATGTGTTGAGTAACAAAGCTTCGGCACCTCCTTTGATCTTTTACCTCATCTTTTAGACCTTCTTCATAGCCCTTGATTAAAAAATCATCAATAAAAGGTATAGTGATGTGAGGAAGGAATTCTCTTAACACTTTATTCATGCCATTCATCACTTGAGCAACAAAATTTGTGGCACCTTGTGGTAAAGTGCACTTCCTTACCAACCCAAGAGGCGTACACATAGTAATAAAATCCCTACTCTCCAAAGCAAGCTGAAATTGATCATAACCTCAGTAAAGATCACCCATGGAGTATATAGCCCTACCTGCAAAAGCTTCTGCAAACTCGTCCACAATTGGACCCGTGCCCACATTGCGAATTGTTACTTTATTTTTCGGCTTCATGTAGTGAATAAATCTCAAGGCTCCATTCTTCTTTGGGACGATGAACCATCGATTAGAATAAGGTGCACAAGGTGGCTCCAAAATACCCATACGTATCTTTTTCATTTAACAAGTCAATAAGCTTCGGTAGATGGGCTTTAGGAACATGAATAGGATGCAAATTCCATGGCATATGAGGAATGGTAAAGATAACCATAGGTGCTACAACATTTGGATCTACACATCCAATCTCATTGGGCTCAAAAGCAAAGGCCTTACCATGTTTTGCAAGCATCCCTTGAAAGCACTTGACCTTCTCATTAGAAAGAAACCCTTCTTCACTGATGATTACTTGCTTCAAGGTCTCTTCAGTAAATTTGTGGCCAATATTCTTGGGATCCCTTAGCTTTGGTTTTTGTGAAGCTTTCTCAATAACCTCATCACTTCCCTCTGGGAGAGGGGTAGCTATGGGCCTGACCTTCTTTGCAAAAGTCTTGTACTTTGTATCCACCTGCACTTCAAATGCACCACCTAATTCTTTGCTTACCTCCGTTAGAATGTCATACATGTCCATCAAATGCACTTGCATAGATTCAATCTCTACTTGCAACCTACACTTATCGATAACTTCTAGTTCTGACATCGTATCAACATAAGAAACTTCTTCAAAGACTCCCGGGATAACATCATCATGTTCAAGTATATCACATCCCTGTAGATCACTCTAAACACTTACCATACATTGCTTCTCCCACTTAGATAGCTCCTTGAACTTCATATATGAAACTGAACCTTCAGATGTTAGTCCCAGAAACCCCAAAGAAAAAGTCTCTTCTTGCGAGAACTTCTTCTTCTTTGTACCACTATAGTCCCGCTTATAGTGGCACCCCAAGAAAATCCTGAGCAAACCTGTACACTTTGAACTCTTTGCAAATCCTTGGCAAGGGCCGATCTCGTAAGCTGCATTTATTTCTAGCACGATCAACACAAATAGTCAAAAATTTAACAACTCTACCATCATCTACTTTGGATCCTTACATAGGCTAAACCGTTATGTAAGGTTGCCCTAGGATAAGTGGATAGGAGGAATGCTTGTGTGTGAAAAAATTCTATTTATCCCAAACCTCTCCAATCGTAACCTTGACATTTGTACATGCTCCATATAAATCGCCAAGCTGGGTGTTGGCAGCTCAAATCTGCCAACCATGATCCATATCAATAGGCCACTCCCCTCTCTGGTACAAGCTCTTTGACATCAAAACCATGATCTACAAGTGCTAGAATAGGCTCATCAATATCACCATTCTTAACAATTGTCTTCGTAGTGGCTCTCGCCCAATGTGTTCTAGAAAAATGACTCCGAGGTACTGCTTCATCACCATTATCATAATTGAAGTGAAAATGTCTTACCTCGAGTGTAACGTGATTGGAGATCATTGCTGACTGTAAGATTTCTTCTTCAATCTCTGCCTCATAAGCATCCAAAATTGATTCTACATGTTGAATCACTTGGCTCTTGATCGTATCAGGTTCTTGCTCAAGTGGTACTTATCGCTTTCGCTTCATAATGTCAATGATTTCCTCATGAAATTCACGTTTAACAATACCCAAGACATCCCCCAAAAGTAAGTTCCACCTTTCTATTGAGAACGCGTTCCTCAAATACCTTCTTCAGATCTGTAGCCAATTCAATGTCAGATTTTAACTTGTAAGAAGGTCCTCTTGACTTACCTTGCTTATTGTCTTTGGACGCCTCTTTCATAACCACTTCAAGTGCAAGAACTGCTTTGGAACTTGAGCCTTCTTCCTTCTTGGTGCTAGTCCTCATAGCTCATTTTGATGAGCCCACAATATCTTCATCTCTCTTGCGCTTCTCTTCCACCATAGCTTCGTTAGCCTAATGTTTTTCAAGAAAGGCATACACAGAAAGAGAATCTATTGGATCTAACCATCCCGTAGTTTGTCAAATGCAATCCTCAGCTTGACTTAATGTCTTACGAGTACATACCTAGTATACTTGTTTAGCAGTATAGCAATATCAATACAAAGACTAACAATACTGGTACTAGCATTGAAAATCTGAAAATCGATACTAGTACCAGAACCAGTATACCAGACCTATATCAATACGAGCACATCGGCTCTTTGCAAGACTCGTATAGAATTACCTATTTCTTATTTTCAAATATAAAAACTATTGGTTTTCTTCATTTTTTTGGTACTCTTGACATAGACAAATGTTTGGGAACCGATATACCAGTATAGCAATATAGTAGTATAGCAGTATTAGTTCCAACACTAAGAGATTGAGACTAGTACCAATATTGATGTACCAGTATACCAGGATAGCGGTATAACAATACCAAATACTACCAATACTAACACTGAAAATTTGAGACTAGTACCAGTTCCAGTACGAGTATGCTAGACTGGTAAAGGTTTGTTTATGATGGTGTAATTGGCTACCAAAGTCTCTTGAAATTTCTCTTTACTTGCACAAAAAAGTTTTACCTTTGTGACATGGATAACAACTAGGACGCGCGTGCATCACATGCATGTAGAGGCAATGCTAAAAAAATGTTATGTTGTTTCTATGGGTGCAGGTGAGGGCTACTTTCTTTGGTTCAACCTTTTGGTGCTTTAATGTTTGGAAGATTGGCAGCTAGTTTGAAGTTTGTGAAGGAGTTTCCACCTTTTGGATGGTGTCTTATACCAACATGTTGATATTCATTTGTACAAAATCAGGCTATCTAAGTTTGTTTTGTACAATAAACCTTGTATTTATCTGGGTACCTTGGTCTTTGAACATGTATATGTTCATTGTGGGGTAATATATGTAAATAGCTAAAACACACACACATCACTGTCTGACTCTGATTGATACATCTAGTTACATAAACGTATACTTAAACCGCTGCTATAGTTGATAGCTATGTTATCTGGTGGGCGATCATCGGCCTTGGATAGTTTTAGTTATAAACACACACACACACACACACACACACACACACACACACACACTTACTTATTTAGTTGAAAATTCCTTGACTAACCCTTGGCTGACATCTTCCCTCTTTGGTAATCTTGCTCTCGCGCGCGCGCACGCACACACACACACACACACACACACACACACACACACACACACACACACATCTAGCAAACAATGTCTTGGCAAACCTTGGCCGAATTCTTCCCTCTTGGATAATCTCACTCTCTCTACCTCTCTATCATCCTCTACATTGGGAGCCAACTCGCAACAGAGGCTATGCCTCTTCGACACACACTCTTTATCTAACCGTATGATGGTAACCTATAGGTTCTTTCCCCCTTCCTTCTCTTTATCTCTTTATTTTCCACACAATTTTATAATGGCCGCCTTTCCAGTGTTCTTACATACTTTCAATAAAGTATTTAAAGAAGGTGAGCCACTCTCACTAACACACTACTTGCAAAAATTCTGATGTTTGGAATTTCTTATGTATTGCTTCAAGTCCAGATTGCTAATTCATGCCCTGGTTTCTTAACTCCTTGCCATATTGTTCCCAGAAACTTTGGCTTGTAGCACAATACGATCAACACATGTTAGCAACAAGTTAACTTGGATAACATTTTTCGAAGCTTTTATCGTAAAAATACTTATTATTTTGATGAATCGGGAATGATGTAACTCCTACTTTCTAGATAAACAATGTAATTGATGAGCCGGGGCTACAAGCTTCCAGATTGTATCAACCTGTCTTTAGTTAGAGCTCCTTGATTATTAGTTTTGACCACAAAAACCTTGGCTAAGATATAAAAGCCAATTTTTGTAAGTATTTTCATAATTTTTGGATGATAGAAACAGAGCGTGAGCTAACGACGCTCACTTCTCTCCTTCTCGTGCTTCCTACTCCCTTCCCGGTTGTCACATTGCAGTGCTGTCTGTTGCGTTGCAACCGTAGGTAAGAGCTCTACGCATTGATGCAAGTATTTCATGGTAATCCGTAGCTTTTGGCGGCGCCGACCCGCGGCCTAATTTTATCATAAGTAGGAATTTAAGCTTCAAAATCATAAACTAAGTATAGGCGGGATATTGGGGCATATTGCTAAGCATTTAGATGCATTCTGGGTCAAAAACGACTAGGTCAAAACTCACTTCTACGCTTAATAATCGTGATTTCTGCACTTGACCTAAAGTGAGATTTGAGACCATAAGCATGTGTGCTTAGGTCTTATAAACATGTCCTAGAAGTTTCGTCACGTTTGGATGTCGTTTGATGGTGTAACGGTGTGATCTGTTTGCCAATGAGTGAGTAGCTTTTGGTGATTTCTGTCGTTTGAATGTAGCTTGAGTTAGATACGAGTTGTCTATTGTTTTCCAAGAGATTGACAACCTCTTCTAGACTCTATGCACTAGTCGAGTTAGCTTCGTCCCATAGATTGACAATTATATTCATCGTTCTTTCTATGTCCACAATAAGATAGGAGTGAGGTTAGACACACATCCCACAACACACACAATTGATTGGTTAGTGCAAGCTGCTTTTAGCATAAAGTTAATGGGTAGGAATATACCTAAAGTTAGTTCAATCTAAATGGTGGCTTAATGAACATTTATATCATACACTGACTTTCCAATATGACGAATGACATATGACCTTGGCGTTATCTTGACATTCTCACATAGGTGTGCACTAAGCAAAATATCTCCACTCAGCATTGCCTACTCAACAGGTGTCTTTGTGTCCTTTCTCTCTCTCTCTCTCTCTTCTCTTAGCATAAAACAGTCCCTCTTGGCACGCCCTCTACAACAATGGTTACCCTACACATACACACATGCACACACACATACATGCATGCACACACTTACCTATGATCCCCTGATGCCACACACGACATGCTTGTTCTTGGTCATGATGGGTTCTTGGTTTACTCGCAAGGTGCCTCCCTTTGCTTACTCTGGTTACTCAAAATTGGTTGGCTCGCCCACGACTACATAAGGAATCTCTTTATACTCTCAAGGAGGCCCTATATGCTCGCCTTTGACCACTCACGTCTCATGCAATGTATCCATAAAGGGTATGCTTAAAAGCTTGCAACATCCAAGGGGTACCAACATGCACCCTCAATTCTGTAATCCTTTTCAACACATGGCTCAAGCAAAAATTTGACTACACAGGTAGGTGTTCATGCACCAGTATCTGGTTATATTTAAAGTGTACAACACAATCATGCTTTGGGAATGGTTGGTAAACATACCTAGAACAATATCTTGTTTATAGTCTTTTATTATTTAAATCATTTTGCTGGATTGTCTGGTGGTTGGTATGAAGAATGGATGAGAAGTAAACATTGAAGTTATAAAGATCTCATATATTACATTTCCGGAAAAAAAATGTGTGCTCACCTAGCCTTGAAATCTATACATTAATGTATCTCGATAAAGATAATAATTTGGCTTTTGGTACAATAGTTCATTTTGCAAAATAAAATGCATAAAGTTATAAATTGCCTTCTGAGGAAATGAGGAAACTGTTGGTATTCTTTAAATGCATTGAAAAATCCATGGTTTAATGACTTTTGCTTTCAAAGATTAAGAAGGAACTTGGGTGTATACCATCTAAGCTGTAATCCTCCCATGGAGGGTCTCACCGTGAGATGACACAAACTAAAATTTTGAAAATTGGTTCGATTTACAAACAAGATGCTGCCCGAATTTGGCCAAGCATGTAATATTAACCTTACCTACTGAGATCTTAATATCTTTGATTCAGGCTGGTAGTGACATGGTGACTTATAATTATCAAGTGTTGAACCTTTTTGATTGATTGAGAACCAGTTTATACCTATGGATAGCTTGGTTTAAGATAGGAACTTTGCATTGGTACCTTACACATAGAGCTTAAACTCTATATGCACTCGGACTCTAGAATTCATTCGACCAACTAGTAAGGTATAAGTCTTGCTCTAAACAAAAGTTACCTATGAGCATCAAGGATCATACCTTCTGAAGGATATGGTTACATTGTCCACATTGAAGTTGTTGAAACCTATTAAATTTCCACATAATGTTGTCCATTTTTAAATATATTTTCTTGACTATTTCTTTAATACAATGGCCTTTGGATCGAAAGCTACACACTTAGATCATACTTAGAATTCTTGCATGGTGATTGGCTCATTTGGCTCTAAATTCTTGCATAATGAATGACATTAAATAAATTAAAGAATAATGGAGACTGCTTATGAGTAGATCACTACTTAAAGTGCTCAATTTCATTTAAAAAGCCTTAATCCTCCCGTGAGGGTCTCCAAAGAGATGGCAAGTACTATGGGTTTTTTTGACAATTTCCTTGAAAAACAAACAAGATACTGTCCAAAAAAAAAACTACGTCTTGAATTTATTATGACTTCAAAACGTATGTTCACTTTGGTATATGGTTGAAAAGCATAAATGGTAGTCCATAGAGTAGATTGTAAGCTAATTTTGCAGGTGTGACATGGATAACAATTGGACCCAATTTTGACACTTGTAATACACACAAGCATAGCCAATTCTAACTGAATGCTTTTGTATGGATGCAGGTAACAACTGGATCCTTCTCCTTATAGGCTTAGTGGAGGGTTGTCTCTAGGGACTCGGTATCTTTGAAGTGGATCAAATCAATACCAATACCTGGAGAAAGGAAAATTTACATTAAACATTTTTTCATTCAGTATATATTTTGGCTAATCTAAACTATTAAAATAAATAATTGACAGGGTGTTATATACATGTAACTTATGTCTTGAGTATATTGTCAATGTCCTTGTACATTTATCATTGCCCTTGTCCATATGTAATCTGACCTACTCCATCGTATGGTTCAATGGTTTGTATGATCATACTATTGTTAGGATTTTAATTTCAAACACACACACTTCTTGCTAGCTAGACTTTGGTCGGGGGCTAGCACCATACAATGACCGTACATCTGTTACATAAATACTAGCTTGACCCACCCAATCCAAAGGGATGGGTTGGGGCTCTTTAGCTCCTAAACTTATGTCTTGAGTATATTGTCAATGTCCTTGTACATTTATCATTGCCCTTGTCCATATGTAATCTGACCTACTCCATCGTATGGTTCAATGGTTTGTATGATCATACTATTGTTAGGATTTTAATTTCAAACACACACACTTCTTGCTAGCTAGACTTTGGTCGGGGGCTAGCACCATACAATGACCGTACATCTGTTACATAAATACTAGCTTGACCCACCCAATCCAAAGGGATGGGTTGGATCTCTTTAGCTCCTAAATTGGTCAAGTTAGTACAAGTTACGTTATTACTAGATTCACCCACCCAATCCAATGGGATGGTTGGGGCTCTCAGTTCCTAAATTGGTCAGTCACCTACATGATTACATATAACCCATATATTGTAATCATTGTCCACCCTCCAACAGGTGTGTAATTTCACTTGGTCTTTATCTTCCAGGATTGGAGTATTTTATAGAAGCCACCATGATAACATAGTTCACAAATTTGGGGTGACACATCGACCAAAAACATGAGATGTCAGGTATGTAGTTTTCATAATACCATACTCTCCTCCTTGGAGGACCCCTTTATCGTACAAAAATTGAATATTCTTGCATCTAAACCCCATTTTCAACACATTAGAGATGGGTATTCTCACATCTAAAACCTTTTTAACACGTTACAATTGATTGAAATATAAACATGATTTTTTTTTTGGAAGCATTTACTACAATAATTGGTGGGGGATTGGTTCACTTGGTGGACCATCCTCCACCAAGTGGATCCCTCCTCTGGGATGCGGGATGGCCTCTCTCTCTCTCTCTCTCTCTCTCTCACACACACACACACACACACACACACACACACACTTATCTAGTTGACAATTCCTTGACTAACCCTTGGCTGACATCTTCCCTCTTTGGTAATCTTGCTCTTGTGTGTGCACACACGTGCGCATGCGCGTGCACACACACACACACACACTTATCTAGTAGACAATGTCTTGGCTAACCTTGGCCAAATTCTTCACTCTTGGGTAATCTCACTCTCTTTATCTCTCTATCATCCTCTACATTGGGAGCCAATTGGCAACAAGGGCTATGCTACATGTTCCTTCCCCCTTTCCTTCTCTTTATCTCTTTATTTCCTACACAATTTATACTGGCCGCCTCTGAGCTTTCTTAAATACCTTCATTAAAGTCTTTAAAGAAGGTGATCCACTCTCTTTCTCTCTCTCTCTCTCTCTCTCTCTCTCTCTCTCTCTCACACACACACACACACACACACACACACACACACACACACACACACACACACACACACACACACACACACACACACACACACACACACACACTTATCTAGCAGACAATGTCTTGGCAAACCTTGGCCGAATTCTTCCTCATCGGGTAATCTCACTCTCTCTATCTCTCTATCATCCTCTTAGACACACACTCTTGTCTAACCGTATGATGGTAACCTATAGGTTCTTTCCCCCTTCCTTCTCTTTATCTCTTTATTTCCCACACAATTTTATATTGGCCGTCTTTGAGCGTTCTTAGATACCTTCATTAAAGTCTTTAAAGAAGCTGAGCAACTCTCACTAACACACTATTTGCGAAAATTCCAACGTTATAACACTAGAATTTTTTATGTATTGCTTCAAGTTCGGATTGCTAATTCACACCCTGGTTTCTTAACTCCTTGCCGCAATGTTCCGAAAAACTTTGGCTTGTAGCACAATACGATTAACACACACAACTCATTTGTTAGTGCAAGCTGGTTTTAGCATAAAGTAAGTGGGTAGGAATATACCTAAAGTTAGTTCAATCTAAATAGTGGTTTAATAAACATTTATATCATACACTGGGTTTCCAGTATGACAAATGACATATGACCTTGGCGTTATCTTGACGTTCTGAGCATAGGCGTGGGCTCAACAAAATATCTCCACTCAGCATCGCCCACTCAACAGGTGTCTTTGTGTTCTTTCTCCCTCTCTTCTCTTAGCATAAAACAGTCCCTCACGAACGCCCCTTAATTGCTTACCAAGGTGGTACAACAGTCGCTCCCTCTTGGTACGCCCTCTACAATAATGGTTACCCTACACACACATACATGAGCTTACTACTCTTGCTCAATAATGACTATGCCGTCTGAGTATTGTGATCCCTTGAGATGCTGCTCAACTTGGACGTACATGGTCTGAGCTACTGGGTTAGGACCTGAGCTTACTGTATTTTCTCAATTAAAGGTCTAGGCCGGCTTAGTTTTTTGTTCCCATGTAAAAATTGCTCAACTTGGACATACATGGTTTAAATGGTTGTTTAGGGACATGATCGCTTAGGACCAATTATGGTTATAATTATGGTTAGATAAAGCTGTAGATTATGGTGGAGGTTGTAGAGCAATTGTTCATGAAACTGTAAGTGTGGCTTATCACATCAAGGATATGGCCATGGTTGCTCTATTCCCTAGATTTTGGAAGTAATATGGTACCATGGAATATTCCTTCTATATGTTGTATGTGTTTAGGGGAGTAGCATTTATACTTACTACCTTACATGTGGTTTCAACTCTGTCTAGGAAGGAGTAAAACTTACTTACTAACATCCTTTTATGTTATATGTAACTCCAAAGTATAAATTGATTGCATGTATGAGCACTGTCATCACTAACCCTAAAAAAATTGTGGCAATTAATTCCAAACTCTGTAAAGTCAAAAAATAGGTATATGTAGCCCACTTCGAGGCTAAATTGCCTCATAAAACTCATCTCGAACCTTATCTCAAGAGAGCTTGCAAATCAAAAGGAGCTCCAAAGGGTTTTTCCCCCCCTTGTAAATGAAACCATCTCCAAATAATTGTGTAGCTTCACTCTTCTTATTATTTATCTTTGAAAGAAATTTAGTTGGGTGTCATCTATGACATATGGGATACCCATGCATCACCTGCATACAATGCTAATGCTAAGTAAAAGTTGTGTTATTTCCATGGGTGCAAGTGAGGGTTACCTTCTCAAGTATGGTTTTCAAAGTTCCTTGGATTGAAGATGGTGGATTTATATATCTTCAGGCTCTTAACTCTCTTGCACTTGTGTATAAAGCCCGTTCTGTACTATGAATGGGAATTATACCACCTTTTCATTGACATAGTTTCTAGTGTCTTTTGTAATTTGAAAGGATTCTTTGGTGTTTGTGTTATATTGTTGTTGAGAGACACACACACACACACCTAACACCAAGAGTAGTAGTGATCCTATTCAAAGACCTAGTTACTATATTATATCCCTCGGTGTCTTTGCGAGATAGTTTTCTTGGGAATGATACCTATGGGATGGGGCTATCTTCACACTACCCTTATAGGCTCTCCTGGTCGGTTGAAGGTTGAAGATGCTACCAAGTCTTACCATTAGTTATATATGTCTATTATTAACACAATTTCCCCCGTCCTTGTAGAGATTAGCACTATCTCAAGGGTTAGAGCTTCCTACTGAGACTCTTTCTAAAGCCTCGCTTCAAGTACTTAGATGCTTCATGACCCTTTGGCATCTGGATTAATAGCAGGAGCTTCTAGCGATCTAGCCAACTCCTTGGTTCAAACCATGTTGTTTGATAAGTGTGTCCATATCCTTGCCCAACTTGTCAACAACTCTAAGGGGTAGTAGATCTCTCCGAATTCATAGAGAATATTCCTTCTCTGACACTTGCACATAAAGGAGAATTAGCTAAATTCTTGTCTGAAGGTGCTGAATTGACCGATTACTTGCAAAAATTATGTGGCCTTACCCTTGGGTTTGTTTTAGCTCCGTCCAATCTGGTACAAACGGTATCCAATAGTCTATTCTGCAAGGACCACTTGGCCCTGGATGCTGTCAAAGCCTTTTAGAAAGAGATGTGTTCTCTCAATGAAACCTCGCTAATGGAAATGGTGCCTAAAGTTATTCGGGTTTTCCCCTTCTTTCCTTCCAAACAAGTTGAAATCGAATCACTTTGTGTGGACCATCACCTTTGGGCCCTCCCCAACAAAGGCTTTCTGGCTCCCATCTCTATCGACACCTGGGTTTTTCTACTCAACCTTCCGGCATCTTCAATTGAAGAAGCACGACTCAAAGTATTATGAGGTGTCCAATCTCTTGATAAAGGTGACCTTATTAAAGCTCCTTTTACTATGCGGTTTCTTGATACAAAGAAATGTGGCTCAAATACTGGCTTGTATGTGCGTACAAAGGGCTTGATGGAGTTCTCCAAAAGTAACTCTGAGTATTACACTGAGACTATTTGGAACATTTACATGCCTTATGTCAAATGCGCTTGTCGCTTTCTTGACCCTAAGGCTTCTTGTGAATCAAGCATTATCCGGCTTGATCATGCTATATGGTATGTCCTCAACAACTTAGCTATAAGCAAAGAAAAAGATGCGATAGAGAAAGCACACAAGCAAAAGCAGAAAAAGATGCGTTTGCTTTAAAAGAAAGCAAAATCTCATGTTTCTTGACACTCCTTCAGATCACTACCTCTCCCTTTTATGCTCTTGGCTTGGAGGCCAAGCCAAGGATCTGGTGTTAGCTCAGATGGGCTTTATTCTGTTTTTCTCCCTTATGCTCTCTCTTCTCAAAGAACTGACTGCTAAAAAACCTGGTATTCTTTTAACTACTTATGGTAAGTATCTTTGTATTAAAACTCTCCTAGGTTTGCTAAAACCTAATATGGATTCTGATGATTCCCCTAATCTTAAAAGACCCAACTCTCTTATATCCCCAACTTCATCGTACACATCACAGCCGCATCTTCTTCTGAGTCTTATGGAGGGAGAGGGAAAGCGAGAAGCATGATTAGAGGGAGAGGAAGTGGGTATCATGTCAAACACTTGTTGGATTTGTAAATGCAGGTACTATGTAATGAGGTTGGAAGGATGCATCTTATTTCTCAGGAGGAAAGTGGGCACGGAATTTTTGTTCCTTCCGTCTTTGCTAATAAAATTTTAGAATTCTTTTCACCTTGTTTTATATTTAACAAATGCTTTCTCTCTACATTTGGTAATTTGGATCCAGTAAACCAAGTTAGGATATGGTGTAAATTTACTGAGTCTATACTACATTTGGTATACTCTAATGGGTTTCTTAGGAAAGGTAACCCTTGTCATGTGATTGTCACTTATGGAATTAGTTTACATTTGAATTTGGCATTTTTGGGAGGCATGTTTGTACCACGGATCTCTCTATTATTGAGAGTAGCTCTGTAAAATGCCTCCTATTTAAAGGCCTCAATCACATACCTACTCAACCACTTAATCCTCATATTGCTTTAAAAACACTTACTCATGAATGTCTAGCCAACTTGGTTAGTAAACTCCAATTGGAGTTATCAATTCAACATGAATTGAGAAAAATGTCGGCGGCTGTCTTTGCCAGTCTAATTTCACAACTCCCACATGAATGGATACATACTCAGTCTACTTGGCTCACCGTTGAACTTTCCTTAGCCTTTTGCAAGATTAAGTCGAAATGGTTCATTGTGGGTTTCGATAAACCTTCTAACACGACGTCTGTCATCTGCAAAAAGCTTGCCTATGAAGCATGAGAAAATCAACTCAGAGGTAGTGATTTTTTTAACATTGAAGAAGACCTGTATATTATTGTGGGTTTAGATAAACCTTCTAACACGACATCTGTCATCTGCAAAAAGCTTGCCTATGAAGCATGAGAAAATCAACTCAGAGGTAGTGATTTTTTTTACATTGAAGAAGACCTGTATATTATTATCCAAAGAACATGTAAAAGTATGACTGAAATAGGACTTCAGGAGGAAACTACCAAACATCCCATCTTGTTTCCAACTTTTTAAAAGTCATAAAGATAAATTTTGATGGATATCAGATGCTTCCAATTGCCTTTTTTCCAAGATGACGAAACATGTCACTGAAGGATCTAATTTGATATGTGATGAACTCAAAAACAAATGTGCTATTAAAATAAAAGATGTAAGGCTCTTCTCAAGAGTAGACATCCAACCCTTTTGGATAGTTGGTAACTCATCTGATGTCTTCTTAAACCTTCCATCTGCCATTTACTCGATACATACAACAAATATTACCCAATGCTACAAAAATATACCAATAGTAGGAGAATATGGTCTTATTAATGTATTAAATTGTCTCGTAGACTTGGCCTTCTCTAGTAAAGCAAAAGATGGGCTCTCTAGCATCTCCTTTGTTAAGACAGCCAAGTGGGTTAAGAAAGTGAGCAGGGCTTCACCACTTCACATGAATAGTAATCAATTTAAAATGATCGTTCTGTGGGTTCTGAACCACTACTATGTTGTACTTGGTAATAACTGCTTTCGCCAAACAAGTGGCATTCCTATGGGATTCTCTCGTTCCCCTGTTATGTGTAACTTTTATTTACTATATTTTGAATATAAATGGGCTATTAGATAGGAAATCTTCCCAAGCACAGGGGCTCTCTATACTTCTAAAGTGTAATCACGCTTTTAGATTTATGGATGACATATTAAGTATTAATAATCCCAACTTTTCCCAGCAGGTGCTAGATATCTATCCTTCTTGCTTAACAATTGAACCCACCTTTTTAGAACAAGAAACCATCAATGGTATTGCCGTCACTAAACGTACTAACTATATGTCCATTGAACTGATTATTGAAATTTTACACTAACTCGGTTGGTAACTTCTCTGCTAGATGTTTTTAGAAACATGATCACCTTAAGCTTACACCTGCTGAGTTTGTAAAAAAGAGCAACAAACCATTCAAAATGGCTCTACATACCTGTTTAAGTATTCTTCATTTAATTATCTACTCTTCCTCTAATGTATTTTCAACCCTGGGAGAAACGGGGGTCCTTATTATGAAGTTTCAATCTAAAGGCTTCCATAAAAGAGTCTTGATTTCCACCATAATGGCGGCCTTGAGTAAAAAAGAATGGTCTGGGGTCAAGTTTGTTGTTGTATTATTTAGTCTTTTATTGAGGAATTAGGCCCATATCTAATGAGCCCACTAAACTCATTAGTTATGGTGCCTGGGTAAGGGTGGGTGCGTGCACACACACACACACACACACACACACACACACACACACACACACACACACACACACACACACACACACACACACACACACACACACACACACACACACTTATGGCTAGTTCTAGCTTGATTGTAATTTTTTTATTTGCTGGGATTACTAGCCGGGGATGCCCAGAGTGTACTACTGGCTCGGGTAAAGAATTTTTTTGAGGACCTTATGGTATCTTTACCTTGTAAAATAAATGGGACATTTTGCTCTGCAGGGATATTGACTAAGGTGGGACCATACCAATATCTAACCTTGTAATTTATTGAGGTCATGAGGGTATGTGGGTTTCATGGCTTTGCATTCCGTGGATTTTTTTGCAAAACTATGGTGGCTCCCTCTTCTTGTGCTCTCTCCATTTTGTGTACTTATGGCGTGGTTTAACTCCACATCTAGTGTAAGGGCCTATTGTTTTGTGCTGACGGTTGGCTGCCACTTGCTCCATAACATCTCCTTTTTCTCCCTCCCTATGTTTGTCTCTATACTTGGCGGCGCACTACTACTGTAGTAACTTACTGTGATGGGCCCGCTTTACTACCATGAAGAAGATGTTACCTACTCCTAAACCCTATAAAAGGTGAGCTTTTTTATCTCACTTAGCATTGGTAGTGTGTGCATGTGTTCTTGATGTATTTATCTGCATAGTAACACTGCTGTCCATGACTTGGCCTACTGGTTGGTACTATTAAGTAATAGATCTATGGCTAAAGGCAAGGAGAAGTAGACCATTGTGGAGCTGACTGCTCCGACTCAATCTCAGGTGAATATTGGCATTAAAATGGATTCCTGTTCGGCAGTATGATGGTGTTTTTTTTGGATTGGTGTCTCATGCATATAAAGGACATGTATGGTAACTCATGTTTTTGTTAAAAAAATAAATCCAGTATTTATAGATGTCTGAATGGTAAAGTTTGATTAAATTGAGATTATGATGCTATTCCTCATACTCAGTTTGTAATGTCACTTATGTTGTGGCTTGGACGGTGTATGCTCCTGTAAGAAAGCTTTCAATTATTTTTTTAAACATTGAGGTTCAAAGCTGTATCCGCGGAATTGTTTGTATGTCCCTTTCTTAAATGAAGGATTTCCTATCGTTATACATCATTAGGAGAAATATGGACTTTGCATGGGCCTTGTAAGGAATCCAAATTTTTAGGGATTAAGGCTAATGTTGTGTAGGGTTAAGGGAACAAGGGCATTCAAGAAGCTAGTTTTGAGTAGACTTTTCTAGCCTTTTTTTAGACACATGCAGGATGTGGACCTAAGAGGTCACTTTCTCTCTCTAGCTTTTGGAAAGTGAAGGGAGTAAAGGGGTGTGGCCACATTAGGAAAAACGTGGGTCACTAAGAGCCAAAATTTGACTTTTTTTCAAAAAAGTTATTTTTACTTATTTTTGACTTAAAATTCCCTCCCAACATATATACACATCAAAAAATCATTTTTTGACATTTTTTTAAACCTAAAAACGCTAAAAGTCCACTTTTTCAAAAAAAAATCCCCCCCAAAAAAAAACCTTTGTTCTCTCCTCCTCCTTCCTGCTCTCTCCCTCTCCTCTCCCTCCCTACCCCCTTCTCTCCTCCTCCTCCCCTCTCTCTCCCTCTCCCCCCTGCCCCCTTCTCTCCTCCCATGTTCCTCCCTCTCCCTCCCCCCTCTTTCTTTTCATTCTTTGCTTCCTCACGCAACAGCTTCCATGGTGCTCACGGACATCACAAATCCTATACCTCCACCACCATGTACTCCGCACAACAAAAGTGTACATATTTCTTGTCCGCGGTGTTTGCACCAAAGGCCACATGTGAGGGTGAGCAGAGGTCATCCCAAGATCTTCATACTGTTGGTGAGACGAATGTGTATGGTTCTTCAATATCTTGGGAGGGGAGAAGTAGGCTTGTTAGGCTATTGCAATTGGTTGTGTATGGGTGCAGATGCTTCTTTGCATTCGTGGATGCACGAATGTCAAGCTCTTCAGCTCAAAACAGTGGCATTACAAGAAACAGTGGGTGCAGGTTAGAGAGGTCAAGTGTCACCACTTTTCCTCTAAAACAGCCTTCTTTGTTACATCTTGCAGGTAGGTGCTTCAAATCCATCATTATTAGAGGTGGGTAATCTCATCCTAATGTATATTTTAGGATTTTTTATTCCTAGTTAGTAGGAAATACTTGCAAATTTGTACAACATATACTTAACAAGTGTCTTTATTATACAACTTAAAAATGTTGAATTCATACATATTTTTGTTTGAAGAACATGTCTCTAATGCGTCATGATACAAGGTGACCTCTTACTATGCTAGTTAAGTGGCGTTGTTTGCAAGAATGGCTCAAGGAACTGGCATAACATGAAGATTTTACGGTGGCACAAAGCTCTCCTCAAGCAATGTGGCTCCCACTACACCAAAAATCATTATGCTAACATGGAGAGATCCCTAGTAGGACAATACAACAGCTTTTCATCAGCAGCACACCCTTTCCTAACATGAGGGCACCCCCACCAGAGATATTTTTATATGATAGGTCACCCCATGAGCATACCATGTCATGGAATGGATGTAAGAACCATGACTGCACTACCCCTTGGAAGTTGTTCACGAATGTATGTTTATCAAAGTTAATGAGAAGAATTTTGGACTTTTTTGTTTGTTGATGTGTAAGAGCACTCTTGGTCTATCATATTTTAGATTGTTTGATAAGTTAAATAAGATTTGTAGTCATTTAAAGTGTCATTTTTTTTTTTGGTAAGATTGTACATGAAAAGACATGATAAAGTACCAGAGATCTTGACAGAATAAACCCCGATGAGATTCCCACCATGCACTTGTGACACCATACCTCTCCTTGAACCCTTTGACTTCTATCGTTGTGGGGAGTCCAAGGGGGAGCTATTTTCAAATTTTTAGCATAACTTTTTTTTGAAGGAAATTTTGGTTATTCTAAAGTTTATACACAGTCTAGGAGTTCATTCTGATTGTTTTTCTTCAGTTCAAATTTTGACCGAGTGCACTCCTTGGAAGCCACTTTTGAAGGTGTCAGGGTGAGATTTTGGGACAGTTTTGTATGTAGGAAATACAGTCCTTAACACAATAAAAAACAATGGTTCTTTGAGTATTTTTAGATTCCATGGTTTTAATGCTCGTTGAAGCCCGTAGATTAAGAAAAAAGTAAAAAATGTATGTTTTACATCATTTTTAAATAAATTGTCAACTTGCACGTTGATTTTTGGAGAATGCGAGCAAGATATGATTTTTTATCATCACATGATGGTCGAAGAACGCGATGAGATGAACAAATTCATGTGAGACAAGCCCAGACAGATTTTTTCTCATCACATGATGGTCGAAGAACGCGATGAGATGAACAAATTCATGTGAGACAAGCCCAGACAGATTCAAAGCCGATTGAAATCTAGAAGCTGTTGAAAACAACCGAAAAGTTCAACACTTGAAAAAAAAACTAAAAAAAAACTTAACACTTGAATCATGGCCATGCATCAAAAATATGCTCACACGGTAAAGGAGGTGCTTCAAAGCTATGGAAATCAGTATAAAATGCAAGCAATAGCGTTGGAGGCTATTCAAGAAGTTGTAGAGGCTCACATCATTTCAGATGACTTTGCAATGACAAAATGATTAAGAGTTGTGTCTACTGTCTCCATAGTGATTTGGCTTTTCGGTTTATCCATGTGTTTTAAGTTAAGTGGTTCTGGCCATGAAGAGTTAAATTTAAATCAAATATTAACATTTTTGCCATCCTAAGGGGCAAAAAAAACTAGAAAATGCAAAAAAAAGGGTGGCCACAAGGGCGCGCAGATGGCCCATCCAGCAGTTTTGGATGGCTCATCTGCGCGCCCTTGTGGCCACCCTTTTTTTTGCATTTTCTAGGTTTGTTTGCCCCTTAGGATAGCAAAAATGTTAATAGCTGATGATTCCAGATGTTTATGTAGCATGAGACTAGATTTTTATATTGTCCAATGTGATTTGGCCTTTTGGTGCAGGGAACTAGTAAGTTGAGTTGAAGGAAGGCATAATGTGCTTGAAAAATTAAATTTTACATTCATCTCACCTTTTCCAAGGTCCTGGAGTGCAACAATAGCCTAATTATGCAAAAACAAAGGGTGGCCACAAGGGCGCGCAGATGGCCCATCCAACAGTTTTGGATGGCTCACCTGCGCGCCCTTGTGGCCACCCTTTTTTTTGCATTATATGGCCTTGTATGCCCCTTATAATAGCAGAAATGTTAATATTTGATGAAACCAGATGTTTATGCAGCATGAGACTAGATTTTTATACTGTCCAATGTGATTTGCCCTTTTGGTGCAGGGAACTAGTAAGTTGAGTTGAAGGAAGGCATAATGTGCTGGAAAAGTTCAATTTTAGGTTCATCTCATCTTTTCCAGGGTCCTAGAGTGCAGCAATAGCTTAATTATGCAAAAAAAAGGGTGGCCACAAGGGCCCACATATGGCCCATCCAGCAGTTTTGGATGGCTCACTACGCGCCCTTTTGGCCACCCCTTCTTTTGCATTATATGGCCTTGTCTGCACCCCAGGATACCAATTTTTTTAAAGATTAAGTGAAAGCAAATCTTTATGCAACATGACAGTACAAATTCCACTTCTTTTCACTCAGATGTAATTAGAGCTCCCCCCCCCCCCCCCCCCCCTCCCCCCCCTTTCTTTGTGTTCAAAGGTCCGGAGCATTCACTATGTAAAATTTTCCTATATCACGTGCGTTCAGTAGAATGGATTAAAAGTACCCCTTATAGGCCTTATCTACACATGTTTCTGCAACTTTACAAGAATATAAAATCCCTTCTGTTGAACACATGTGCTATGTTACATATACTTTAGTGAACTCCCCATGTCAACGGCCTCACAAATCCTGTGCACTAAACATTAAACACTAGAAATCGACCAAACAAGGAGCCAATTTTTACTTCCTTGTGTCCACCTAGTGTTCTTGGGAATGTTTTCGTTAAGCCATTTCTTTGGTATTTGAAACCACATGTGACCCCTATTGTTATAGTATCCAACCAAAGGTTTCTTGATTGGAAGTTTACATAGGCTCGAGTGGTACATATCTTCTATGTTAACAATGCATGTATCTATAATTTATGTTTAGACTTTCTCTATCCAAATGAGCTACATGGTAAAAATAAAATCTAGAATTTAACAGTTATGTTCACAAGGTGATAGCTATTGGTATCATCTTTAGCAATACCAAAGAAATAGCTACCAATAGCTAATGAATAGGGATATTTAAGAAGATTTCATACCAAAAACTTGTCAACACTACTCAAAAAGTTGGAAACTCAAAGGCTTTACAATATATGTATGATGAAACAAGAATCAATAATAAGTCACCCCTATACATAGACACCTCCATCTCAAGTGATCATTTCTCTAATCAAGCTTGGCATATGCATAGTATGGAAGCAATAACATGTTGGAAAGCAAGAGTTTAGCTTTCTTAACTTGTGAAACATTGCTAATGATATATATTCAACATCCCCAAATGAGGACATCTTGACAAAGTTTATGTTCCACTTTAATAAGAATAACCATTAATGATTAGACTGAAATCAAAATATTGCTTGAATTTCTTCAAGGTGGAGTGATTAAGACTTGCGACTTGAATCATCGTACAGGCAAATCAAAATATCCATAAAAGTACACAATATTTCTCAGATCTGTATGAAACTTCAGTAATCTAAATTAAATACTCTCACTCAATGCGACACCATTTAACAAAAAAACATATTTATATTGCATTTATAGAGGAATTCAGCCTCATGAAAAATAATTACAAATGGAGACAATGTTGTTGCTATTAGGCTTCTCTTACAAGTATTTGTCTTCCTCATCTAAAGATTCATATACACTCGAGTATTTGTGTGTCTATGACACTAGGGAAGATAGTAGTACTATATGGATGGCTTCTATGAGAGCTCCTAGAGAGTCCCTATTGGTTCAAGATTCTAAAAAACACCTACTATTCTTATCAAAATCTTTTAACATGGTAGTGAAAGGTTCCTCAAGGAACAAAAATAGAGTGATTTCCATCTCTGCACATGGTTGCTTGCTCATGTCCTCTTAAAACAAGTTGAATCTGTAAGTAAACAAAAGAGTATGTGAGCACAAAGTTATAAAGTACAAAATGATATCATTCCAATTATATAATGACAATTATATGAAGAATAAATTACAAGAAAAATCTTTGACGACTCTCCATAGATAACACAACTTACTTACATTGTGAGACTCAAATCACATGCTACACAACTATAGATGGCGCACCAAAGCCATCAACAAAATAGCACCACCCAGTGTTATGAGGTGTGAAGCCTAAACACTGAAAGCCATAAAGAGGTTAATTCTCTCCAGCATGATAAACTTAAAGATGGAGATGATGTTAAGCTCTGAATGTAAGCTACAAGGGTAGTTTTCTTACCATTCTATCTTTATGTTGGAGATGAACCCTTGCAATGCCCACGCGATATTCACACCTCCTATTGTTGTGGTATGCAACTCATGTGAGCTCATACTTTTGCCACCTTCGGAGTAGAGGTTTCCATGTAGTGTGAGTGAATGAAAGTAGAAGGAGTAGAATCTTGTTTCATGTTGTAATGGAGGTGAGAGAAGGGAGAGGAGCTAGCTTGGTGTGAAACTATGTGGTGGGCAAGGAGAAGAGATGGAGGAGGAGCTTGCTTGGTGCTACAATGGAGGTGGGAGAAAGCTAGCAGAGAGATAATGATGGACTATAGGGGGTGCATGTGGTTGTTGCAGCAATGGAGAGCTTGGAAAAGGGTTTGTAGAGAGAGAAAAAGACTTTTTAGCTATAGAATAGGTTTGGAAAGACTTTGGAGGGTGAAAATGATGTTTTGATTTGTTTTTAAAAAAAATCAATTTTTTGGATTTTTTAGTGCACGTTTTTAACTTTTGAAGGTCAAAAATACTTTTTTGACCATGAAATAGGTTTGGGGACCTTTTAAGGAGGGAAAACTTGAAATTTGAAATTTTTAGTGTATTTTTAAATTCGGGCCAAAAAGTGGGGGAAAAGAGGTCAAAGTGCCCCCCCCCCCCCCCCCCCTCTTTCCCCTAGCCACCTCCCTTACCTTCTCACTAGGTAAGAGGCAATTAAGAGGTGTAAGGCTACCTTGTCCCCCTACTTTTTTGAGGGTATAGAGTGTGTCCACCACCCTCTTCCTATTGGTTGACCTCTAATTAACCTTAATCCCAAAGGGCCCCTAGAGGGTTCATATTTTTCCTAATGTATTCGGTCCTATTTCCTTTCTCTGAGTATATAACTCCTGGTTCTACCTTTTTTCTGGTATTCGAGGCATGAAAATATGTCTGGGAACCAGTCTACCAGTAAATCGGTAAACTAGTATAGCAGTAAAGCAGCACCAGTACTAGTACTACCAGAACCAATACTAGCACTAATGATCAGAGACTATAGCAGTATAACAATATCATATCAAGAGTAACAATACTGGTACTAGCATTGTAAATCTAAAAACTGGTACCAATACCAGAACCAATATACCAAACCTATATCAGTATTAGTACAGTGGCTCTTTGCAAGACTTGTATAGAATTACCTATTTCCTATTTTCAAATATAAAAATATTGGTTTTCTTCATTTTTTGGTACTCTCGACATGGACAAATATTTTGGAACCGATATAACACTATAACAGTATCAGTTTCAGCACTATCAGTACCAGTACCGGCACTGAAAGACTGAGACTAGTACCAGTACTGATGTACCAATATACCAAGGTAGCGATATAGCAATACCAATACTACCAACACTAGCACTAAAAATCTGAGACTGATACCAGTACCAGTACCAGTATACCAGACTGGTAAAGGTTTGTTTATGATGGTGTAACTGGATACCAAAGTCTCTTGAAATTTCTCTTTACTTGCACAAAAAAGTTGTACCTTTGTGACATGGATAACAACTAGGATGCCTGTGCATCACCTGCATATAGAGCCAATGCTAACAAAATGTTGTGTTGTTTCTATGGGTGCATGTGAGGGCTACTTTCTTTGGTTCAGCTTTTTGGTGCTTTACTGTTTGGAAGATTGGCAGCTAGTTCGAAGATTGTGAAGGAGTTTCCACTTTTGGATGGTGCCTGATACCAACCTGTTGATATTCGTTTGTACAAAATCGGGCTATCTAAGTTTTTTTGTATAACTTGTATTTATCTGGGTACCTTGGTCTTTGAACATGTATATGTTTGTTTGTTGGGTAATATAAGTAAATAACTAAAACACACACACATTGCTAGGGATATTGTATTAATATCCTTGGGTATTATTAATTGGGGCTAATTGACCTAGGGAGCCCTGGGTGAATTATAGTAGGAAATTCATTTGTTGATATTTTAGGAGGTGCCTTAAATGGCACCTAATTATTTGTAGATAACTAAGTGTTATGAAGAAAGGCCGACGGCCTCGCTTTGTCAATTTGCCCTCTTTTGCATTCAACCATACCGGCCCTCCTACAGTCTGCACTACTATGTTTTCTAAATACCCTATTTCTTCCCCCTTCTCCCTCACACCCCTCCTCTCTCTCTCTCTCTCTCTCTCTCTCTCTCTCTCTCTCTCTCTCTCTCTCTCTCTCTCTCTCTCTTCGCTCTCTCTATGAGACTATGATGCAGTTGAAGCTGGGCCCACCTCATGTAGCGGCTTTGTTGTATTGTCTTCCTCTTGAAGCTTGGCCTGCCACACTGTTGTAAAGGGAAAATGGCCTTAGGCTCCCAACCCTACACAGGTGTGCTTTCATGCTCACTTAGCATTGGTAGTGTGTGTCTCCGGTGAGTGTGTGAGTGCTTGTGTGCTTTGAGATTGTGAGGGTTTTTTCCCGCAAGGGGTAGCATTTAGTAATTGGCTATATGGCTAAAGGCAAGGATAAACATGCTATTGTGGAGTTGGCTGCTCCGACTCCATCTCATTTGACTTATGGAATTATTATGGATTACTGTCCAAATGGTGTGGTGTGATTTACCTGATGTTATGGTACTCCATCTGTAGCTACGGCCTGGTGTGTGATTTCTTTTCAAAAATAGGGTTTCTCTGACGTTGCATATATATGGTCCTATCAATGGCTCGGGTTATCTTAACATTGAAAATAAGGTGGCCTCCTACAATACTGGATGAATGGTGTCGTAGAAAGCTTAAAAGTATGACTGAAGGTCTTCTTACTACTTGGTGAAGGCTTCTATATGGTAAAGTTAACCTACCTGTTGGGTGAGAAACAACGGCGTGGCGTAGGTATGAATTGGTCATTGGCAAGTGGATAATTGCTACTTTGAACCTTTGTTTAGGTTAAATTTTGATGATTAAAGTCTTTCTTAACATGATAGTGTTGACCTATTGGTTCGTAAAAAACTATGACCTGGTTATTAGTTGTTTAAACTATACTATCGCAACATGATTATACTATTGATGTACTTATGGGGTGGATATCGAGCTTACTATTATTGCTCGATTATGGTATTTTCCATCTGAGTGTTGTGATCCTTTGAAAATTTGCCGAACTTAGTCATACATGGTTTGTTCTTCTGGGTTTGGTACTGAGCTTAATATTCTTGCTCAATTATGACTATGTTGTCTGAGTATTGTGATCCCTTGAGATGTTGCTCAACTTGACCGTACATGGTCTGAGCTACTAGGTTAGGACCTTAGCTTAATTTACTTGCTCAATTAAAGGTCTAGGCCGGCTTAGTTTTGTGTTCCCATGTAAAAACTGCTCAACTTGGATGTACATGGTTTGAATGGTTGTTTGGGGACATGATTATGATTGCTTAGGACCAATTATGGTTATAAGTATGGTTAGACAAAGCTGTATATTATGGTGGATAAGGTTACAAAGCAGCCGCTCATGAAACTATAAGTGTGGCTTATTACATCAAGAGTATGGCCATGGTGGCTATGTTCCCTAGATTATGGTTATAAGTATGGTTAGACAAAGCTGTAGATTATGGTGGATAAGGTTACAAAGCAGCTGCTCATGAAACTGTAAGTGTGGCTTATTACATCAAGAGTATGGCCATGGTGGCTATGTTCCCTAGATTTTGGAAGTAATATGGTACCATAGAATATTCCTTCTATATGTTGTATGTGTTTAGGAGAGTAGCATTTAACTTACTATCTTACATGTGGTTTCAATTATGACTAGGAAGGAGTAGAACCTACTTACTAACATCCTTTTATGTTACAAGTAAATCCAAAGTATAGACTGACTGCACCTATAAGCATTGTCACTGACCTTGAAAAAATTACGACAATTAATGCCAAACTCTGTAAAGTCAAAAAACAGGTATATGTGGCCCACAGATTGCCTCATAAAACTCGTCTCCGACCTTATCTCATGAGAGCTTGCAAAGCAAAAGGAGCTCCAAAGGGTTTTTTTCCCCTAGTAAATGAAACCATCTCTGAATAATTGTGTAGCTTCACCTTTATCTTTGAAAGCAATTTAGTTGGGTCACATCTATAACATGTGGGATACCCATGCATCACCTGCATACGGCGCCAATGCTAACTAAAAGGTGTGTTGTCTCCATGGGTGTAGGTGAGGGTTACCTTCTCAACTACGGTTTTCAAAGTTCCTTGGATTGAAGATGGTGGATTTATAAATCTTCAGGCTCTTAACTCTCTTGTACTTGTGTATAAAGCCCGTTATGTACTATGAATGGGAATTATACCACCTTTTCATTGACATAGTTTCTAATGTCTTTTGTAATTTGAAGGGATTCTTTGGTATTTATGTTATATTGTTACTGAGACACACACGCACACACGTGCACACACACACACACACACACACACACATCACTGTCTCTGACTTTGACTCTGATTGATACATTTAGTTACATACACCTATACTTAAACCATTGATATAGTTGATAGATGTATTATCTAGTGAGTGATTACCGTCTTTGGATAGTTCTAGTAATAAGCACACTTACACACACACACACACACACACACACACACACACACACACACACACATGTCACCTAGGGTATATCTACTGATTATTTTTACACTTTGAATCTTGTGCCTCAAATTATAAACATGATCGTGTTAAAATAAAAAAAAAAACCCTCTATTTATGGCTTTAAAGTATAACCAAGATAAGACCTAACCCTAACCTAGATTGATTGGAAACCCATACAGTGGTTAGCTAACCCATATTGTGGTTAGCTAACCTACATACACTCTAACCTAATTAGCTTTGGTATTACCTTTGGGTTTGATCGTGTATGGAACTCTACCCTAATGAACCCCAATGAGAATGTGTTTAGGGGAGCCGTCCCTAGGATGTTTTTCAAAATGGGTTATTACCCTAGTACATATATGTATGTGACCGTTTATGAGGACCCTTCTCCCAATCGTGATGGTCATAAACCCATCCTTGCCTTCGATTATCTATGGCAACCCATGTTGCCTCTGTGCTCCATCTTGCGCGCACATTCTCTCTTACCCTCTCTTGCGCGCACACGCTCTCTTACCCTCACTTTTTTGCCATACCCATACATTGACTTGTGTGTACTACTAGAGAATACCGTGGCCTACCTTCTTGGTCTCTGTGCTGATCTCGTCATCATTCTCTGCGGGGTTCTTTGTCTATATGCAGTTTTGGGGCTCCCCTATTTAAAGGTGAGGGAAGCTGCTCTTCCCCTCACTTAGCCTTGCTTGCACAGTGTGTGTTTTGGAAAGTGAGTTTTGAGTGCTTCTCTTTGTTAAGCAAAACTATTGATTAGCATTACTAAAATGTTTTCATCTTGGATTTTTTTGAGCAGGGCTATGCTTCTCAGGTCGGTGCTTTACCATGCAGGTTTTTTTGGAAAATTTTTAAATTTCCGTATACTCCTTTGGTTTATTTTTGGTTACTTTAGATAATCTAATACTTTGGCTTAAACTAATGGATTGATACCTATCTCTTTACTTGCGATAGCTGAGCTAGTACCTCTCTTTGAGGGCTGAGCTTTTGTTGTTGACTACCATGATTGGTTAATAACAAAGGTATTTTTTTAAAAACACTGCAAAGTGAATGCTTCCTGCTTTATCTTCTGCATACAAATGTTTTCAAAAGGTGAAAAGTATCCTGGACCTTAGCATGGGATTAAGGTTGTGTGACTTGCTTTGAGCTATTGGTTTAAAAATTTGGTGATTAGAAACAACACTCCACAGGTTTTTCTCAAATTTCATGGGATTGATTGAGCAATTGTAAGCTACTTCTCAGTAAAAATGGTTTTTTTATAAATAAAACTTTACTATACTGTTGACTTATTGCAGCCTCGCGATAGTTGGTAATATGGAGTATACTTTAAACCATGCACTTAGAAAAGGGGGGGGGGGGGGGGGGACTAATGCAACCTCTGGTACTATTGGATGTTTTTGGCATCAAACTTCCCTAGGGCTGGGATAGTAACTAAAAAAAACCTAACCTAATGATAATTACCATAAATAGTTTGCGACCTGAGGCCCTAACATTTAAGCTATGGGCAATGAAATCTTTTTATTATACTTTTTGCTTTTATAGAAAGGATACTCATATCATGCTAAAATACTTTTTTGGCTTAGCTGGTTTTGTTTTTCTCATTTCGATTATAAATGATTCTTAAACTACATTCCAAATAAAACCAATTACAAGTTCTTATTGGTTTTTACAAATACTCTAAAAATGACTGATTGTTTGTGTTTTTTTATCAAATTGCAAATTTGTGTGCAAGATATGTAAACGTAGCCCAATTACTTCTTTTTTTGAGTTTTGAAATAGGGTGGTTTCTTATTAAACTCGGTACTGTTTGAATAATTTTGGGATTTTGGCTTGTCTACGTGATAAAAAAATTACCTTTTAAGGCTAATAAAGGTTTCATACTCTTTAAAAGGCTCACTTTTTCTCAATCAGCCATTAGGATTTTCTTGTCTTGACTTTGAGTGGACATGCCACTATTGCTAGATTTTGCACATTTTTCATAGTCGTAAGGACAAAAAGCTTCTGATAGTCTGCATGTGGAGTAGGTTTTCCCTCCTCTTGACACTCTGTAACAACCTTGTGAACATTATTATAAAGTTTATGTCCTTGCAATATGGGTGCTTGTACATATAAATAAGAGCTTGTAATTGTGTGAATGTCATTGACATGATGAAGAGCTTGAATATATGGCAGCAAATCCCCAAGGAGGATACTATCCTCCTCATCAACATTGAACGATGGCAAAAAAATACAATTCAATGCAGGATTAACACATATCATCTACTAGAAGCATTGTTTTTCATCAATCCCAAATTTTGTTGATGCAATAGCCAACGGTTTGAAAAGTCCTGAATCTAGTTCTGGATTATTTGGGCAAGTGATTCTTGATTCTTCACATAATTGACATTGGATTTGTCCCCAAATCATAAAGAATGGAAACTTTTCTTGAGCCTCCTTCTCTAGAATCTTAATGATGTCCATTACATGTGTATCATTAGGCAGCTAACCATATCCCAACATTTGAAATTACTAAGTAGAGTCTATAAAAACTCAATGCATCCTGGTCATAAAACAATATACTCATATTGAAAGTTTAAGCTCTTTATTTTTTTGGACTTGTGCCAACATCATCCATCTCAAAAGCAATCCACCCGCTCACTATTATAGTTAGCATTGGTCTGTCAGTGGATGAAATGTCCAAATCACCATGCACCCTAGTTCCCAGATCTTGAGCGACTAAAATGTTCTGGATGGATTCTTCTTCTTTTGACCTTGTATATGTGTTGGAACTGGCATCACCTTCTACTCCCATAGCATCACTCTTCAAATTCTTCTCCAATGGCTGCATTGATTGACATTCAAGAACTTGTAAATTTTTGTCAACTTTTTCAAGAACTCTCTGGTTGCTATGGAGATCCATAGAATCTTCTACTTCCATAGAATCACTCTTCAAATTCTTCTCCAATGGCTGCAATGGTTGACCTTCAGGAACTTATAGTTTTTTTTCAACTTCTTCAAGAACTCTCTGGTTGCTATGGAAATCCATAGACTCTTTCTCAAAAGATTCAATTTCTTGAAAATCATTTGTTCCAACAATCTCAGGTGAAACTTTGTCAACCACAATCTTAAAGGGTTTAGTAGCTTGAAAATCCTTTGTACCAACAATCTCAGGTGAAACATTGTCAATTGCAATATTGTCTTGAAGGACTGAAAGTTTTAAAAAACGGCTATTGTTAGCTTTGTCACACTCTTGGAAGAAAATTAGAGAGTATGTAGATGACAAGTTTGAAGTGATAAAGTGTTCCCAAGTTTTATAGGTTTTGGTTTCTATGTTGTTTCCATTGAATCACACATCAAAAGTGATTACAATGGTATCAAATGTCATGTGATTCCTTGCCCTCCACAGTTGAAGCACAATCCTAACAACATGGACAAATTACATGGAGATCACAACAAACAAGGTAGAAATCCACCCAAAGAAGCATCTAGAGGAGACCCATGCTCAATACATGGTTTGACAATTGGTGTATTTGGCTGAGCAACAAAATTAGGTTTTGACAAATGATCAAATTGATTTGGAGGCTTTTCACAACTAATTGGGTTTTCTCAATCCTCCTATTGTTGAGGATTAAATAATTAGGGGTAGGAGCTAAGAAATCACCGGGCCTTTGGCTGTGTGAGAGAGTGATTGGGAAGAATCAAAGCACAAGTGATGTAGCACAAAATATAAACTTAAACCAAGGATTGAATTACTAATTGAGATTTGAAACTGGTCACTAGAAATTTCCACAATCAAGGCCTTGCGAATGCTCGGTACAAGCGACAAACACTACGGTTAACTTGTTAGGATCATACGCTATGGCAGGTGGTAGCATAGATTAGCCATGGAAGATGGAGGTTGAGAGCAACGGCTAGAGAAAACAAGAGAGAGAGAGAGAGAGAGAGAGAGAGAGAGAGAGAGAGAGAGAGAGAGAGAGAGAGAGAGAGAGAGAGAGAGAGAGAGAGAGAGAGAGAGAGAGTTGCAAGAAGAATACAACAACACACACTATTATTATTCTTGAAACCATTTACATATATATATAAATGCTCTAACCAAAAAGGCTCCCATGCAGACTCCAAATTGCATGCTCCAAAAGAGCAATGTGTGTGAGCTCTGTTAGGGTGTTCCCACATGGGCTAGACTGGGTGATAAAAGGGATTGAAACCCAACAATCCCCTGCTCAAGCACAAACTACTGACAATGGACTTGTTACAAATGGCATGGAAGAGTTCATAAACCACTAAAAAGTAGAAGCCCTCTGCTTGACAACAACATCCGGCTGTGTGTACTTTCCTTAGAGAAATCAGAGTGGGACAACAAGAACTCAACCAAAGAGACAAATATGGGAGGTCTTACCACTTTTAGTGTGGCAATGTCTGTACTTGTACAACTGGGCATGACAAAAAATGACAATTGACAAAATAAAACTATGACATGGAACAAAAAAAAAATCTTTGAAAATTGCATATGTGGATGTACCACGTACTCAAAGCAGACCATTTGCAAAAACAACAATGGTTGTGTGTTGAGTGATCCCTTATATCTTCTTGCTTCATTAGGTTTCTTTACCAATTCTACATCAATATTCTCAAACACCTTGCATGCTTTATATGTATCATCTACAGTTATTCCAATGTGCCCATCAACAATTTTCAATGGCTCCTTCTCTTGTAAACATTTTCTTACCAAATCATACAGCTTGTAGACAATTAGAAAATACCCTTTGCTTTTGTTGGCCAGGGGTGGTTTTATAGATAAATAAATTAGCAAAAATTGTAGCATCTTTTTGTATTGCAAGCACCAAACTAACAGAACTAGGCGGTGCAAGCGGAAACATTTTAGAACTTTGTTGCTATTGAGGAGCTTGCCACCATGCAAATGCTTTGTGCCACAACAAATGATATCGTTTCAAAACCCCAACCTAACTCTCCACCTATCCAGGTCACTACAGTTGATGTACACTAGAGGATGTTGGAATTAGGGTTGCAGGAAAACACACACAGCTTGGAGAAGATGAAGGAAGCTCAAGGCACACAATAGAGTGTATTACTTAGTGTGGATGGAAAGATAGATAGCCCTAGAATGAATGGGCATATATACAATGCACAGGGGAAAAAGGCTCCCACAACAAATGACATTGTTTCAAAACCCCAACATAACTCTCCCCCTATCCAGGTCACTACAGGTGATGTACACTAGAGGATGTTGGAATTAGGGTTGCAGGAAAACACACACAGCTTGGAGAAGATGAAGGAAGCTCAAGGCACACAATAGAGTGTGTCACACACTCGCATGTCAAAACAACGAGCCCAATATGAGTTCAAAAAAGCATGTAAGTATGGCAGCAATGATCCCCCCTTGGGATAAAACAAGCCAAGATGTAAAGTGCCACTGAAGTAGCAAAAAATTCTCTTGACAGCCTGCCAATGCTTAGACCCAGTAGTCATATGACAAGTGGGAGCAAAAGTCTCTTCATAATCTTTGCCTTTCTGTTGTGCATAACCCTTTGCGACAAGTCGAGCCTTATAGCAATCAATCTCCCCATCCGGCTTGCGTTTCAACTTGTAAACCCACTTCATACCAATGGCCTTTTTTCCAGGAGGCAAATCACATAAAGTCCATGCATCATTTTCTATAAGTGCATCATATTTTGATTGCATGGCAGCCATCCAATTTTTTGAATTTTGTGCTTCATCAAAAGACAGAGGTTCCTCAACATCATGTAAGCTAGACACAGACAAAGCATAACAATCTCATGCATAAGATGCATGGTGAGAGCCTGAATGAGTACGACAAGACAAAGGTGCATCCAGTATATTGTCATGCAATGTATGCACCAGCCATGTTGGCATACCTCTAGCCTGCTCATTTTTAGCCCTTTCCTCATCAAGTATATCGTGTACATCATGTACATCTACATCAGTAATAGGTTGGTATGTAACATTTTTAGAAACCCCCATCGGTTGTACATTTGACTCATTGGAATTTACATTCGTACCTCCAACACTGAAAAGATGCAACAAAGTGTCATAAATGTCATGTGAGCTTACATTACTGTCTCTAGTACATGACATCAAGGGATGAATAGAATCTTCCACAAACACAATATCCAAGGAGACCAAGATACACTTTGTTTGAGGATGTTACAACTTGTAACCTTTGCTTTCAGCACTATAACCAACAAAAATACATTTGACAGCCTTATCATCCAATTTTATGCGTTGTGTTTGTGGCACCAAAGCATATCCCAAACATCCAAAAACGCGCATGTGCTCAATAGAAGGTTGTCTATCATGCCATGCTTCATATGGAGTAATAGACTGCAAATCTTTTGTAGGACACTTGTTTAGTACATAAGTTGCACACATGATGGCCTCAATCCCAAAAGAATGCGGTGCAAAGCTTGACTTTTCACCATACATCGTGCCATTTCTGTAAGTGACCTGTTTTTCCTCTCAGCAACATCATTTTGCTGAGGTGTATAAAGAACTGTACATTGGCATTTCATCCTACGACTAGCCAAAAATGTATTAAATTCTTGAGACATATATTCCCCCCCTCTCAATCGGAACGGAGGGTGCCCATAGTACATTTCAAGACATTTTTAGCAATAGCTAGAAATTGTTTGAAGCACATAAAAACTTTGAGCTTCGCTTTAAGAAAAAATACCCATGCATGCCTGGAGTAATCATCAATGAACGTCACGAAGTAAAGGTAATTGCCCAAGGACATAGTTTGCATGGGCCCACAAACATCACTATGCACAAGGTGCAACCTGCAAGTGGCCGTAACTAAACCATCCTTTGGAAACTTAGAACGCTGCATCTTACCCAAAATACAGCCTTCACAAACATGTTTAAGAGGTGCTTCAAGAGGCGGCAAACAAGCAATCATATCAGATTTTTGCAAACACCGCAAACTGTTAAAATTTAGATGACTAAAACGTGCATGTCAAAGTTTTGCATCTGAACTAGCTTTTGAATCCAAAACAGCATTTGCAAAATTCTGCCCGCACTTGTCATACAAAGTGAGCTTATACAACTCACATCATAAAATGCTAGAAGCAACAATTTCATCATCGAAACTGAGATGTATTGTACATTTGTCATCCATAAACTTGACTACAAGACCAAGTCTAGCAAGTACAAAATACATACAAAAGATTCTTCTTGAACCCGGGTACATAAAGTGCATCAACAAGTGTGAAAGAACTACCATTTGCAGCAATAAGCACAATTTTTCCAACTCCCTGAATCGGATAGCAGGCATTGTTGGCACAAGTAACTAAATTCCAATGAGGGACAAACTCAAGAGGGGTGAACAAATCACAATGTGAGGTAATGTGCTTTGTAGCACCATTGTCAAAATACCACACATTTGAATCTGTGGCAACTGACATGCATGCATCATGGACATCAGGATTGTAAGTGCACTCTGCACTAAAAGCCCATTCTGTATCAACATCAACATCACAGTCTCCTTTCATAGAAGACTCAACAATAGTTGCATTTATAGTGGAAACATCATTTGCAGTGGAGCCATTGTCATAATAACTAATATCTAATTCTCCTAAATGATTATCTCATGTTAAGCTGATCATTTAATATGGGGAAGTGCCAAGGGAGAAAAAGCTAGAATATTGGTTAAGCTGGCAGACCTAAGGATGCAAAGGAGGGAAAATAGGGATCCAAAGGGGGGGCCATCTGCAAAAGAGCAATGTGCAACAATGGGCTTTAAAGACCCTAAGGTTCAGCCCATTAAGACTTCCAAAATGCTAAGGTTCCAAAATTGAAAGATTATGTTCAAAGGTCAAACACTAGGGAAATTGGATTCTTTGTGTGTGTAACAAAAGTCTTCAAAACTCCTACAAAGGAGGGGGCAAGCCTTGCAAGTAGGGGATGAGAGAGAAACACACATACACACTCACAAGCTTCCTTTACACAAAGGGAATGAGGGACACATGTTAGCTCCCTAGCCCAGATGCCCACAAGCTGCACTCAAATCCTATTGGATGGCCATGGAGGTGGACCAATGAGAATTAGGCTAAATTAAATCTAGTTTAATTCATTTAAAAACACTTAATAAGAGAACCAATAAGAATTAAGCTCTCTAGAAGACTATTGGACAGTCTCCCAAGGAGTCCAATGAGCATACAGCAACCCAATGGCTTGCATGATTCCTATTGGCCAGGAGACAAAGGGTCCAATAAGATTTCAGTTGCATTAATTAATTACCTAAAGCTCTCACAAAAGGGGAAGGGGGACACGTGTCAGAAGGCTATCACTTATGCTACTTAATTCTCATTGGCTAAGCTTGGAGAGGTCCAACGGGGTGTCAACATGAGTAATTTGCATGAGGGGTCGACCAAGAGAGAGAGGGAACTGAATTTCTCAAGGCATTATTCCACACACACTCATGCTAGCTCATGTGTGAAGTAGGAAGACTCTCTCTCTCTCCTTCTCAAGTTTTAATGGAAAGCTTATCACCTACTTCAAACTTGTGAGAAGGGAGGTTTACAACAACAACTCTTGGCTTTGTGATGCAAATCGAACAAATATACAAACTTCAATGCATGCTCATCTCCTCTATAATGCTAATTACTAAGCTATGCTATGCTAATATAAGTGATTATGTGAGGAGATGTAAATCTTTCTCGTAAGACTACTCCTTCTTCCTCTCAATCTACTCTCATACCCCGCTAGCTCTCACCATCTTAGAAGGTGTGTGAGGTCTTGGGTCTGAGACCGTGAGGGAATTGATGTTGTGTTTTATAAGTATTCTTCTTAGTGCTTGAAGTTTCCAACCTCATTGCACTAGCTATTTACTGAAGGAACACAAAGAATTGTATTTTAAAATGTCTCCCTTGATGGGAGAAACCTATATTACAAAGCCTTTTGGAGGGGGGACCGGCTCCATGAAAATCTGGTCCTCAATTGTTGTCAATAGCTTAATTTCTCTCTCTTTTTAAGTATTGTTCATGCCTATCTAACTAGGTGTTATGCTTTTTGTTGCTCTCTCCACCCAAGCACTCTTGCTATGCTCATTAGGAATCTATTCTAATGAAATTATCACTATGTCTATGCTATTTTTCGCTACATACAAGTTACTAGGCCATTAGATGTTACATTGGTTTCAGAGCACAAGGTTTCTCTTTTCTTGCTCAAGAAGGGAGGTCCTCAAGCTAGCTATAAATGGTTGTTATTATTAATTGCAATTAAGTAAGTAGAATAGAGATTTTTCAGCCTTGTAGTGTGCCTGCCTTTGTGCAGATAATGGGGCATCACCGTCGAGAGCTATGGTCTTAATAGTGGAGTTCTACGGGGCTTGCCTACGGCTTAACCACTATTGAGCTATTAGAAGCTTGACAGGAGCCGGTGCTATTTTGGTGTTGAAAGACCCTCTCTTCTATTCCTTGCAATTAATGGTTTTCGAGCCATGGGTATATTGAAGGAGTACGAGCGGAAGTGCGACGCGAGAGAGAGTGCGAGAAGAAGAGCACGACGATATGGTGAACTCGCTCTACTGTAATGTGTAGAGCATAGTGAGTTCTTATTAGGTTTTTACAAAAGAATATGTGTACATACCTGGCGGCCCGCCCACTTACCTGGGCGACCACATTGGGCTTTATACCCCAACAACCTCCCACTTAAAGTCCAATGTGGTACTTTAAGTGTGAGAGAAGCTACTATACAAGCTAATATACAAGAGATGTAGAGAAGTGATGTACTACCCTACACCTATCTGCTTGCGAAAATGCGCAAAGCTCTCTGAGGGAAGTCCTTTTGTAAGTAGATCAACAGGATTTTCTGTGGTGTGAACTTTGACAAGCTGAAGTTGCTTATCCTCGAGCATTTCCGTGATGAAATGATACTTCACATCCACATGCTTTGTCTTTGAGTGATAAACTGGATTGCGAGCCAATTGTATAGCACTTTGACTATCACAATATAACACAGGCATCTCTTCTTTGATTCCCAAATCTGTTACTAGTCGATTAAGCCAAATTGATTCTTTGCATGCCTCTGATGCTGCAACATATTCAGCCTCTGTAGTAGACTGAGTAACACAATCTTGTAATCTAGAACGCCATGATACTGCTCCACCAGCCAATGTAAAGACATACCCTGACGTAGACCTTCGGTTGTCTAAGTCACCTGCATAATCTGAGTTTGTAAAACCCTTTACACTTAGCTCCTGACTCCCATAGGATATACGCATACTCTTTGTAGCTTTCAGGTATCTCAATATTCCTTTCACTGCCTCCCAATGTTTCTTGCCTGGGTTTGACATGTATCGACTTACTACTCCCACTGCAAATGCAATGTCTGGGCGAGTAGCAATCATTGCATACATCAAACAACCCACTGCAGACGCATATGGAATCTTATCCATTTCAGCCTGTTCTTCCTCAGACACAGGACAATCTTGTTTGCTAAGTTTCACATATGGTGGCAATGGAACACTCAATCCCTTTCCCTTCTCCATATTGAAACGTTGCAAAACCTTGTCAATATACTCTGTTTGAGATAACCAAATCAACTTCCTTGATCTGTCTCTCTCAATGCGCATACCAAGTATATGATTTGCCTCACCCATGTCTTTCATGTCAAACGATTTTGCCATCTTTGACTTCAAAGCTGAAATTTCTTCCAAGTGCTTGCCAGCAATCAACATGTCATCCACATACAAAATAAGGATCAACCAATTGCCATCCTTAGCCTTCTTTGTATATAGACAGTGATTGAACTCACTACGTTTGTAGCCTTGAGAAAGCATAAACTTGTGGAATTTATGGTACCATGCCCTCGGTGATTGTTTTAAGCCATAAAGACTCTTTAACAACTGGCATACCCAATCTTCCTTGCCTTTCTCAACAAACCCTTCTGGTTGCTGCATGTAAATTTCCACATCTAAATCACCATGCAAGAACGCTGTCTTGACATCCATTTGGTGCAACACCAAATCTAATATGGCAACCAATGCAAGAAAGCATCTCAATGTAGTCATCTTGACCACCGTAGAGAAGAGTTCATCAAAGTCAATGCCTTGTTCTTGCTTAAAGCCCTTGGCAACAAGCCTTGCTTTGTACTTTGGCTGACTATCATGAGCGGTGATCTTATACCTGTAAACCCATTTACAAGGTAGAGCCTTTTTGCCCCGTGGTAATTTAACTAGCTTCCATGTCTGGTTTTTATGCAGAGCTGTCATCTCTGACTGCATGGCCAATTGTCAATTCCCGGAGTCCTTCATTTGCACTGCTTCCTTGTAACATGAAGGCTCATTGCAATCAATCAACATGACATAGTTCATAGATGGAACAAACCTATCAGGAGGTCGCGTGACACGTCCAGATCTACGCAGAATAGGTGGCTCAGGCTCAGCCAGAACCTGTGGTTCCAATCTATCGTGTCCTTGCTCCTCTTGAGCCCTGACATTTTGTCTTGCACGTGCAGGTCCATCTTCTTGGAAGACAACTCTTCTAATCTCCTCAACCCTCTCTGGTTTAGTATGATATTTGGATTCATTAAAGTGAACATCATTGCTGCGGACAACCTTTCTCGATTCGGGATCCCAAAGTCTGTACCCCATCTCACCAGAATTACCATAGCCTAGAAAGATGCACTTTCTACTCTTTGGCTCAAGTTTGTTCCTAAATTCCTTTGGAACGTGAGTATATGCATCACAGCCAAAGACTCTGAGATGCTTGTATGAGGGCACCTTGCGTGACCATACCATCTCTGGCACTGAATCCTTCTGCAAAACCTTGCTAGGAGATCTATTTACAAGATGAACAGCTGTTGATACAGCTTCAGCCCAAAACCCATTTGGCAGCTGTGCATTAGACAACATACTTCTGACCTTCTCTTGTATGGTCCTATTCGTCCTCTCAGCAACACCATTTTGAGGAGGATTGTAAGGAGCAGTAAGTTCACGTTTTATACCTTTTGACTCACAAAAGTCCTGAAAGGCCTTTGAAACGTACTCTCCACCATTGTCAGTGCGTAAGCATTTAAGCTTCTTGCCACTTTGATTCTCCACAAGTGTCACAAACGTTTTGAAAACACTAAACGCTTCATCCTTGTGCTTGAGAAAGTAAACCCATACTTTCCTCGAGTAATCATCTATAAATGTCATAAAGTAAGAAGCTCCCCCTAGAGATAGGTTAGGCATAGGTCCACACAAATCACTATGAACAAGTGCCAACTGTGTATCTCTTCTACTGCTTCTATGCTTATGTGGCTGCTGTGTTTGTTTACCATACAGACAATGTTCACAGAATTCAAAATCATTAAATGAAAAGCCAGGCAAATAACCAGAACGAGACAAGATTTCCATTCCCATTGGACTTTAAGTGGGAGGTTGTTGGGGTATAAAGCCCAATGTGGTCACCTAGGTAAGTGGGCGGGCCGCCAGGTATGTACACATATTCTTTTGTAAAAACCTAATAAGAAGCTCCCCCTAGAGATAGGTTAGGCATAGGTCCACACAAATCACTATGAACAAGTGCCAACTGTGTATCTCTTCTACTGCTTCTATGCTTATGTGGCTGTTGTGTTTGCTTACCATACAGACAATGTTCACAGAATTCAAAATCATTAAATGAAAAGCCAGGCAAATAACCAGAACAAGACAAGATTTCCATTCCCTTCTTGGACATATGTCCTAACCGGCTATGCCACAAAGAAACGTTTGGCTGCTCGGTTACATTTATTACATTTTTTGAGGCATTTGATACATAAATCATGTAAAGTCCTCCAGACTTTACTCCATGTGCTACTGTCATAGAACCCTTGGATATCTTCCACATGTTCTGTCCAAAAGTGGTGACGTAGCCAGCATCATCAAGTAAACCTGTGTTGATCAAGCTCTTTGTAATTGTGGGAACATGTCTCACATTCTTCAGCGTGAAAGAAGAGCCATTCTGAAACTTCAATTGAACATCTCCAACACCTAAGATCTCACATGTCTGCCCATTGCCTAGCCGAACATGATCTTTAGTGGTCACATAAGAGGTAAACCACTCCTTGTTTGGAGACTGATTCCTCTTTCCACCTTTGTACTTTTCTTTGGTCCTTCCCCTGACAACTAAGGTTGTTCCTTTGCCTTTGTCCATTGTCTTTCTATTGGTTTCTTCAGTAAGCAGACTTCCTTCTACACCTGCTATGTTCAAACCATCTGGAGGTGCAGAATTACTCAAAGCTGTGCGAAAAGTGTCCCAACTTTCCGGCAATGTGATCAATAGGAACATAGCTCTAACAGGTTCATCAAACTTGACACCTTGAGCTGACAATTGACTATAGATTGTGTTGAATTCATTCAGATGATTGGACATAGGTGTCCCTTCTTTCATCTTCAAGTCAACAAGCTTCTTAAGCCAGTATACCTGTGAAGCTGCACTCTGCTTCTCATAAAGATCACTCAGCTTTAACCATGCTTGATAAGCCGACATCTCGTCTGCTACATTGAAGTAAACGCTTTCTACCAAAGTCAACATAATGGTAGAAAGTGCTAATTCATCCAATTCGCTCCATTCATCTTCGTCCATATCTTCTGGTTTTATCCCCTTGAGCTTTATAGGTTTTATCTGCTTCTTTTGTACCAACACGTGCCAAATCTGCTTCTTCCACAATGGGAAATTGGTTCCATCCAGCTTCTTGATATTGTAAAGAGCAGTGTCCTGTGATCTAGCCATAGCTACGCTTCACAGTGGTTTACTTTCCTGGGAAAAATTCGGCAGAGTTTCCCCTGTAAACTGACCTCTGAACCAATATCAACCTGTCAAATGAACCAAGAAAGCTTCAGATTCTGCATAAATTTCGGCAGAGTCTCCTTTGTAAAATGGCTCTGGTGTACTCAAAAACAGACCAAAAACAGCTCAAAAAACACTGTCTCTCTGACACTGTAAGATGCGGGTAAACCTGTCCTGCACCTGTACTGTCTCTCACTGTCCTGTCACTGTCCTATAAGCATAGACTGCGACAATGCCTCAACGGCAGTAAAGCAAAGATGCAATCCCAACTGTCTAACTCACAGTCAATACATCTTAGCTGCCTATCTAAGGGTGCTCGAGGGATCGCTCCAAGACCTATATCACCGAAAGGATCTCAACATTCGAGAATCCCCCAGCTCAATAAAACCTCACTCGACCCTCAACAAAGGCTGCAATAAATCTGACAGTACATAGACTTCCCACAAAGTCATACATCCACAAATTTCCCACTGTATGTTGTAACCGCTGCGGCGGTTGTTTGCTACGTGACTCACAGCCAGCAAACCCTCAACATACATACATCATCTCTGACAATACATCCCATGTGGAAGTACCTGCAATGTCAGGATGAAATCTGGAATATCAAGCAGCAAACACAAGCTACCTGATGAACTAGTGGATGTCGCCTATAGTCTGTGTGTAGATACGCCCGTGTCGTATGTGACACGCCTCCAAGAACTGTGAGCCGTCCTTCGATGTGTAGACAGCCACAAATCAACACTCTGGGAGTGTCGATATCCTCAGCACCTACAGTTGTAGGCCAAAAACCCCAAATTTGCAGAGTCGGATCTGCATCCGCCAAGACCACGTAGTCGAAAATGGCCTGCGCAGACCTTTGTCGAAGCCGAACGGTGGCCGAGATGACCTCAGAATGAAATTCTGACAACATCGTGGCCTGCGGGTGCACCCTCGAGATTTGGGGCCATGTCTTCGCCTGTCGAATTTCACTCCAATCTGAGCTGGTGACTCTAGCCTCCTGCAGTGCTGCCCCGAGCCTCAATCTGAGCTCTGATACCAGTTGAAGGAGTACGAGCGGAAGTGTGACGCGAGAGAGAGTGCGAGAAGAAGAGCACGACGATATGGTGAACTCTCTCTACTGTAATGTGTAGAGCATAGTGAGTTCTTATTAGGTTTTTACAAAAGAATATGTGTACATACCTGGCGGCCCGCCCACTTACCTGGGCGACCACATTGGGCTTTATACCCCAACATATATTACCTTGAGTGCTTTTCTAATGGGGTAAAGAGGAGTAGCAACTAGGGCTTGAGGTGCCAAAGTACACCTAAAAATTGTTAGAATGGCTGACAATAGTAAAGAGAGTGAAATTAATGTTGATAGATTTGATTTTGCTAATGACCAGGCTACTAATGATGCCCCTATGCTTGTTAACTACCTTATTTCTAGGCTTCAACAAGCCATGGGCAATCCATCCCTCCAAAGTGAAGTGCAACGGCAGCTTAGTGCTCATGGGATTCTCCAACCTCCCCAACATGATGAGAGAGTACCTAGGAAGCCTCCTTGTGAGACTCCCAAAAGAGGCCTCTCTCCGATTCGGGAAGAAAAAGGGGATCCATACGAAGGTCTCAAAAATTTGCTTCTTGAAGACGCATCTCCTTCCCAAAGGAGAACTCAAGAGCCCCCACCAAAAGAACGAGAAAGAAGTGAGTCTCCTGCCACCTTGACGGAGATGGCTCCACAAAGACGGTGACAAAACGCTCTCAATCACCTCCTAATGGAGAAGACCATTGAACCCCTCTCCACACCATAACTCAAAGAGGGATGAAAAAAAGCAAGAGAAGAAAAAAGCAAGAAAGAGGTCACCCTCTTCTCCATATTCTTTATCCTCTTCCTCTTATGAAGAAAGTGATGGTACAGACAAAGAGAGCCAAGGCAAGAAAAAGGTGAGAAAGAGGTCACCCTCTTCTCCATCTTCCTCAAATTCTTCATCTTTAAAAGAAATCGATGGTGCAACTTTTGAACCATCAAAAAGAAGAGGCCATAGAAATCCTATGCCGCGTGGAAGAGATCATCCAAGCTCAAGAAGTTCAAAGAGCGAGGAAAGAGCATCTCTTTCCTTGCCTACGATGGCACCTTTGGTGCTACGAACAAAGTCTTGGATTTCATCCAACAATTCAATGTGGCGTTTGGAGATGAGGGCTTCACGGAGTCCTCTAAGCTACGCCATGTACCTATGCATTTTCAAAAGTCTGCCAGGCAATGGTGGTCTAGCCTACGGACAAACGGTGAAGCTCCACAAACATGGAAAGCTTTAAGAGCTTCCATTATTAAGTTTTTGGCCACCGATATCAAAGACAAAGTACTCACCAAATGACGAAGCTTGAAGATCTCTCCCTATGAATCCATTCACAAATATATAGACAAGTTTTGGGACTTACATCTCAAAAGCCACTGTCTTCAAAAAGATGGATTTTGGAGAGCAAAAACAACAATTTTGTGTAGGCTTAATTGAAGAAATGGCGGAGTATGTCAACTCCCAAAGGCCACGGACTATATCTGCGGTTATACACCATACTATGGTGGCTTCTTGAATCAATTTCCAAACAGGGGCTAAGAGAAATCCTAAGCCCACGAAAAATAAGGGTTCCAATGAGAGTAAGGGAAGGACAATGTCCAAAAGTCTCCTAAGGGCAACTCCAATAACAACAAAGCTAAGGAGAAGGGAGTTTACAAAGGCAAAAACAAACTCTCTCTTGAAGAGCTTGAGCATTATTGCAAGGATAACCACTATTTCAAGTGCGGAGAGCAAGGGCATATGTACCGTGCTTGTCCCAAAAAGAATACCCGCCATGAGCCTCCTAGAGCTACCTTGGTCGAAATCCAAGAAGAAGAAGCTCGCCACAAAGGATCTCCTCTATGCCATGCTTGGGGAAAGGTAAGAGAACATGATTCTTTTATTTTCTTTGACCCTGGTTCTACTCACAATTTCATATCCATAGAGTTGGCCACCAAGCTAGGTATCCAAGCCTATGAGATGGGAGATGTCCTACCCACAGATGGTGCTTTCAAGGGGCAAGAAGCTTCAGTCACTCCCTTAATTGGGAAATTGAGGCTCCATGTCCAAATCTATGTGGACAAAGAGGGCTTCTTTATCTCTCCTCTCAAGCACGATGATGTAGTCCTAGGGGCACCATGGTTTGATCGCATGGCTGCCAATGTTAAATTCCTTGAAAGGAAGATCTACTTTAGGTTCAGGGAAAAAGATATGTACATAAATGCCAAGGAGTTGGGTAACACCATACCCATTGTACATACACAAGCTTTCAAAGTCAATAAAGAGCTCTACTTCCATGTACATGATTTTTGTTAAAAATTCTCAAAATGAACCAATGCTTTAACAAAAGAAAATATAAACAATCACAAAGAATTAGAGTTATTCAATTTTCTCAAGGGGTTTCAAGATGTCTTTATTGATGACATCCCTTGTGAACTACCTCCTAAACGAGGCAAAGATGACCATGCAATTGAACTTCTTCCAGGAAGTTCACCGCCTAATAAACCTCATTATAGAGTTTCTCAAGCTCAATAAAAGGAGATTATGCAGCAAGTGCATGAGTTAGTTGAGAAGGGCATGGTTAGGCCTAGCTCATCTCCATTTAACTCACCCATGTTACTAGTGCAAAATAAAGATAGCACATATCGTATGTGTGTCGACTATAGAGCACTAAATAGGATCACTATCAAAAATAGGTTTCCCGTTCCACGGGTAGAAGACCTATTTGATAAGCTACAAGGGTCCACTTACTTCAGTAGGATTGACCTAAAAAGTGGCTACCATCGAATAAGGATAGTTGATCAAGATATTGTAAAGATCGCATTTTGCACTACCTCTAGTCTTTACAAATACAGTGTCATGCCTTTGTCTTGACCAATGCACCAGCCACATTCAACCGCTTGATGGAGAAGCTATTCAGGCCTCACCAAACCTTTACTGGAGTGTTCTTTGATGATATCATCATCTACTCTAATTCACTAGACAAACACAAGCAACACCTCTAGGTAATATTTCAAGTCTTAAGAGAGAATAAACTTTATGTTAATCGAAAGAAAAGTGAGTTTTTCTTACAAGAATTCAGTATTTAGGTCACATTATCTCTCAAGATGGCATCCAAATGGATCCATCAAAGTTAGAGGTAATAAAAGGATGGCCTAATCCATGGAATCTTCATGAACTAAGAAGATTTATAGGTATGTGTGCATACTATAGATGCTTCATAGAAAAGTTCTCACTAATAGCAGGACCATTACATGACCTAACAAAGAAGAACGTTAGGTATACATGGACTGCCAAGGACAACAATGCTTTCAAAAAGCTTAAAGAAAAGTGTATCTCTCAACCTGTGCTTACACTGTCGGATCTCTCAAAGCCATTTGAGGTCCAATGTGACACTTGTGGTGATTGCCTTGGAGCTGTTTTGCTCCAAGAAGGGCACGCCATAGCCTATGAAAGTCAAAGGCTTGACCCTGTTGAGCAAGATCTAGGCATATATGAAAAGGAACTCCTTGTAGTTCTACATGCCTTAGAGTCATGGACGCACTATTTATTGGGGACTCCTTTCATTTCACGAACGGATCACCAAAGCCTTAAGTACTTCATGATGCAGACCAAGATCTCCGACAAACAAATGAGGTGGGCAAATTTTCTTTTGCAATTTCATTTTCATACTGCTCACATTGCTGGCAAGCATAATCAAGTAGCCGATGCACTCTCAAGATGGCCAAGAGTGAATGCGGTTTCCATAGCAACTCACAATGATCTATCTTCTATGATAGATGAGTATGCTATTGATCCCGATTTGAAACAGCCCTTGCACTAGGGAAGAAAGAGGAACCATTTACTTTACAAGATGGTTATCTTCTCTATGGCAATAGACTATGCGTTACTAACTCACTACGTGAGAAAGTAATGTATGAATCTCATGCTCCTCCTTATGCGGGGCATAGAGGGATTCAATCCACCCTAAGTTGAAACATGAAAGGAAACATACAAAGTATGTTTCTAAATGTGTGGTATGCCAAAAGATGAAGTTTGATAGAGGGAAGCAACCTGGATTGCTTCAACCTTTGCCAGTCCCTAATTCACCATGGGAGAGCATATCCATGGATTTTATCTTTGGATTGCCTAAGTCTATCCATGGGAATACGGGAATATGGATGATAGTAGACAAGTTCAGCAAACAAGCTCATTTTATACATGCCAAAAATACTATCAAAGACCATCAAATGGAAACCCTCTTCATCTTACAAATCTTCAAGTACCATGGCTTGCCAATGTCCATAGTGTCGGATAGAGATCCTAGAATGACCAGTAATTTTTGGAAGGGTCTCTTCGAGAATTTAGGGACAAGGCTAAATTTCTCTTCGGCCTATCACCCGCAAATGGATGGCCAAATTGAAATAGCTAACCTGACAATTCTAGATCTACTAAAAGCCTATGTAACGGAAGTAGATCAAAGGTCCCAATGGGAGAAGTACTTACCCTTAGTGGAGTATGCCTACAATAACATTGTACATACTTCCACAGGAAAAGCACCTTACGAGGTAATTGAGGGAAAATCTAAAAGTCCCTTGCTACTTAAGGTACACGGAAAGATCTTCGTTGTAGATGACTATAGCCGAGACCTACAAGAATCTTTCCAAAAGATTAAGGATGCTATCTCTATCACACAACAATGGAAAAATGTTGTTGCTGATAAGCACAGAAGAGCCCAAGCCTTTAAAGAAAATGATTGGGTCTTACTTAAATTCCCCAAGACTCGATTAAGGCACACAATGGGCAAGGATCCTACCAAACACCAAAAGTACTATGCTAAGTTAGCAAAAAGGTACTATGGTCCCTTCCAGATTCTTAGATCAATCAATGAGATGGCCTATCAACTCAAGTTGCCCAACCACTGGCTCATACACAATGCTTCCATGTGAGCCTACTAAAGCCTTACAAAGGAGATCCACCTCAAGAACCAACCATTTAAGACCCACCGGAGATCAAGGACCAAGAAGAGGTGTTGTAGCCTGAGTCCATTCTCCGACATGAAGACAAGGTATTAAGAGGCGGTAATACTATCCAACGATATCTTATTAAGTTTAAGAATTATCCTTTTGAAGATGCTAGATGGATGCAAAGCATACAATTAAAGGATAACCTAAACCTTGCAATGCTTAAAATGCTTCCCTAGAGTAAGAAAATGTACAAATGTATAAAATGAATAAAGTTTTTGTCTTATACGACTCTCTTTTTCTTTGTTGTGCACAAATGTTAAGTAGTATGCATACTTAGAATCAAGTTTGTGGAGACGACGTCTTCCAATCACCAAGTAGAGCTTGTTACTCTACTATGGAAGATTCATAGGACTAATGTGCAGACATGCTTGCGGTAGCCTTAGGCTCTCAAGAGACAAATGGATTAGTCATCCATTCTGGAACGATGTCGTAGGGTAACATAGGGATTTCAAGAGAGAGGTAATGTCATAATAACTAATATCTAATCCTAAATGATTTTCTCATGTTAAACTGATCATTTAATATGGGGAAGTGCCAGGGGAGAAAAAGCTAGAATATTGGTTAAGCTGGCAGACCGCCCCCCCCTTTGTACAAAGGAGGGGGCGAGCCTTGCAAGTAGGGGATGAGAGAGAAACACACACACACACACACACACACACAAGATTCCTTTACACAAAGGGAATGAGGGACACATGTCAACTCCTTAGCCCAGATGCCCACGTGCACTCAAATCCTATTGGATAGCCATGGAGGTGGACCAATGAGAATTAGGCTAGAGTAAATCTAGTTTAATTCATTTAAAAACAGTTAATAAAAGAACCAATAAGAATTAAGCTCTCTAGAAGACTATTGGACAGTCTCCCAAGGGATCCAATGAGCATTTAGCAGCCCAGTGGCTTGCCTGATTCCTATTGCCAAGGAGACAAAGGGGTCCAATGAGAGTTTAGTTGGATTAATTAATTACCTAAAGCTCTCACAAAAGGGGAAAGGGGGACACATGTCAGAAGGCTATCACTTATGCTACTTAATTCTCATTGGCTAAGCTTGGAGAGGTCCAATGGGTGTTAGCATGAGTAGTTTGCATAATAAGGGGTCGACCAAGAGAGAGAGGGGATTGAATTTCTCAAGGCATTATTCCACACACACTCACACTAGCTCATGTGTGAAGTAAGAAGACTCTCTCTCTCTCTCCTTCTCAAGATTTAATGGAAAGCTTATCACCTACTCCAAACTTGTGAGAAGGGAGGTCTATACAAACAACTCTTGGCTTTGTGATGCAAATCCAACCAAGAGCCAAGCTTCAATGCATGCTCACCTCCTCTACCATGCTAATTACTAATCTATGCTATGCTAATATGAGTTATTATGTGAGGATATGTACATCTTTCTCGCAGACTACTCCTTCCTCTCAATCTACTCTCATATCCCGCTAGCTCTCACCATCTTTGAAGGTGTGTGAGGTCTTGGGTCTGAGACCGTGAGGGAATTGATGTTATGTTTTATAAGTGTTTGCTTAGTGCTTGAAGTTTCCATCTTCATTGCACTAGCTAATTATTGAAGAAACACAAGAATTGTATTGTAAAATGTCTCCCTTGATGGGGGAAACCTATAATACAAAGCCTTTTAGAGGGGGGACCGGCTCCATGAAAATCCGATCCTCAATTGTTGTCAGTAGCTTAATTTCTCTCTCTTTTGAAGTATTGTTCATGCCTATCTAGCTATTTGTTATGATTTTTGTTGCTCTCTCCACCCAAGCACTCTTGGTATGCCCCGGGGAGGTCACCTAAAAAAAATGTAACCTATCACGTGAGTTCAATAGAAGGGTATTTAAAGTTCTTGAAACTTACAGAAATATATATACATATAGGCATTATTTTTTCAAATTTAAAAAAAAATTACAGATTTTAAAAGAAAAGGGTACATTATATTCTTAACAAAATTCACAGATAAGGGGTTTACAAACATGTCTTGAACGCACGTGATATAGTAGTTTTACACATAGTGAACCCCCCGAGTGGTATGCTCATTAGGGATCAATGAAATGCTCACTATGTCTATGCTATTTTCCGCTACACACAAGTTACTAGGCCATTAAATGTTACAGCCACCCTCTTTCTTCTTAGCATCTTTTGCCTTCAACTTAGGATTGCTTGATCAAGTGATCATTAGCTTTACAATAATGGCAACACATCTTCTTTTTGCCCTTATCACCAAAATTTCCAGAGGAATTGTTGCCAGCAAAACCATTAGAAACAGGTGATTTTCCACTCGTAGAAGAACCATAAGAAGTGGCTGCATTCTTGTTACCACCCATTCTTTGAGCAGCAATAAAAGCCTATTCAACTACACCTTGTCTAGTCCTATTTTTTTGGAAAGTGACTAATGCATCAAACTTGACAACTTCAGGATTTCCTTGGGTCATAAGTCTTCAAGTACTAGCAAAAGTCTGGTAAGAATCTGGTAAGGCATCAAGAACAGTCTGCACAATGGAACTATTTGAAATGACTTCACCTGCAGAAATAAGTTGCTCATTGATATCCTTGACACAAGCAAGGAAAGTGTCCATATCATCTCCCTAATCTTCGACTCCAGCTCTTTACGCAACAATGCAATTTTTGCCTCATTGCGGCTTGCATAAAGACCAGCTAGAATATCCCAAGCCTGTTTTGCAGATTTTGCTGAACGAATGTGAAGAGTAATGGTGTGCTTCACAGAAAATGCAATCAATACATGAGCCTACGCACCCTTTACATCCCAACAAGCTTATTCTGTCATAGGCAAAACAACTCTAACAGCAGCAATCCTTGCAAGACCTGCAACATCCTCAACATCGCCTACATCCTCAGAACCAGGACGTACATCAATGCCTTGCACAATATTCTAGACACACTTTGACACAAGAACATATTGCATCATGTAAGCCCACAAAGGGTAATTGTCCCCATCCAATCTATTCTCAGCAGCAAATATCTTGAACACATCTGTGTTGCTGTTAGCCATGGTAAATGTTGCACATGACGTAAAAACTTCTCGAAAAGAGGAGAAACGAAGCAAGAACAACACGTGCTATATAGCACAAACCGTAGAAGATTATAAGGCACCTGTTACGTAGAAAAAAATCACTGACAAAAATTCTTCACAAAATGATGAAATAGCCTGTGCAGTATTGCCTGTAATGAAAACGGAGGACGAAATGAGCCCGAATCAAAAAATTCAGCAGACTAAGCGCTACGAGCTTACCTGAAATTTTTGTTGACCTACGAACGCTCGCCAAAGCTCACAAAACTCAAAAAAAGTGAGCATGCATGTGGCTGGAGTTGCTGGCGACTAAGCTCTGGAGGATGCAACTTGCTCTGATACCAACTGTTGGAATTAGGGTTGCAGAAAAACACACACAACTTGGAGAAGATGAAGGAAGCTCAAGGCACACAATAGAGAGAGTATTACTTAGTGTGCGATGGAAAGATAGATAGCCCTAGAATGAATGGGCGTATATACAATGCACGCGGGGAAAAACCTCCTAAAGTGGGAAAAAATGCCCCAGTGGTCCTAAATGTGTTCACACAATCAGTACCACATGTATATGGTAACATAGGAGAGGAACAAGTGAATGAATTTGATGTAGTAAAGAACAAAGATGAAGATTCACAAACTGAAGAACAACATATACCACAAACGGAAGGATCTCTAAAGAGATCAGAGAAAAGAAAAGCTGCAAAAAAAGTTCAATGTAGAACACATTGAAGAAGAGGGGGAGCAAATATTTGTGACAGAGCACTGATGAAAACAGATACAAGAAAAATTTGCCCTTGCTCAAGCACAAAGCAAGAGAATAAGACGAGATCTCAAACAAAAATTTGAAGAACAAGAAGAAGCATTGAAGAAATAGAAAATGAAAGAAGATGCTCTCTTAAATAGTCCCATAGGCTCACTAATAATAGTAGTAGTTGTAGAAGAAAAGGAAACCACTGTAACCTCTCTTGCATGACTAGTCTATGAAGAATCAACATCAAGAAACTACCGTGAGTAGGCTATCAAGCAACAAATAGCTACTGAACAAGCAACAATAGGTGAAGACAAAAAAAAGAAAAAAGACAATGCCACGATCGACAACACAAAAAAGAAGAGCAAGATTTACAAGAGCAACAAGGGGAAACAACCACATGCTAGGTATGGTTGAAGTGAAAGAAAAGAAAACTGACAAGCTAGTGTTGCAATTCTAGAGCGAGAATCCATGCTTGAAAATATATCATAGAAGGAGATGGCCATTGAAGGACCAAGAGAAGACATAGAGCTTCTTGCACCAACAAGAAGAATTGACACAATAGAAGTTGCAAGGCCCTCAAGAGGTAAGGGAACTTGTTTTCCACCCATTACACAACAAGAAGTGATGGTTTGGAAAGAAAGCTCTTCAAGAAGGAGTTGAAGATGGTAAAAGAGTTTAACCTACAAGAAGCCATGAGCATCTTGAATGGTAGTTTCTCTGCCATTTAAATGTCATTAACACATGACAAAGAGAATTAACTACCATCAAGACAACCTATAAAGACAAGCTAGCAAAAAATTTGGCTTTGAAGATCGAAGTTTGAGAACTCAAAATGCAAAGAGAAAATATTCAAGAAGAGAAAGAGAAGTTGCAAAACGAACTTTAAGAAGCACATGCTTATTTAGAATCTCTCCTTGCTAAAGACAATGAAACCAAGTGGAAATGTAGAGACTCAAAGAACAAGCTGAGGAGAGAATAAAAGCTTTATGAGAATCTGATGGCTTCCTATCATTTGGTAAAATATATGCTGACCACATTACTGACGGATCTAGTTGGGGAGTCTTCTATGGCAATAGCTCCAAGTTCACACCACAACAAGGAGATAGTGAAGCTTAAGAAAGAGATTGAGAAGTAAAAATGGTTGTGAGTGGCATTATGGCCACAACCTCCCACTACAAAATAAAGATCAAATAATGGAAGATCGTCTCCAAGCTAAATGCAGACATAGAGCTGCGAAAGGCACACTACAAGAAGGATTTGTACAAAAAAGAAGATCAATTAAGGACCTATAAACTACTATAAATGGGATCTATCAAGCACATCAAATGTAGAGTTTATACCTTTGGAACCACTAGAGCTACCTTCTACACAAATAGAAGGCACTCAATGTGCCAACTACACCTAGAGCTAACCCACCATCAGAATTGACAAATTTGAAGTCACACTAGTGAATTTTAAATAGGAATTGGCAAAAAGGACAAAAGATGTGCCAAAAGGGTCTATCAAAGAAAAATGTTGGCTCCAATTGCAGCATAGCTCCAATGGATCAACAAAAATTTCAATGCGTAGATGGTAGCTACTTGGCTAGGGCATGGGTTGTAGATAGTGGGAACTACCTCTATATAGGCACTTGTACATACTCGGGCTAGCACTTACCAGTAGTAATCAAAGAACCCTATGTCACACCTTTTCATACATAGGTGAGGATGTAATCCTTGGTTCAAATTGATGTCAGTGATGGTAGCAAGCAAAGCAAAAAAGCAACGACACATCAGAAACCAGATCAAAGGAATGAACCAAACAATATAGCTAGAATGGATGATCTGCAAAATGAAAAATGGGATGCTGACATTGAACATTACAACAAACCTAGGCATAGGGAGAGGAATGCTGATCACAAGGAGAAACCTAGATGTAGAGAATGAGAGTCAAATTACCATAGGTCCAGACATGGGGATAGATTGCCTTTCCAACATTTAATGGTGGAATGAAGGATGATTCAAACATACACATACAAGCTTTTGAACGATATGTAGATCCAAAAGATATCGACGAGGATGATTGGGGATAATACTTTCCATAGAGTCTGAAAGATGCGGCCAAGAAGTGGTATTACTATTATCCAACATGCAAATTGTGGACATATAGCCAGTTGAAGAAGGCATTTCTTCTAGAATACAGTGAGAACTATGAGGATGAAGACATTCTCTATGAACTAGACAAGATTAAGCAAGATAGTTTTCAGTGAGAAGCTATGTGGAAAAGATTAAGGAGCTCACCAGACAATTGAACGAACCTCCTTCAGAGAAGAGGATTTGTGCGTACTTTTTGAGTAGATTCAAAAGCAATAAGCATAGAGAGAAACAGGTACCATCAAACAAGAAGTTTAATGATCTGGTATAAAGAGTTTTGAAATTGGAGCAATAAGCAAAGAAGCAAAAGAGCCATAAAGGGAGAAGAAATTTGAGTGACAGCGAATCATCAACTGAAGAATCAAGTTCCAATGTGACAACTCAAGTTTGTCTCAAAGGATTAAGCAAAGACAAAAAAGAAAGGATCCCCAACAAGGAAGATTGAAGCAATATCAAATAAAATTTTGGTGATGCTCAAAATCAAACCAGTAGTGGGGAAGGTCAAGACCTAGTGTACGAAGTGTGTGTCAAAAGAACACAAGTTAGATAAATGTTACTAATGCACTTATTGTAAAGCATTTGGGCATCTATGAAATAATTATAAGATTAGAATGCATCATTTTAAAGAAGGCAAGGATGTATCTATTATAGCACTGAAAAACTTAGTGTTGGGGTAAAGCCCCATGTGGCCAGAGATTTTTGCCCTTGCAAAAACAAGGTCTCCTCTTCTCCTCTCTTCTCCATTGCTGCACACACACTCACACACGTTGCCACTCATGCACTTCAACTGGTATCAGAGCTCATGGTGAATGCGGAGAGCACGGTGACATTGTGGTGAAGCTGTCAAATTTTCAGCACTATTTTGCAGCAAAATTTTGACTGAGAAAAAGATTGATTTTCTACTTGATTCTCATATCCATATTGGAAAAGTCATGGTCTACAACTTTCCAGTTGAAAGCTTTTCCAAATTCAGCATTGTTTTGCTGTACGTTTGGCAGACTGCCTGCACGTCTAGGATACACAGTTGCAAATTTTTACAGATCTATTTTGACCTGTAAAGACAGCTCATTTCATGCCCATTCCATCATTCCTTGATCATTTTTTTGAGATCTACAACCTTGCAGAAGGAAGTTTTTGTAAATTCTGAAAGGTTTGAGAGATATGGACTCACCGGTTGCAGGGTGTACGGAAAGATGAAGATTATGTATGCCTATTGTGGTGATTGCTACATTCGGATTGAGCTTGTCATTCTCTTATTTTGCGCATTGATGTTTTTCTCTCAGTGTGAACAGAGTGTGGGTTGAGATTTTCAACAAATTTATGTGCATACGTTGAGAACACTTTGTGGATGTATGCATTCCTGTGGACTCTTAGGATTCGAGAGTGGATTCATCACAGGTTATGTGCATTGACTTATGCAATTAAGTAGATGTCAAGAGTGTGGTGCACAAATTTGTAGAGGGTTTTGCAAACATTTTTGGCATGATTGTGAGTTGAATTTTCTGTTGATTCAGATGCTCATTTGTTGATACACATGTGGTGCATGCTTGATGCTAGTTTATATTGCCATGTGGATGCACATGATGTACGTTTTTTAGCGGATGATATTCTTCACCTTGCAATGGCATATGTGGGCCGATTTTCAGTTGTTTTGAGCATCAATTTGTGCCATATTTTGGTTGGTCTACATCCAGATCTATGCTAGTATATGCCCCGCTTGTAGAGTGTGATTGACACTTTGTGTTTTGGATTACATGATTGTTTTCCAGGTTTAGAGAGTTGAGACTTTGGGGGCAGCTCATGTATGCTTGAATGCAAATTTTGTGCATGATTTGCTCATGGTTTTGAGCATGTTTATGGCATGTATGGTTATTATGGTTAGATAGCCAAATACTGTCGAACCTCTGTCGGATTTTTCTCGCAAGTTTTATTCTTTATGTGCATGGTTTGCTGTTGTCTTTTGATTGCATTTGGCACTCAATGGTTGCTTTGCCATAGTGTTTTGGCATCGCATTGTGAGAGTGTTTGCTGACATATATGTGGTAATCTCTTCAGGAGGGAGATTGTTGGTAATAGGTTACCACATAGTGCTCTTGGATTAGAGCGGGTTTTTTGGCATCATTTGATAGGTTTTCCTCACTTGTTTCGTTAAATTGATCGCCATATTTGATGACATCTCTCTTTAGATAGCTTATGCTAGCTTACGTTGTATTTTGATAATAATTGGTGTGTGAGTTAGCCAGGCTTTGGCTATTATCAGTTGATCGATTTGTGCTTGATCTTGTCATAGGTTATTTCCATGGACTTGGCATGTACATCATTGTCAGGGTTTGTCCTTTTCCATACAAAGTTTGATGGTTCAAACTTTGAGCATTGGAAAGCAGGTATGCATGATGCATTGACTCAGTGGGGCCAAGTGTTTCCACTACAGGCATGGAGGCTAGGCCGGCAAACACAAGGTCTCCTCTTGTCCTCTCTTCTTCATTGCTGCATACACTCACACGTGCTCCCGCTTGTGCACTTCACTCAGAACCAACAAAACAAGAGGGTATATCAGGAGCTATGGAGAATGAGGCCAGTACTAGCAATATGCCAGGTGTAGAGGTATGGTGGAAACACAAGTGATCCATTCATAGGTGAAATGTGTATAATGTAGCTTCTTAATCCATCATCAAATCAGCACAAATGAGCTTCTTATATGGGAAAAGGAGGAGATATCTTGCTTACATCTTCTATGAGGTGTGAGAGACTCTTCATCAAATCAGCCCAAATGGATAGAATCATGGAAAAAACTTGTATGCACCTTTGTAGGGGATATTTTGACATTCCAAATGGACTCATATGCAAGTGTAGTAGGTCTAAAAAACTCTAAATATCGTATATGTATGGATGGGCATCATCTAGGACGTATATACATTCATAAAAATTTATGGAAGGGCTCCATAAGTGGTGCAAAAATATGTCACACACAGCCTAAAAAGTCTCCCCTTGAGTGTCATAAGTAAATGAAAGGGTTAGGGGGGATTAACAAGACTAGCATTCATAGTAGCATGATTGATATCACACTAATTGACCGATGCAAGAGAGAGAGAGAGAGAGAGAGAGAGAGAGAGAGAGAGAGAGAGAGAGAGAGAGAGAGAGAGAGAGACTATAGAATCAAATGATAACTTGATTAGAAATGAACTAACAACATTGGGGAAGTGAGTATGGCTAGGTGTACCTCTTAAGGGTTACATAGGTATCTTTCCCAAGGGTCAAGGGGAAATTCCCAAAGGGCAAGATTGGCTCCATAGAATGTGGAAAGCTAAGGTGATGGGGTTATTTTTTTGGACTCTTGTGAAACTCATCATGCCATGTGCCCTCACATACTCACAAGGTGACTACGTTGCTAACTGTACAAGAGGTCATGCCCATAGTATTTGAGAGGTCTAGGCCAAAGGCCATAATCCTAGCAATCCTCCCCTTGGACTTTGACTCTCCTAAAGTAATCTGAATTGAGACTCGATGCTACGTAGTCTAGTAGTCACATAGACTATAGCCACACATACTAAAATCTCTCTCAACTGACATGGTGTCACAAATACTAAAGAATCCTAACCTCAAACAAAAAAGATGGAAGACCACCCATATCTATAATACATCAGTATACTCACAAAAGTGGTCAAGGGTGACACATATATGAAGATAGTTATCCTCCTTTGATCTTCATCTTTGTCTTTGTCTTCTACAAGGTTGATTTTTTGCACATAATTATCATGTAATGGTGATAATTATGCCAAGAACCTATTCATCTTTGGATTGAATTTGTATGATTTGAGCTCTATCGAGTGTGCATTAAGTTGTGGATGGTTCAATTGCCCGTGGTTTAAGGATAGACCACAAACTGCTTGCACATAATTAACCTTGTAGTTTGGTCTAGCAGGTATGGAAACCTCTTCATTGAGTTTCTTGGTCCCTTTCTTTCCCATGGTGCCAGTAGAGGGCTCCTAGCAACTAGCAAAAGCTAATGCTAGTGTCTAGACTCTGTACAAGTACACTTGAGTGACCCTATTTCCATAGGTGCAAAAAATATGGAAGGGTTATGCCATGGATGCAAGGTTTTTCTTACAAAATTAGGGAGCATGAGAGAGAGGAAATTATTTGTCTTAAAGATTGAAAGAAAGCCGCTTCCAATGTTCAAAGAAGCCCTTGAACTCCTTGAGTTCTTTGAAGTCGCGATGGAAAGCCATTGGAAACCTTTTTGAAGCCTTTTAGAAGCTCCTTGAAATCTCCTGCTACTCTTTGTTTTTTTTGTATTGAGATAGTTAGGGGATTGGAGACTTTGTGACTTAAGGACATTGGCTACAACGGGATAGATTCCTAAGCAAGACGGATTAAGGAGTATGGCTTGTGGGAAGACCCTTAGAAGGATCTGCTCGTGGGAGGCAACCCTTCCTTGGGTGGGATAGGCCTTGGGCCTTTGAGATTGGCGGGATGCTCACATGGGAATGTAGTCCAGTGGAGCCAAACCAAGTCCAACGTTACAAGTGATGAGGGTTTGTCATCTCGGAAATAAGGGGAAGGAAAAGCTTGGCACGTGATAGGACAGCTACAAACCCGCTAGAGGACTAGGGCTGATTGAATGAAGAGCTTGGTGTCCTCCCAGTTTTCTTGAATATGGATTGTCCAGATCAAGCACAAGACCATGTCCCCCCCCCCCCCCCCCCCAAATAGGGTCGACCAACTAGCCAAGTAGACACCTTTAGTGTGATAAAGGTTACAAAAATAGGGCATTGTTCTTGGCTTGGTAGGCTCTTATACCCACACACCCCTAGGACTTTGAGGCTTGAGATTAGGGTTCTAATGAAGTCCAATTTTAGAGATTGAGGGCCCTATGGAAATCTCTTCTCAATGAAAATTGATTTCAACTTTCGATAATGAATTTTAACTACTAAAACTGAGGCCTTGTGTGCTCCAATCACTAAGTGCAAGTGCCTAATTGCATGCTAATCAAACTCAAACGAAAATGCAAGCTAGTGCACATGCTATTTGCTACTAATCACACGTTCCTCTCATAGATAAGGGTAGTGACTTGCAACGAACTTGCCCAAAACCCATGAGAGTTGCAACATGATTGTGGAGCTTATTGCTACCTAGTTCTGACCACATTAGCAAATTGTGGGAGTAGGAGCTGTTGGAAAAGACTGTTGTAGAGGAGTAGCAATTAAAGGCATATAGTGCAAAAGGTGTCCTCCCTTGGTTGCAAGTGGTAGAGTCCAGTTGCATGACCACTAGTTGGAAGCTTGTTTGTCATTCAAAAAAAGTAAAAGCGAGAATCAAGATTTGACAAGGCTACTCATGTGAACCATTGTATGGCCCTCTAGGAGAAAATAGTGGCCTCGTAGATGTACAATCAACAAGTAGATTGTATACTATTTGTGCACACAAAGCCTACAAAAGCATTGAGCTTATATGATAACGGGTTGCAACACGCATGCTGTCAATACTTGCTCCTGGGAGTGGTTGAGGCACCCACAACAAAGATAGATTGACAAACAAAAAATTGACAAACAACAAGTAGGTTGTATGCTCTTAGTGCACACAGAGCCTAAAAAAGCATCTATACTAAGTATAATGGGGGAAGGGATTCCGGCTCCCTCCCCCGGACACGTGCACTCACTCCTCCATCCAACTGTCTCTTAGCCGGTGTGCTCTACAACACGGTGGCACAGGTGACAATGCACGATGAGAGAGAGAGAGAGGCGGTATGAACACTGCAATAATTGCTTTGACGTGTTGCCTATCGAGGAGGGTGTTGGTTGCGAGGCGAGTGGTTTGTTGCCCTACTCTTTGCTGCTTTGTGACTCCGTGAGAGAACCACGCCCGTGCTACCCCATGCTCTGTCCTTTCCTCACCCTTTGTCTCCTTTGCTTCTTCGCCCAAATGTGATCCACTCAACAGCCTTCGAGCCTAGATTGAGCATGAGAATCAAGTAGGCTCCTTGCAGGACTTAATACTCCGCCTCCCTGAACCTTTCGAGCTCATGATTTTCAGGAGGGAGTCTTACATAGGACCTTTCAAGCTCATGTAGTGAAGCTCAAAGAAGCTCCGTTTGAGGGCACAGAGACCTCAGTGCTTTTTTATAAAATTAACTCAGGTTTGTGAAATATCTTGAGGTGCAAGATATTGATAATGAGATGGCCAAGTTTCTCTTGAAAAATGTTTCTCAAAGCACGCAGCAAAAAAATGCGTGTTGGCTTACAAAAATTGAAAGGTTTCTGAACAATGCTCTCACATATCTACAGTCAACAATAGCCTGCTTTCCTTTTCCTCTCAACAAAGTAACATGTATCAAGTGTTCTTGGAAGGGTTTAAGTTTTGTTTTTGTAATGTGTTAAACAAGGTAAGTAGAGTCAGTAAGACCATGATCCCCCCCCTCCCCCGCAGGCACTTGGCAGCTTGTGAGTGCACCATGCACGCGATACAAGAAACAACGAGCATGGTTGGAGAGAGAGAGAGAGAGAGAGAGAGAGAGAGAGAGAGAGATTTTGAGAGATGAGAAAAGGAGGCCGAGGTAGGCAACTCCAACGGGATGCGAGCCTGCGACTCCCAATCAGCAGAGGTGAGGTCACATAGGTGGATTATAGGTAGCACTGTCCCATGCTAATTCCCAATTAGCTCCAACTGCACCTAATTGTCTGCTGACGGTGCTCCCGTGGCTCGATCATAGTGCCGCCCCCAAGTAGCAAGCACCCCAAGTCCCCCAAAAACACATGGACCAATGCTGAGTGGACCACTGTGAGCCACAACCCCCAGAGTGTAGTGTAGATAGGCAAAGAGTCTGTGCTCACAAGGGCTCTCGCCTCAGGCCTTCCGTCACCTGATTGCACTATGAGAACAACTCCTCATTAATGAACTGAATGCTAGATAGGTCTTGAAGATTGTGATCCACAGAAATTTGCAATGGTGGGGTTCGATTTGGAAGAGGCTTCCCAAGTGGAAGAGGCTTCTACAAGGATAGCCGCATGAAAGCCTGCAGCAAGGTAGGAACACAAAATTCCTCATCACCTCTCTCTCTCTCTCTCTCTCTCTCTCTCTCTCTCTCTCTCTCTCCACCCACCAATCTTGGCATCGGTAGTACGCCTCGTGCACGACCTTTGTGCCCTCCAACCCCAGTGTGGGAGTGGCAAATCATACTCATGTGCAGGGAACATGAAACACGATAATGATCATATCCAGCAATGTGGGAGTTGCACCCGTTGCTCAAGCTGAGCATAGTAGACTAGAGGACCATGGTGGCAGTAGCGGCCAGGAAAAAGGAACATTGGTGGGCTCATTCTACAGTAAAGCTGCCAGCAAGTGAGCTTACCAGTTCTCGAGGGATGTACCGATCCATCAGCTGAGAACTTTGATCGCATTGCAAGAAATGACAATAAGAGCTGTGTATACGACTTTGCTGAAAAGAAGTGAAAGTCATGGTGTAAATCCGTGCATTTGCATTAAGAAAGTAGCGATGTGGTGAAATGAGATAAAATAGAAGTTAGCATGAGGCTGATACGTTGTATAAGTATATAGTAAGGTATGGCAATGGAAATGAGATGATAATTAGTTTCAATAAAAAAAAGAGGAAGGAGAGAGAAGGAGAGAGAGAGAGAGAGAGAGAGAGAGAGAGAGAGAGAGAGAGAGAGAGAGAGAGAGAGAGAGAGAGAGAGAGAGAGAGAGAGAGAGAGAGAGAGAGAGAGAGAGAGAGAGAGAGATATGCTCGGTCTCTGGCAATGTTATTTTGCACATAATCAATGAAGCAACCATACTAGAATGTGGGTGAAAGTGCACGTGCATACACATAGGTCTGTTAAGATTATTTTGTAGGTTATTAGGAATGAAATTATGCAAGAGCATGCACAAAGATAGAGAGAGAGAAGAAGAGAGAATGGAATTCTTTTAACTAAAGGCATATCATTGAAGAGGGAATTGAGTGTGTGTGTGTGTGTGTGTGTGTGTGTGTGTGTGTGTGTGAGAGAGAGAGAGAGAGAGAGAGAGAGAGAGAGAGAGAGAGAGAGAGAGAGAGAGAGAGATCATGCCTTTCACCTCAAGTGCTAGCTCCAACAGAGGATCCAGAATCATGCATGGATCCTCGGAGTTTCAGAGTCTTGGATGCGGATTTCGAATCGAATGATATATAAAAAGGACAAGAGTGGGTTGATATGTGGCAGCAAATGCTCGCAACCACTCTTCCTCCATCCCTTCATTTGCTCGCAGACACAAAATACAGTTAGGCGCATTTGGATGGCCTTTAGCAACGCACCACCGCACACAATTGAGCTGGCAAGGAGCCTTGGTCTGCGGACAACGCCATCAACACCTGCTCTCTCTTGCAGCCTCGAGCCGTGGGTGGACACCTCAAGTTGTGGATGCACCTCTATTTCCATGGGCTGCAGCGAAAATCACATGCAAACATCCGAAACAATAGCCTGGCATTGCAAGAGAATATCTGTCTAAGTCGGGTTTCAAGCCAAAAGTTTCAAAGTTGCTAAACCCTTGCTAGAGAAGAAAGATGCTCTTCATCTGCACACACCCACATACCATGCCCATGGTCGTGGCCTATTTCTATCCACAACTATATGGATGGAAAGCTCTTAGTTAAATGAGATCACAAGTGAAGGGGATCGGGGAGCACCACAGACGGAGAGTGAGAGAGAGAGAAGGAGACACATACACGATGTGGGTGGGGAGACTCAAAGAGAGAGCAGCCCCCTATACACTTATGCTATGTATAAGGTATACAAGTCAGTGGGCGCCCAGACTCTGGGCGGCCGGGCAAGGCACAGACGCCTATACCCCAACAACCTCCCACTTAAAGGCGACTATGCCTTTAAGCAAGAGAACCTAGTCTAAAGACTACAAAGGCGAGAGAAAACCGCTCTCAACCGATGCCCACTGGCTGGCATTGATCGTGTGCATCCGGCTGTCCTGCTCCTGTGTAAGTCCATACACCACCAGACGTACCACACACGTACTGCAAGTATGTACGCAATACTTGCATATCTCCCTCGTGCACTATGCCATCATCAGTCAACAAAAAACTCACAACCCCAACTGCAAATGCTCCCACTGCAGCTGCGATATCTGGTCTCAAGATCAACATCTCATACATGAGACCACCGAATGCCGATGCAATGCTAGCGGGCCCTGCTAGCTCTACGGAGCATGCATCAACATATATATCCCTGGAAATAGGCATCTCTGACTGACAAGGCGTGTCAGCCACATGCATCTCCTGACTGTCCGCAAAAGACGCATCACCTTGTCGTGCAACCTCAGAGCAAACCAGCTTCTCTAGGTGTCTGCTGGAAGACATATCCTGCACAACTATATCCCCATGCTCACTGTCGAGCATAGAAAGGAATGACTGCATAATCGTTGACATCTCAGCCTCCTCTGCAATCATCCACTGTAAACATGACCACTCAATCTGATGTGACTCACTAGAGCTCTCATGCTCTAACTCCGTATGCATAGACTCTTGCACAACGTCCTCCTGTCGTGACTCACTAGAGCAAGACCGCTCTACCTGTCTATCCTGCATAGAAGTATCTTTCACAACTGACTCTCTGATTTGCTCAGTCAGTAGCAAAGCATGCATGTCTGACTCTGTCACCTCTCTGTGTGACTGCTCAAGTCGTGCCCCAACTGTGTGCACAACGAGCTCACTACTCTGCACTCCATGCAAAGCATCCTGCAACCCACAAGCAAAAGAGACTCGCCTGCTCTCTCGCTCTCTACTTGGCTGCGTGATCACAGAGAAAGCACCGTCTCTCGCGTGATCCACATGCAATGGGTAACCTGTACCACTTCTGGCACCTCTCGCAATCACTAGCGAACCCAAATGCATCACAAAATCTCGCTCTCGTAGCGAAATCTGACATCCACAATCTCTAAGCTGACCAACCGAGATCAAACTCACTGTCAAATCTGGTACATAGCGCACATGTCGTAACAAGTAAGATACACCACTCGGTAATGACAGTCTCACATCTCCTGCACCTGCTATCGCATGCACCGATCCATCGGTCAAACGTACACTGCCAAGCATCCCGCTAGAATAGCTACAAAACCATGCACGATGCGACGTGACATGAAACATAGCATCTGCGTCTAGCAACCACTGCGAAGGGAGTGCACTATCCACATGTATAGCATCTCGTGCATAGCTCGAGGTAAAAGTGACATCCCCGTCACTAGTATACTCCGACACTACATGTGCCTCAACTGTCAAAGCAACTGAGTCCATGGCATCACTACATACATCTCTGAGACTGCCATGTCTCCTACGATGTCGCATACAAAGAAAAAAGCGCCGTCTAACGTGTCCAGAATGACCACAATACCAACATGTCACCTGTCGATGTGCTCGTGAATGTACATGTCTCACACGAGTCCGTGATGACTCAGATCTATCATACATATCATGTAATCTGTGCCAAAGTTCTCTCGAAGTAGTCTCATACATAACAAGAGCATATACAGATTCCACAAGGTGCAAAGAGAGCGTAGACAGTGCCATCTCCTCTAGCTCCTGCCACTGATCGTCAGACATGTTTGAAGGTCTACCTGCATCACTACTCAATGGTCGATGCAACCCTCGCTGTGTCAATGCATCAAGCATACACTCTCTCCATGCCGCAAAGTCTGACCCATCAAACACGCGCATCTGTGAGAGGTCACAATCTGATCGATCACCTGTCTCTGCCATGAGCACAAGTAGCAAGCTAGATAGCAAAACCACCTCACCAACAACACCTGGAAACTGTCTACAAATATGGCCAGAAACACAATGTAAAACCTGTGAGACACACTCCAAAATAGAGCTCCCGCAATGTCAATACAAGCCTCGCCTGCTCTAGTATCACATTGCAATCTGTGAGCTAATCACCAAGCCCACACTGTGCGGTATTGATGCATACACACGCACAAGAACTCCCACCTGCAGAGAACACCGCACGCAAATGCTGAGTGCAACCAGCAATCTCTACCTAGATCGCATAAATGATACGCATAAAACTCCTGGGAAAATTTCGCCAGAGTTTCGACGCACAATGGCTATCAACACAAAATAACCATTGTCATGCAAGCTCAATACAATGAGCAATCAATGCGCATCAAACTAGACTCAACATACATGTATAAGCTCTGCAAAACTATGGCAAACAATGCTCGATATCACAAGACTCTCCCACCTGAGAGCAAACCACTGTCTCAAGCAAAGAAAGATACACAACTCCTCACTCTTGCGAGAGTGGATACAAAAAACACAAAACTGTGTCCAAACTGACAAAACCTGTCAAAGTGAGAGTAAACACTCGATCACAAACTATGGCGAGAATCTAGGAAAAATCCGACAGAATTTCCCCTGAAAACTGAGCAAAAAACTCAAGTACAATCTCTACCATAAACCATAACACTACTCAATGCCAATGAGTAGAAATGCCAAAATGGCTCCACATTTTCACATACAATGGCAATCCGCACTCAACGTACATCAACGGAGTGACCGCGCATAAGCAAGCGCCAAAAGATTTGCAATCCGGAAACTTATTCAATGCGAAAACAATGCTCTCAAGAGAGCTCACCGGCACTTGAAAGTGCTCGTCAAAATGCATGTATAATGGGCATCAACCATGCGCCATAACCATATGCAAACCATCCGCAAAGACCATGAATCCAAGAACAAAATCACTGCCAAAGTATCCTGTGAAAACCAGTGAAAGAAGCTCCACCTGTGTGCTCCAAAAACCTGCGTCTCTCAAGAGACCGCTTCGGTGGTGTGTAAACGCCTCCGTACTTCGTTGCCCAAGTCTACCAAAAAACCCTCAAACCACAAGCTTAACACAAACTGCAATTGCATCTTCAGCTCAGAATTTATGCACTCAACTTCAAGCATCTCCCGTGCTTCCAAAAGTGCATCAAACTCGCACACAATGCGACAACAGAAAATATGGAATTTCTTTATACAGTAAGTCTGAGCTAAATATCAACAAAACGGTGAGGAATTTGCAAAAAGTTTCTTTTGCAAAGTTGTAGACCACGTCGAAACGGATGGGGTACACGAACAAAATTCTCAGATTTGCATTGTACAAGGAGAAAAACGAATCTGAAAACTGTGCTGCTGCGCACACAGTTTTAGGGCAGCACCTTCACTTACACACAATCTTCCACACTCCTTTCTGAGCTTCCACAAGAGCATACATCACTCTCAACTGAGCTTACAAGCTCCCATTGCATTCTCACAAAGCTTCCAAGCTTTCTTAATCTCTCTACCGTCGAGAGCGAGCGAGTTATCGCCTCGAAGCTCTCAAAGCCGTCGTGCTCTCCGCGGTCACCATAGCTCTGATACCAATTGAAGGGGATCGGGGAGCACCACAGACGGAGAGTGAGAGAGAGAGAGAGAAGGAGATACATACACGATGTGGGTGGGGAGACTCAAAGAGTGAGCAGCCCCCTATACACTTATGCTATGTATAAGGTATACAAGTCAGTGGGCGCCCAGACTCTGGACGGCCGGGCAAGGCACAGACGCCTATACCCCAACAACAAGAACACCTCAATTTGTGGGCTGCATACAACACACCTCTATTTCGTTCGAGGAGAAGTTGGTGCCACAAGAGAAACTATGGGGGGGGGGGGAGTTCTTCGCACTGCAGGAGGAGGAGAAAGTTACAGAAGCCTGCATGGGGCTATGCTAGCTATAGTAAGAGTAGAGAGAGAGAGAGAGAGAGAGAGAGAGAGAGAGAGAGAGAGAGAGAGAGAGAGATCACCACCTCCTAGCTTTCCACCGTGATTAGACACCATACCTTTGTTCCCTGTACCACAACATATCTACGACACCTACACGACCTAAGCCATTGTACTGTTGCCTTGCCAACCACCTTGCATGGTTTCTCTCTCACATGCTTTGATGTGGGTTGGGATCTTGGAAGGCGGGCAGGGGGGGTGGGGTGGGGGCAAGTGAGAGAAAGAGGGGCCATGGCGCCGCTTTACTAGTTGAGCTAATATGATAACGGGTCGCAACACAAGCTAATATGATAACGGATTACAACACGCATGATGTCGATACTTGCTCCTAGGGGTGGTTGTTGAGGCAACACTTACACCCGTGTTTGTTGGTGGCAGCTTCAATTTTTGAAAAGCGTGTTATATGGGGCAGCTTTGGCTTACGTAGGAGACCTTATGGGGGAGTGCCCCTGAACCCACCGTCATGTGCAAATTTCCTCGTGGGATTTGAATTTGGGAGGAGACTTTCAAAGAGGACGTGTACAACTGTTGGGTGCTGTCCAAACCACCTGGAAGACTAAAATGTGTTGTCCTAGCCACGTATCAAACTTTGAAATCCGGATTCCGCACTTTGGACAGGGTCGACGGTTGCTTGTGTTTAAAATGGCGAAGGAAGCTTTGAATCAGACTCTTGATAACTCCAAAGCATACAGGTACGCTGAGAGAGAGAGAGAGAGAGAGAGAGAGAGAGAGACCCTAGCACTCTACACGCAAAGCAGAGAGAGCCATAGAACGTCTATTATCTGCATCATGGCTGGCCCTTCCCCGTTGCTTGCCTTGCTTGTGCTCGTGCCTGTAGCACTCATAGTTCTGGCTGTGGTCCTGCGCCTGGTTTTCGGCTTCGGCGGTGGCCGCACAGGAGGAGGAGGAGGAGGAGGAGGCCTTCTTCATCATCAACCTCATCATAACCACGCCATGGACATGCATCATCATGCCATGGACATGGCTACTCACGGTGCCCATACTCATACTGCGCATACGTCGCACATGTAACTTCCCTCTAAAAGAGCACTCACTGTCAATGCTCTCAGATCTGAACCAATCATAGATGACAATGTAAATTATGGCATTGTGTCATTCTGATTATTTTTTGTGATCGACCATGGGAGCCTACATGGTAGGCCAAGAGTGATTAGTGTGCAAGGTAGGCTTAAAGGATGCTTGGGGTGTCACGGTGAGGCACATAATTCTTGAGTTCGCGGTAGTTGACAGCGATGGCTGTGTACATGACATTGAATTCATCTACAAATGGGGTTTCCTTGGCGATGCAAATTTCATTTGAGCAGGATTTACAATCTCCTTTCAGTTTTGGACATTTTCTACTGATTGCAAGTGTCCTAAATTATGGCTGAAATTTTGCAAGTTATCTAACACAAGAAAGTGTTCTACTAGCTAAGAGCCGGGTCTCACAAGGGTATTAGGGAGATTTAGTAGATTGTAGTAGCTACATGCCAGACTCAGTATTAAGGAGGCAAGCTCCATGAAAGTTTTAAAAGCAGCTAATATTAACTAGTTTTTCAGTATTTTGGAGTACTAGCCAATGAGAATTCAATTTGGAAAGTGTCTTTGACTTTATCTCACTTGCACGTTCACTTTTTGCTTATATTTGAGATATTCCGATGGACACTTTTTTGGTAGTATAGGGAGACCCCAATTTTATTGTTTTAACTTTTTAATCTCACTAATGCCACAAAGGCATAGGGAGACTGTGCTCTAAGTTATAGTTTTGGATTGTTTATAACTTTAAAGGAGAAGTTTTGTTGATGCACCATCACTTCTATTTCGTAAATTGGATGCAAGGTAGAAGTATCATGTTAATACATTGCTTTTGATGTAATTTTGTTGAAATAATGCATTAAGTTGTCTCAATTATTATGTGGACTAGAGTTTCATGCCACCATCACAAAAGCTTGTGTTCATCGAAGTCCTTGGACCTTAACAAAACAATAGTTGTCTTATTTTTTATCTTGTCAATTTGCTTTTTTGTGTACTGTCCTTCTACATAGACACTCTTGGACTTTAATTTGTTATCCAGTTTTGGCAACTAGAAGTTGATGCAAGCTTTGGCTTGATTTCTCACTTCATAGTGTTACCATATCATAGTAACGAGTGTGTGACCCATCCTCCAGAAGGTGAGGTGATAGGCATGGTGATGCGAGTGAGCAAAGGAGCGAGAGAAACAGTAAGCAAGAGAGACAAAGAGGGAGAGAGGGAGTGCATTGCTAGCTAGGTTTTCAGCTTGTCAACCAAACACTTAGCTGGGATGCCCTCTCTTGGAGATTTCTCATTGCCGAAGAGGGGCAGTGCTAGGAAGCCTTGGGTTGTTTGATGCGAAGTGAGGCCATCTCTCCAAATGCAATTATCTATACTTGCATTTTGAAGGCATGTGGCACTACGCAAGACACTGTTATGGGTGCAAAAGAATTCTCAATATTATTGTTAGTCAGGGGTTGTTGAAAGAAAACGTCGTGCTTGGCAATGCCTTGGTTGGCATGTATGCCAAATGTGGTGCACTTTAGAAAGGACAGAAAGTGCTTGAGGAGTTACCTATCCAGGATGTTCTCTCAAGAACTTCCTTGATTGCACAATATGTCTAGTAGGGCGAGGCTAAGAAGCTCTAGATTGTTTTTAGCAGATGCAAAGCAAGGGAATCTCTCCAGATGCAATCACTTACGCTTGCATCTTCAAGGCGTGCGGCACCACTCGAGATGCAATCACTTAACGCTTGCATCTTCAAGGCGTGCGGCACTAAAGATGCTGATACGGGCAGAAGAATTCACCATGATTTTGTTAGTCAAGGGCTGCTGAAAGAAAACGTAGATGAATTTACCTATGCGTTCGTCTTGAAGGCATGTGGCACTATGCAAGACAACGATGTGGGCAAAAGAATACAGGATCATATTGTCAGTCAGGGGTTGTTGAAAGAAAACATCATGCTTTGCAATGCCTTGGTCGACATGTATTCCAACTATCGTCTACTTTAGAAATCACAGAAAGTGCTTGGGGAGTTGCTTTGCGTTGTTAGGAAACAAGCAAACTGGAACACCTCTATAGCGATGTCACCCAAGAGCGTTGAAAGAGCACTACAAGAACACCAAAAGCTTTGGAAAATCTTGAAACACCACAAGTCCAACAAGAGTAGTCCCCTTGGGAATTTATTGGCCGTCGCCTACCCAAGAGACTATGTCACATAGAAGCAAAACCCTACAAAAGCATGGATTTATAGCACACGCCGACCAATGTATATGAAGACAAGGGCCTCCCCTTTCACCATTGAACATCACGAACCCACAACTTCAACATCAATTCAGCAATTCATAGATACATACCCTCCGAATCTGTTTGCACACAATTTGCAACTAGGCTGCCATAGCCATAACCCTGCAGAGAACTAGTCGTAACTTGAAGAGCACAACTCCAATTGGGGCACTTTAAAGCTTGAGAGAAAGCTTGAAAAATTAATGGCGAGAAAGCTGAAGATGACCAAATTTGAATCTACACGCCGCTACATGCAAAATTGATGCGAACAGGGAGCTGTTCTGACACGACTACACGTAGAGTAGGCAAGCGGGGGTTAAAACTGCAACAAAAACCATCAAGGAGGCACAACGAGCTCAAACCTGAAAAATTCTGGAGTTTGGCTGAACTTTTTTAAGTTTATACATGAGTTTAAGTTATATACGAGTATCCCTTCAAAAAACTCACTCACGGGCATTTACAGCAGTCCGACAGCTATCTCTAGACTAGCGACTTGCAGTGCATGTACATATGGTGACTAAAGCACACTAAAAACCCCACAAAAAGAAAGTGGACACACCATTTTGACATGGGGCGTCATGTCCGTATGTACAAATTTACCAAAAACGGGGTTCTGAAAATGGGCACAACAGCGTGTATGCTTTCTCTTGGAGTGTTCTGATTGTGAGATATGCCTAATATGGGTAGTGCTAGAAAGCTTCGGGTTGTTTACAGAGGATGCGAAGTGAGGCCATCCCTCCATATGCAATTACCTACGCTTGTAGTTTGAAGGCATGTGGCACTGCGCGAGGCATTGATATTGACAAAAGAATTCACGATGCTATTGTTAGCTAGGGGATGTTGAAAGAAAACGTTGTTCTTGGCAATGCCTTGGTCGGTATGTATGCCATATGTGGTGTACTTTCAAAAACACGGAATGTGCTTGAGGAACTACCTATCATGGATATTGTCTCTTGGAATTCATTGATTGTAGGATATGCCAAACGGTGGCAAGGCCAAGAAGCTCTCCGCTATTTTCAGCGGATGCAATGCGAGGGCATCTCGTCAAATGCAATCAGTTGGCGGATGTTGAAAGAAACCATAGATGTAATCACCTATGCTTTCGTCTTGAAGGCATGTGGCACTACACAAGGCATTGAAATGGGCAAAAGGATTCATGATCATATTGTCAGTTCTTTTGTTGTTAACAAAAAACATCGTGCTTTGCAATGCCCTGGTCAACATGTATGTCAAATGTTATCTACTTCAGAAATCATAGAAAGTGCTTGAGGAGTTGCATGTCTCGTATGCCCTCTCTCTTGGGGTGTTCTGATTGCGGGATATGCCCAATAGGGGCAGTGCTAGAAAGCTCTAGGGTGTTTTCAAAGGATGCGAAGTGAGTCCATCCCTCCATCTACGCTTGCATTTTGAAGGCATGTGGCACTACGCAAGACATTGATATCTGTAAGGTGCAACAGAAGTGAATGTTGAACTTTACTCAAGATGAGTGCTCCGAATTGTGCTCAAGGTTCCTTTTACTTACGGAAGAGAGAGCCTTCCGTTCCTTTAGTGAGAGAGTGCAAATGATTACAAACAAAGTGGCAAACATTGTGAATGAAGGTGATGAGACTTGAGAGATAGAGAGAGAAGGATACGACACCAGAATGTTGTCAAACCCTCCTCTGAAGGCCCCACTCTCTATGGCAAGAGAACGTAGATGCTGAAATCTGCGAATAGCGGGCTAAATCTACAAACTTTGGCTGATCTAACCGTGCGGCGAGGATCTGCTGCGGGAAGGTGAGATCTGCGAGGTTTGGGGGTTGTACTGCGGTGTCTATATGCTGAAAACTGAAAACATTGAAGCTAGGGCTGAATCTATCGTCGGGAATCTGCAAAACGTTGAGGTTGGTCTGCAATTGCACAAACGCTAGGCTTGTTGCTGTGGTTCTGCTAACGCCAGGGCTGATCTGTAATCTGCTGCAAAAATGCTAGGGGATCTGTTGGGGTCTACTGTCTCCAAGCTGATCTGCACTTGAAGAAAACACTAGTTCTTGGTGGTTGAAAACGCTATGTCTTCTTGCCCCCGGGGTCTTGCTGAGAAGGTGCATTGCCGGACGCCGGGTCCCTATTGCCTCTTTTGCCAAAAACTGCTAGCGCTAGGTTTTCTTATATATTATCTTGGCTAAATTGCCCTACCCAGTTTCCCAACAAAGTCACTTAATAATAATAAGTGAAAAATGACTGAAATTGGGAAAATAGGTTTTCTGCACTATAAAATGCTCCTGATGGAATTTGATGATAATGTTGATGATCATGTTGTGTGCAACCAGAGGATATGCAAGTGTCTGGACATGCACGGTCTGCGAACAGACTCACAAAAGTGTCAGAACACTTCCTAAGCTAAATGAATTGAACCCTAGTCATGAAGTAGCTTGTTCACGTACACAGGGGTTTTGTGCACGTGACATTCCCTCCTTTTTAAAGTGAGGTACTGGTACCGAACTATATGGTGTCGAGGGATCGTCCCAACAGCATCATGAATCCTGGGAAGGACTCTTCGTCGGCCCACCCTGATGTGTGGGTCATGCGATACTTAAACTTCATAAAGGTCTACAAGGCTTGCTTTTTTGGGCCGCGTCGAAAGCGACACAAAGTCATCTGTGGCTCCTTCAATGCTTCAACTTCGTCGATAGTCATGTGTCTACCTTCTTCAACAATCTCAGAGGATGAAAATTCCTGAAACCACTTCCAACACAAAAACATGAACATACCCATTCCACGGACAGTGATTGGAAAAATTCTAGTCTTCTTTAAAGACTCTGCATGCAATGTAGGTGAACATATAGACGGAGTGCCAAACCGTTCATCAAACACACGCAAACAATGGAATCAAAACTTGTCTTTCTGATCTAAATCTTTTAACTGTGGCAAATCACAATGGAAATGCCGATGCTTGATGCTCAATCCTTCTTGTGCTCTTTCTGAGATTGTGTCATGCCAAGGAAGAGACATGGAATGTGAATTCCTTGAATGTAAACCTTTCATCTTTTCATGAGTAATCCGCATACATCCGTGCTCATTCATGAGTGAATCGTGTTCATCGTACCATATGGCATGCCTATGAAAAGGGATCACATAAGGACGGTGACTAAAATAAAGGAAAGCATCACGAATGAAACACTCGAACAATGTGTGCTGACTAATCATTCGAACACATAATACTTCCTGTGAGGGTTCTTTGGACCTTGACACAAGAGCCAAGATCGGTTCGTCGTGATTGATCGAATCTGCAATGAGGTTAGCTTCAGTAGAAAAAGAATCAACTAAACCATCATCCTTGTGAACAATGACATCTTTATCATGCAAATCATCATGCTTATTATTATCATGCAAATTCATCATGCTCGTGAATAATCACATCTTGATCATACAAATCATGTGTGTCGTGCTTTGGAGACGAAAAGCCTGAGAGAGTCTCTTTTTCTTGATTCTTTTCAATCTTCGCCTGCACATTAGAAAATAGTAGGACCAACTCTTGTATCCGTTGGTCTCTTTGCGCTTCACGCTCTAACCGTCTTTCTTCGCGCTCGCGATCCAATTTGGTTTTTCTTTCTTTGTGCTCGCGATCCAATTCTGCTTCTCTTTCTTCGTCCGCCAAGCGTGCTTGCTCGCGCTCACACTCTATGGCTGTCATTCTTTCTTCGTGTTCACGATCCAATATTGTCTTTCTTTCTTCGTGCTCACGCTCCAAGGCGGCGCATTGCGCTCTTGTTGTATCATCCTGTTCATCATCATCGTGACCAAAGCCTCCATAGGATTTGGTGCAATCCTTGGCGTAGATGGGGAGGGGGGAGGGTCGGAAAAACCTCCTGGTGGGGAAAATTCTTCTTCGCCAACTCCATGCTCATCACTACAAAAATGCTAGGGGATCTGCTGGGGTCTACTGTCGCTAGGCTGATCTGCAATTGCAAAACGTTGGGGCTGATCTGCACTTGAAGAAAACGTTGGTTCTTGGTGGCTGAAAATGCTGTGTCTTCTTGCCCCCGGGATCTTGCTGAGAAGGTGCACTGTCGGACGCCGGGTCCCTGCTGCCTCTTTTGCCAGAAACTGGTAGCGCTAGGTTTTCTTATATATTCTCTTGGCTAAATTGCCCTACCTAGTTTCCCAACAAAGTCACTTAATAATATAAGTGAAAAATGGCTAAAATAGAAAAATAGGTTTTCTGCACTGTAAAATGCTCCTGATGGAATCTGATGGTAATGCTGATGATCATGCTGTGTGCAACTAGAGGATATGCATCTACTCTAAGTGTCTGGACATGCACGGTCTGCGAACAGACTCACAAAAGTGCCAGAACACTTCCTAAGCTAACTGAACTGAACCCTAGTCATGAAGTAGCTTGTCCACATACACATAGGGATAGATGTGCACGTGACAATATCGGCAAAATAATTCACGATGATATTGTTAGCTAGGGGCCATTGAAAGAAAACGTCATGCTTGGCGATGCCTTGGTCAATATGTGTGCCAGAAGTGGTGTACTTTAGAAAGCACAGACAATGCTTGAGGAGCTATCCATCCGAGATGTTTTCTCTTGGAATTAATTGATTGCAGTATATCCCGAACGAGGGAAGGGCCAAGAAGCTCTTAGTTGTTTTCAGCGGATGCAAAGCGAGGGCATCACTCCAGATGCAATCACTTACGCTTACAGCTTGAAGGCGTGTGGCACCACTCTAGATGTTGATACGGAAAAAAGACTTCACAATTATCTACATTAGTTAAGGTGTATGTCACGGGACGGGCACCACGCGCCAATGGAAAAGAACAAACTAAACAGACTTTTAGCACTTAAATAACAATTGAACTTAAAGAGATGCACGACACACAAGACGAGGAGTGGCGGAATTCCACCCAAAGAGAGCACTGGCCCCAAAAGCATTAGCGCCCAAAAAGCTGTCAGCACGTTTTGCGGAATTCCATTCAGCCTGTCAGCGCAAAATTCGAGATTGTCCGTACATTTTGCCATGTCATCATGCCAGCACGAAATCTGAAAATTTGTATTGCTGCCACGTCATCACAGCCAATGTGAATTGCGGAAATTTGTCTGTACGGTTGCCACATCACCAGATCGCCAACGCAAGACTTTGAGTGTGTATGTGTATTGGCTTTACTTCTAGTGACTTGGGCCGCCATCAAACGGGGTCCCATAAGTTGATAAAACTTTACTGAGTTTGCCCCACTCGTTGAGAATATGTAAGTTGGTGAGAACTTCTGTTAGTTCTGATTCTTCTTGGGTTTAGGCCCCGCGATTGGTATCTCAGGGTTGGCTTTTTTCTTCAGTGACTTGACACGTCAGCAATTTGTGACATCCCCCCTTCTTGAAAGAAAGTAATCGTCCGCGATTAGGCACTCCTTTCGGTATTTATATTTATATTAATGCTTGAGAAAAGTTACAACTCCCTTGGGCCCTCTCTGCTCAGATGCTCTCAGCACATTGAGTCAAAAAAGTGGCCTTGGGTTCTTATTTAAGACAATCCACGACTTGGTAGCTAGAGCGCTCCCAACTCCCAAACAGACGACACCTTCTAGGCCCCAAAGATTGGCATCCCTTTTGGTATTTCATTATTATTTTGCAAATAAACGACTCGAACACTTTCACCTAACTCTAACAAAGCTATCCAAACCTATCAAGAGTTGTAGTTGCTAACCCAATTTGAGCAGCATAATGGTGTCAAAACCCGTGTTGGTCAGAAGTACACATCTAGAACACTTTCCCTTGCATTTTGGAAGCTTTTCGATGGGTCGCAGGTCAATTTTTTCATCGAACGGGACTTTGTAAGTTGGGTTGGGTTAGGATTTTTAATCTTTGACTTTTTAGGCCACTTGGCAAGACTTCATAAGTTGGTGAGGTCTTCTTCTTTTGCTGCTTCTCCTAGGGTTTAGGCCTTTCGGTCGGGAATTGTATGTTGACTAGGGGGTCCTAACCCTTTGGGTCTTCAATGGCTTGACACATCAAAAGTTTGTGATAGCCACAAGGCTAGGAAGCTTTGGGCTGTTTTTAGTAGATGCGAGGGGGGAGTGCCTTGGTCTTCACTCCTCCGCTTCTCCAATGCTCCATTAGCTTGTGCCACATGGCACAAGGCAATGCAAAGGAGCATTAGGGATAGTTTAGATAATGTGTTTGAACACAATTAGGACCGTCACGGAACCTTTTACCCTTGCTAGGGGGGTTTTAGCTTTGGTTTGTTTTCAGTAGATGCGAGGGGGGAGTGCCTTGGTCTTCACTCCTCCGCTTCTCCAATGCTCCTTACATTAGCTTGTGCCACATGGCACAAGGCAATGCAAAGGAGCATTAGAAGTAGTTTAGATAATGTGTTTGAACACAATTAGGACCGTCACGGAACCTTTTACCCTTGCTAGGGGGGTTTTTTCCTCCGACTTGTATATATACATCCATCATTTAAGGGAAACCTCTCTCTTTTGTATTGGCACACTCGATAATACTACATGTGTTAGTCTTTTCCTCAATCTTCACGTACATTCCTACAACCATAATTTACAATTGGTATCAGAACATGTTCAGCATTTTGGAAAGCATCACCAACACTCTTTCAGCTCATATTTTGAGATTGAGGTAATTTTTGGTGAGTTCACATGGCGAGATAAACTTCAGACAAGCTTATACATGTTAGGATTGCCAAAATTTTGATTTTGAGCTCATTTTAGCTTCTATTTCCACTATTGATTCCACAAGAAATTTATCATGCACACAAGCTTTGTAGCTACTTCCAATCATTACAGATTGCATCTACAAGATTTTTTTAAAATTGACATTTATTTTGGACTATGATCAATTCTTTATGCTTTGGACATGGATATCACCTTCTAAGAATTTTTTTTGCCTTTAACGAATCATTTATGATTTGTTTCTCCTAATTCTTATATGCGCACAATAGATGTCATTTCTTTCTTATCAATAAGTGTGGTTATGAACCATAGCAAGCTACTTGTATGTCTAAAAATTCAATGCATTTTTGGAGAGTCATGGGATAAAACGCCAATGTATAGTGTTATATACCCTTCAATAAACCGGTGTGATGAGAGAAAAAAGAAGTCACTTATGGAGAATGGTCAAAAGCCAAGCTTGGTCGCATGCAATGTCATTTGTGTTGCGTATCTACTAAACAAATGCCCCCTAAAGCGATGCTATCCATATGAGGCTTTGGATAGCAAAAAGTCACCTATAAATCACTTGTGTGTGTTTGGTTGCTTGGCTTATGCTTTGGTGCCGAGCAACAACACATAGTCAAATGGCAACAAAGTGATAGCTAACTAAAAGTAGAGCACCTATAAGAAAACTCTTCAATCGAATAGAGATTGCTCATGGCATAGGAAGAAATGATTCTCTTTAATTTTTTATAGTCAGTCCTTCTACCATTTGAAAACTTTGAGTATGTTTCCACTTGAGTTGTGTTTGGCCACTTTAAAATGGATGTGTAGGTTCATTGCCACGAAACTTACAATGACAAATCCAAAAGATAGCTTGTCTATTGTGGAGACCCCGCACAAGTGTAAGGAATAAAAATCAATATCAAGTGCAAGTGTAAACACTTCTCATCATTGACAAACCAAAAAGAAATATGATTAATTTCATCTTTAACAAACTGACATGGATTCACCATTTACGACACTGCAAAACAACAAAAGAAACTTTGATTATTTTTCATTCAACCTTTGGAGTCACCAACAAGTACCTAGTTCAATCTCTTCATCCAATCTAGAAGTCCAACACACCTCCCTTGTTTTAAGAGTCTCCTTGAATAGCTAGGTGAAATTAGCAAGGGTACTAAAAATATTATATAGATTCTTGCACTAATGAAGAGCATCTCTACACTTAAGCAAGCATGGACAATGCTCTCTATTCAAGAAAAAACATGTACAATGCTTGAGGTTACTCCTTGTACTTTTTTGGTCCTTAGTGAATCATGGGTAATGCATCCTTGCCCAATGCAAAAATCCCATTTTACAGAGGTGAAGAGGAGTTGATATGGTCAATCCCACATCCTAACCTAAGAAACACCTATCATTACCTTGAGGGGGTCACTTACAAGAAATCACTTGTACCATTTGCATTCAAAGGATATTTTTTTTAAAACCCTATATTTACATGCTCTAAGGTTAATAAAACAACCATTTTTTCTTAAGAAACTTGTAGATTTTTCTCAAAATACAAAAAAAAACCCCTTCATAAATGTAATTCTGTTAATTTTTTTAGAATTTGCTCAATAACCTTCTTCTAAACTTATGTGCCCCCCCCCTCCCCCCCCTCTCTCTCTCTCTCTCTCTCTCTAGTCATGTACCCCAAGGCATGCATCATCTCTTTGGCATAATAAAGCCCATGTGCGTTTCCATTGAATAGTTTTTACTCAAGGCAACGTGTGTACTACTAGATAGTCGATTTACCTCATTGGATAGGTTACATTGGATAGGATTAGATCACTAAAGCTCAAGTCTCAGTCCCTCATTTTTCCATCATTAAATGAAAAAACTACATCTTAATGGTGAAGCTTACTTTGTTATTGTATGGTACAACCCTTTTGTTACTTTAAAGGATTAGCCTGCCCCTAAAAGCATCATCGCCGGATTCCAATTTCCAATGATTTTTTTAGAATTGCCCACACATAATAATTATTCAACATATATTGGTCTATTCCGCTATTCCATCAGATACAATCTCTCCAGATTCTCGTTTTTTGCATCAGGATTAACCATCTCCTCCTGCTTGCCGCCATGTTTGTCTACACCGCCGATCCCCTTCGTCATGCCCTGGCTACCAATCTCTCCCTTCTGCACTATCAAGCATCCTGGATATTCCTTCTGAGCGATTCTCTTGGCGGCTGCACAGCTGCAGGATTGAGAGCGAGTGCGTGTCACAGAGAGAGAGAGAGAGAGAGAGAGAGAGAGAGAGAGAGAGAGAGAGAGAGAGAGAGATCTTGGCACATGCGCACCCGCACCTGCATTACTGAGAGTGCCCCCCGGCCGCCCGCCCCAACACAGAGATCTCTGTTGCTCCTACCATGTTGCTCTCTCAATATTAAAGATTTGACCCCTTTAAATTAAACTGATAAATAAAGCCTTCTCTTAGATTTCAATCTTTCCCTAGCAGTAGTGGGTGGGTACAATTTTGAAAATGGATCCAATTAGTTGTAGATCCCATTTCACTAATCTTTACTAAAATCAAAGCCGAGTGCCAAAAATCACAAAAATATCTTCGTATAGATCTATTTTATACACCTACCATTTTTGCACACATGGTGTACACCTTTGTTAAAAGCACACGCTATTGCCTATTCTTGTCTATTATTTCGCTCTACTTCAATTCTTTATATGGAATCTTGAGAAGATACTGCACCCATGCTCCATTTCAAAGGGTACACAAAACCCATCAGCTCTCCGCTCGTGCATGTTCCCACGGACTCACCCCATGCGCTCTCTCTCTCTCTCTCTCTCTCTCGCACATTGCTGTGCCCGTTCTGATCATGCCCAGCATCTGCCCGGCCTCCCTCTGCAACTTTGCGATTAACCCCATGCCAGAGACGCTAATCTATGGGGGGCTCGACCTGATCACCCGAGCATATTCTCTATCCTCCATGCTCCCATCCTCTCCCAGCTCCAAACGGGTTAGAGCTTGCCTTAATCACGCTCTACGTACCCAGCATGAGTGAATCCAGTGTTGCACACAAGAGTGAGAGAGAGAGAGAGAGAGAGAGAGAGAGAGAGAGTGTCTGCTTCGCAACCCGAGCCCTCCCCTGTACACGAGCACCAGATAGAGACATCCGGAATCTCTCTAATGCCGCCGTCTCTTATTGATGCTGTCGTCTGTTATTCTTGCATGGTGCCTTTCTCTCTCTTTCTTCTCCTACGCCTCAGCGAGTCAGCCCCAGTTGCAACTGCTCGGCACATGCTCATATGCTCTCCCTTCCCTCGAGCGTCGACACATGGCCTGGCACCTGTGCGACTGCCACATGCTACACCAAATCCCTTAACGAGCCTGCTGCAGTCCTGCCCTCGCCCGCCACCTGGCGTTCATACAGACTCACATAAAATTTGTCACAAATTACGTCCCAAAAAAAGGCAATTGACAATTATGTCTAAAGAAGATAACGAAGCAATTCATCTCCGAAGCCAAGGCATCTCTTTAGATTCCATCTAAATCAAACGTTGGGACTACCTATATTTGCTATGATCTTAATCACTTCCACTATCTTATGGAAAATCCTCCAATTGAGTATCCCTATCTCATAGGAATGCACCGCAAGGCTCTAAGGTAGTATTAACGAAAGCAAAAAGAGGCATTGTGCACTAATGTTTCTTGGAGTCTTTAGACCAAAAGAATAGACTTAACTTATATACTTCCTCTTATTCTCTCATGTCAAAGAAACGCCCTCAAAGTGTGCATTGGTGGACTTCCCTCACCTTGATGCACCATCCAGGACACCTTTGAAGAAGCAATTACTAAGTTCAATGACATCCTTCACTCAATTAATATAAAGCCGGAAGCCATCTCTTAGATCAATGACGCACATAAGTAAGTGTCACCCGAGCAGTGTCTTCTCGCCTTGAAGGAGAGGCTTGGCATATACACTATGGGCCTATGGCATGCCCCAAGACTTCAAACTCGCCCTAACGTTCATAAACAGAAGCCCGCTCAAACGGCCAAAAATTATGCAACGGTCATTTTTTTCCCCTATCGTACGAGTATCGTACGAAACGCACAGGACAAGACAGAACGTACGAAACGTTCCATACATGGTACGAGTGGAACTTTTTACCTCGTGATTGAGTTCTTTTGCGGTTTGAAAAGACAAGGTTAAAGACGACGAAGGGCAAGAAAAGGTTGTTTCCTAAGCTCAGCATACATTACTTTGCCTTTTCAAATAGCGGATAAGATCAGTGATGTTTCTTATAGGCTAAAATTGCCCGATACTTGGAAGATTCAATGCGTTTCACGTGAATCTTGTCACAAAATGATGACGTAGCATGCTATAAGTTGTTCCAACTTATGGGCACCTGTCGACAAGGCATTAAAAAAGTGAAGTATTTTTAAGTGATTTTCTCATGTGTCGTGCCAGATTCTCGACTTGGGTGGCCCAAGTCTGTTACAGTGGTATCAAAGCTCAACCAATTTCTCTTCTATCGAGCAATTCAATCCTTTTTCCCGCGATACACATGGATTCAGGGGATGATTCTTGCAAGAATTAGACGAATCCACCTGAAAATTCTGGAACGGGTGGCAGCACAGGAAATTCATATGGAACAACAAATTAAGAGTACGGGTAATTAAGAGTACGGGTCACCTTGGCCTACCGAGTATCAATTAATGCGCAAAGCAAATGCTCCAGTTTTTGAAAGATCCCGAGTATGCCAAATGTTTGACTCAGCACCCGATCGATGAAGTGCATTCCCGATGGCTGACAGCCATCAACATCCCATTAAAGTCAGTGCTCAAGAAACCTCATGTCCCACAGATGTTTACTGAAGATGAACTTGATGACGTCGTCGAAAGACGAGTCAAATAACTTTTGGGAATGAAGAAGCAGCAGAAGAAACGCAACAAGGGAACAGACTACCCCGGCTATTTGGGTCGTCAATCTTCTTTTGCGAATGCAAGAAAATAGAAGAAGCATGTACGCTTCGATATTGTCCAGCTCGTCCTCATCTTCTTCTCGTCCTCATCTTCTTCTGACAGTTCGGATAGCTCTTCCTCTTTTGATTCTAGTGATGACGGTAGAAAGAGCAAGAAACGACGAAAGAACCAAAGACATGGAAAGAACAAGAAGAAGGCCAAGAAAAGCAGATCCTATTGCAAATCGCGATAATTTTCTAAAAGTTTTGACGAGGATTCATCCTCTTTTGAGAGTTCGGACTCCAAGGACCATATGTTTTATTCAAAGAGGAAGAATTTTTACAGAGCAAATCAATATGACTTTCTCGAAGACAAGAATAAGAAGACCAAAGAATTCAAGGAAGGTGAACAAGCAATCAAATTTGATACTTTTTTAGGGTTTAGAGATGCCCACAGAGCCCTTGCCTTCATAGCAATTTGACATAGCTTTTTTTCGAAGGGTGCTACTCAAAGCACTCAAAGATTAGAAGGGCGGCATCTTATCTAAAAGGAAATGCTCGGACATGGTGGTCCACTCCTCTCTTATGAAGAGAATCACCGACCAAGTGGCTTAAATTCAAGCGACTTTTAATTTCCTCTTGGCTCACTCAGGAATACGAGCAATGTGATTACAGCCTGGAATCATCTTCAAATGACTAAGGGAGATGTTGGAATTAGGGTTGCAGAGAAACGCACACAGCTTGGAGAAGACAAAGAAAGCTCAAGGTACACAATAGAGAGTGTGTTACTTAGTGTGCAATGGAAAGATAGATAGCCCTAGAATGAATGGGCGTATATACAATGCACGGGGAAAAAAACTCCTCAAGAGGGAAAAAATGCCCCGGCAGTCCTAGTATGTTCACACATATCACTATCACATGTATATGATAACAAATATCCCCTTGAGTGATGCGGTGAATGAGAGGTGGCACATGAGTAAAGGGAAGTGAAGGGGATCGGGGAGCACCACAGACGGAGAGTGAGTGAGAGAGAGAAGGAGACAGACACGATGTGGGTGGGGAGACTCAAAGAGTGAGCAGCCCCCTATACACTTATGCTATGTATAAGGTATACAAGTCAGTGGGCGCCCAGACTCTAGGCGGCCGGGCAAGGCACAGGCGCCTATACCCCAACAACCTCCCACTTAAAGGCGATTGTGCCTTTAAGCAAGAGAACCTAGTCTAAAGACTACAAAAGGCGAGAGAAAACCGCTCTCAACCGATGCCCACTGGCTGGCTGTGATCGTGTGCATCCAGCTGTCCTGCTCCCGTGTAAGTCCATACACCACCAGACGTACCGCACACGTACTGCAAGTATGTACGCAATACCTGCATATCTCCCTCGTGCACTATGTCATCATCAGTCAACAAACGACTGACAACCCCAACTACAAATGCTCCCACTGCAGCTGCGATATCTGGTCTCAAGATCAGCATCTCATACATGAGACCACCGAATGCCGATGCAATGCTAGCGGGCCCTGCTAGCTCTACGGAGCATGCATCAACATATATATCCCTGGCAATAGGCATCTCTGACTGACAAGGCGTGTCAGCCACATGCATCTCCTGACTGTCCGCAAAAGACGCATCAACTTGTCGTGCAACCTCAGAGCAAACCAGCTGCTCTAGGTGTCTGCTGGAATACATATCCTGCACAACTATATCCCCATGCTCACTGTCGAGCATAGAAAGGAATGACTGCATAATCGCTGACATCTCAGCCTCCTCTGCAATCATTCACTGTAAACATGACCACTCAATCTGCTGTGACTCACTAGAGCTCTCATGCTCTAACTCCGTATGCATAGACTCTTGCACAACGTCCTCCTGTCGTGACTCACTAGAGCAAGACCGCTCTACCTATCTATCTTGCATAGAATTATCTCGCACAACTGACTCTCTGCTTTGCTCAGTCACTAGCAAAGCATGCATGTCTGACTGCTCAAGTCGTGCCCCAACTGTGTGCACAACGAGCTCACTACTCTGCACTCCATGCAAAGTACCCTGCAACCCATGAGCAAAAGAGACTCGCCTGCTCTCTTGCTCTCTACCTGGCTGCATGATCACAGAGACAACACCGTCTCTCTCGTGATCCACATGCAATGGGTAACCTGTACCACTCCTGGCACCTCTCGCAATCACTAGCGAACCCAAATGCATCACAAAATCTCACTCTCGTAGCGAAATCTGACATCCACTATCTCTAAGCTGACCAATCGAGATCAAACTCACTGTCAAATTTGGTACATAGCGCACATGTCGTAACAAGTAAGATACACCACTCGGTAATGACAGTCTCACATCTCCTGCACCTACTATCGCATGCACCGATCCATCGATCAAACGTACACTGCCAAGCATCCCGCTAGAATAGCTACAAAACCATTCACGATGCGGCGTGACATGAAACATAGCATCTGCGTCTAGCAACCACTGCGAAGGGAGTGCAGTATCCACATGTATAGCATCTCGTGCATAGCTCGAGGTAAAAGTGACATCCCCGTCACTAGTATACTCCGACACTACATCTGCCTCAACTGTCAAAGCAACTGAGTCCATGGCATCACTACATACATCTCTGAGACTGTCATGTCTCCTACGATGTCACATACGACGAAAACAGTGTCGTCTAACGTGTCCAAAATGACCACAATACCAACATGTCACCTGTTGGCGTGCTCGTGAATGTACATGTCTCACACGAGTCCGTGATGACTCATATCTATCATACATTTCATGTAATCTGCACCAAAGTGCTCTCGAAGTAGTCTCATACATAACAAGAGCATATACAGATTCCGCAAGGTGCAAAGAGAGTGTAGATAGTGCCATCTACTCTAGCTCCTGCCACTGATCGTCAGACATGTTTGAAAGTCTACCTGCATCACCACTCAATGGTCCATGCAACCCTCGCTGTGTCAATGCGTCAAGCATACACTCTCTCCATGCCGCAAAGTCTGACCCATCAAACACGCGCATCTGTGAGAGGTCACAATCTGATCGATCACCTGTCTCTGCCATAAGCACAATGTAGCAAACTAGAAAGCAAAACTACCTCACCAACAACACCTAGAAACTGTCTACAAATATGGCCAGAAACACAATGTAAAACCTGTGAGACACTCCAAAATAGAGCTCCCGTAATGTCAATACAAGCCTCGCCTGGTCTAGTATTACACTGCAATTAAACGCACTACTTACAAGACGCATTCATGACGACCATAACCTTGTGCATAATCTTCACCGAATTAGCCCTGAAATTCAGCCCAAAATTACAAAATTCTCAGCCCTCTTGCATGGCCAAAAACAGTCCGTAATTCAGCCCCACACTACCAACCGTAGCGCATAAAGAATCAGCCCAAAACTTGTCCAAGAAGTTATGACTTGTTCGGTCTGAAGATCACCTGTACACACACCGTCATAGAGCATACATCTGTGAGCTAATCACTAAGCCCGCACTGTGCGGTATCGATGCATACACACACACAAATCTCTCACCTGCAGAGAACACCGCACGCAAATGCTGAGTGCAACCCGCAATCTCTACCTAGATCGCATAAATGATGCGCATAAAACTCCTGGGAAAATTTCGCCAGAGTTTCGTCAGTAAAACGGCCACAAAACAAGTAACCAAACTGACTGCACGCTCAAAACCATGAGCAACCAAAGCGCATCAAACCGTACTCCAAATGCATGCACCAAATCTCCACACTTTGCATACATCATTGCAAACACCTACAAATCTAGTACACAAATATCTGCTCTACCTGTGACTGCCAAAAAACATGCTCGAGGCATACATTGCCGAGCTCAAAATGCAATCACATTAGTCTCCCTGAGCATCAAACCACATAAGGCATACATCGTATCCTCCCACCTGTGAGGAAACTTGCAGCAAATGTCACTCTCACATCTGAGAGCAAACCATGTGTGGAATCCTCGACACACAATAAACAACTGCTGCAAAAAAAAAAAAAAACAGCGTTCAGAATTTAAAAATTCTGATATGACGAGCGCATCCGGAGCGTGTCAAAACCCCAAGGTAGACTCCTGGATCACATGTATCCGAGTCCGGGTGTGAAAGCTATGCCAAAAAACCTCCGTTTCGACCCAAAAACGCAGCATAAACTGCCAAAAGAGGGTTGAAAAATGCAGCTCCTCAACCGTAGCTCAAATGAGGTTTCTGATGGCTCGAATGGCTTCGAAAGGGGGGTAAAACATCAGGACACCTGCTGGAAACACTCTCGGAAAGCTAAATTTGCCAATGCCGAAGTCAAAAACCCTGTTTGCACTCTTGAAAGTGCGCGCGCGCGGACGTGATTTCGGGAATGAAACTGGCTCTCCGTTGTCGTCGTGACTGTGCACACACGCGCTCCCTCCGCACCTACGCTCTGATACCAATTGAAGGGGATCGGGAAGCACCACAGACGGAGAGTGAGAGAGAGAGAGAAGGAGACAGACACGATGTGGGTGGGGAGACTCAAAGAGTGAGCAGCCCCCTATACACTTATGCTATGTATAAGGTATACAAGTCAGTGGGCGCCCAGACTCTGGGCGGTCGGGCAAGGCACAGGCGCCTATACCCCAACAGGAAGTGCCATGCCCTAAGGACATGATCAATCCACAAAGGGAGTAAGCCCAAAGCTTTGCGGAAAGCTTTGAACTTCTCATTAGCCAATGTCTTTGTGAAAAGATCTGCAAGGTTGTCCTGTGTTGGCACATAAGCCAAGCAGGTCTCTCCTGCTGAGAGTCTCTCCCTGACATAGTGGTAACGCACCTCAATGTGCTTTGTGCGAGCATGAAAAACTGGGTTCCTTGCAACTACCAATGCGCTCTGACTGTCAGTGTAGATAGTGTTGGCAGTGTCCTGTCCAACACCCAAATCGGCCATAAGGCGTCTGAGCCATACACACTCAACCGTAGCTGTGAAGACTGCCATGTACCCAGCCTCACAACTTGAAGTGGCCACAATAGGTTGCTTCTTGCTCAACCATGATATACATGAACTGCCAAGTATGAAACAAAAACCACTTGTGGATACTTGCGTGTCAAAACAACCTTCCCAATCTAAGTCCAAAAAAGCATGTAAGTCTAGCAGAATGATCCCTCCTTGGGATAAAACAAGCCAGGATGTAAAGTGCCACTAAAGTAGCGGACAATCCTCTTGACAACTTGCCAATGCTTAGACCTTGGGTTATGCATAAATCTATTGACCTATGAGACTTCAAACTGAATATCTGACCTCGTGTTGCATACATAAGTAAGACAACCAACAGCAGTTTGGTAAAGAGTGCCATCAGCAGGATCGCCAGCATCATGTAGACTCAACTTCAAACCTGTTTCCATGGGAGTGGCAATAGGTTTGCAATCCTCAAGTCCAAACTTACATAGCAATGTCTCTATGTTACTTTTCTGACACAAGGAAATACCACCATCACACTGCTTAAACTGTATACCCAAGTAATGATGCAACAGTCCCAAATCTTTCATCTTGAAAGTAGCATTCAAATCAGCCTTAAATTCAGCAATATGTCTCTCATTTGGTCCAGTGATCAGCAAATCATCTACATAAAGAACCACAATGAGAAGCACATCACCCTCACGCTTTACATACAATGTGCTTTCTGTTGGACTGTTACGAAAGCCTCGTTTGACCAAATGACTGTCAACCTTCTCATACCAAGCACAAGGAGATTGCTTCAACCCATACAAAGCCTTCTTACATCTGCACACTTTGTCCTCTTGTCCTTTCTTGACAAAACCGCGAGGCTGCGTTACATAAACTTCCTCAAATATGTCACCATTCAAGAAAGTAGTAACAATGTGATTGATGTACATCCCAACCAAAATGAGTTGCCAATGCACATAGAAAACGCACAGTAGTCATACGACAAGTGGGAGCAAAAGTCTCGTCATGATCTATGCCTTTTTGTTGTGCATAACCCTTTGCAACAAGTTGAGCCTTATGGCAATCGATCTCACCATCCTGCTTGCGTTTCAACTTGTAAACCCACTTCGTACCAATGGCCTTTTTGCCAGGAGGCAAATCACATAAAGTCCATGTGTCCAAATAATGATGCAACAGTCCCAAATATTTCATCTTGAAAGTAGCATTTGAATCAGCCTTAAATTCAGTAATGTGTGCCTCATTGGGACCAGTGATCAGCAAATCATCCACATAAAGAACCACAATGAGAAGTACATCACGTACATCTTCATCAGTTAATAGGCTGATCTGCAACATTGTTTGGAAACCCCCATAAGCTGTACATTTTCCTCATTGGAATTTACTTTCGAACTTCCACCACTAAAAAGAGGCAACAAAGTGTCATAAATGTTTTGTGAGCTTACATTACTGTCTCTAGTACATGACATCAAGGGCTAAACAGAATCTTCTACAAACACTACATCTGTGAAACCAGAATACGCTTTGTTTGTGGATGATACAACCTGCAACCTTTGCTTTCAACACTATAACCAACAAAAATACATTTGACAGCCTTATCATCCAATTTTTTGCGTTGTGTTTGTGGCACCAAAGCATATGCCAAACAGCCAAAAACACGCATGTGCTCAATAGAAGGCTTTCTATCATGTCATGCTTCAAATGGAGTAATAGACTGCAAAGCTTTTGTAGGACACCTGTTTAGTACATAAGTAGCACACATGATGGCCTCAAGCCAAAAAGAATGCCGCAAAGCTTGACTTTCGACCATACATCATGCCATTTTTGTAAGTGACCTATTTTTCCTCTCAGCAACACCATTTTGCTAAGGCGTATAAGGCACTATACATTGGTGTTTTATCCCAAAACTAGCCAAAAATGCATTAAAATCATGAAACATATACTCCTCTCCTCGATCGGAACGGAGGGTGCCCATAGTACATTTTGATTTCAGCCATAGCTAGAAATTGTTTGAAGCACATAAAAACTTTGGACTTCGTTTAAAGCGGAAACACCCATGCATACGTAGAGTAATCATCATGAAAGTCACAAAGTACAGGTAATTGCCCAAGGATGGAGTTCGCATGGGCCCACAAACATCACTATGCACAAGTTGTAACCTGCATGAGGCCCTAATTGAACCATCCTTTCGTAACTTAGAACGGTGCATTTTACCCAAAATACAGCCTTCACAAACATGTTTGCCAGGTGCTTCAAGAGGTGGCAAAGAAGCAACCATATCCAATTTCTGCAAACGTAGCAAACTGGCAAAATTCAGATGCTCAAAACGTGCATGGCACAGGTTTGCATCTGAAACAGCCCTTAAATCTGCAACTGCATTTGCAAAATTTTGTCCACACTTGTCATATAAAGTGAGCTTATACAACCCACGACACAAAAGGCCAGATGCAACAATTTTATCACCAAAACTGAGATCATCAACTATACATTTGTCATCCACAATTTTGACTACAAGTCCAAATCTAGCAAGTGTAGATACAGACAAAAGATTCTTCTTGATCCCAGGTACATAAAGTGCATCACCGAGTGTGAAAGAACTACCATTTGCAGCAGTAAGCAGAATCTTTTCAACTATCTGAACCGGATAAGAGGCATTGTTGGCACAAGTGACTGAATTCCCATGAGTGTAGATACAGACAAAAGATTCTTCTTGATCCCATGTACATAAAGTGCATCAACGAGTGTGAAAGAACTACCATTTGCAGCAGTAAGCACAATCTTTTCAACTATCTGAACCGGATAAGAGGCATTGTTGGCACAAGTGACTGAATTCCCATGAGGGACAAACTCGAGAGAGGTGAACAATTCAAGATGTGAGGTAATGTGCTTTGTAGCACCACTGTCAAAATACCACACATGTGAATCTGCAGCAAATGACATGCATGCATCATGGACAACAGGATTGTAAGTGCACTCTGCACTAAAAGCCCATCTGCATCAACATCAGCATCACAGTCTCCTTTCATAGAAGACTCAACAATGGTTGCATTTGTAGTGAAACCAGCATTTGCAGTGGAACCACCCTCTTTCTTCTTAGCCTCTTTGGCCTTCAACTTAAGATGCTACTTAATCAAGTGATCATTAGCTTTACAATAATGGCAATGCATCTTCTTTTTGCCCTTATCACCAAAATTTCCAGAAGAATTGCTACCAACAGAATCATTAGGAACATAATTTTTGCCATTCGCAGTAGAACCATAAGAAGTGGCTGCATTGCTGTTACCACCCTTTCTTTGAGAAGCAATAAAAGCCTGTTCAATTGCACGCTGCCTAGTCCTGTTTTTTCTAGAAAGTGACTCTTGCAACATCAATGTGCATAAGGCTCTAAGGTAGTAGTAATGAAAGCAAAAAGAGGCATTGTGCACAAATGTTTCTTGGAGTTTGTGACATACCCCCCTCTTGCAAGCATTGTAATCACCCTCCTCTTATTCTCTCATGTCAAAGGAACGCTCTCAAAGTGCGCATTGGTGGACTTCCCTCACCGTGGTGCACACATCGAGTACACCCTCAAAGAAGCAATTACTAAGTTCAACGACATCCTTCAGTCAATTAATATAAAGCCATCTCTTGGATCAATGACGCACATAGGCAAGTGTCACCTGAGCAGTGTCTTATGACCTTCAAGGATAAGGAGGAGCGGATGAGGTTGCTATGCCAGTCCCACATCCTCAGGAGAACGAAGGTTTGGTTTGCTGTGTAACAGACTTGGACACTCCAAGTCGAGAATCTACCGCGACACCACCAATAAATACTTCAATACAGTTCACAGTTCACAATTGATTGGACACTGGCCCGTCGGAGTTTAGTGCCTAGAGGTATTGGCCCCAAAGACTGGCGCCCCTTTTGGTATTTCTTTTTGTATTAATCTGTGTTCAAAGTACAAGAGTGCGGGCAGGCGCTCACACACAGACTCTGCGTCCAGATACCCTGAGTTGTGAGGCCCTGCCTGCTTATTTAAAGATTACAAGGGATGCCAAAAGCAGAGCCCCAAAAGCTAGAAACTAAAAGCCTTATTTTTTTCAAAAAAAAGCAAGGCTCTCTCTCTCTCTCTCTCTCTCTCTCTCTCTCTCTCTCTCTCTCATAAATAAAAGCAAGGCTTTCAAAATAAAGCGCTCTCTCTCTCTCTCTCTCTCTCTCTCTCTATTCAACTGCATAGAATAAAGCCAAAGCCAAAAATTAGCGCCAAGCTTTTACGTGAAACGCGTGGGTCCGTACAACTGCCACATGGCACATCCTCCGCAAATCGCGGGCATCCGTACTGCAGCCAGCCACATTACCATTTGTGTGTTAGGCAACCACGTCATCATTGTTGTCCGACAGCCAACAGAGTGTATGTGTGTGTGTTGTGGCACGCCACGTCACCAGTTTGTGACATACCCCCCTCTTGAAAGCATTGTAATCGCCCTCGATTACGCCTGCAAAATAGACAGAATCCATAAACTGTCTTAGTAGACACTGACTGTTAGTACACACGCACTAGGAACACACATCTAGCACATGTACCAATCGACAGTCACATCACAGGACATCACTAGAGTCATAGGACATCATATGATAAATCACATTCAACATTCATTCGGATCTTAGACCATGATTTATCGGCAATGCAGTTAGCAATCGCAGCTTTGACTAACCCCTACTGCAACCATGTCTATTCAAGATCATTCAAACCAAAATGCTGCAGACATTTCGTCTATCTAAAAACAAGTCAAGAACAAATCGGTTTCATATTCAGGAATTCCATTTCATAAATTCATACAGCAGAATACTATCAGCTCTGAGTATCCCTGAAGCTCAAAGAGACATCAGTGACTCTAGTATTCAAAAATCGAGGCATCTGTTGACAAAGGAGCGAAGTAACTCCCCTCTTGTGCAACCCACTGCACCAGTTCTCCGGCCAAGCTGAATTCGGGGCTCCATTTGGAGTAGACTATGCTAAACCAAAAGCTTCAAGGTAAAGGTTCACAATCTGAGGAGTATCTGCTAGGTCCTCCTCCTCCATCCACTTTGCATCCAATGTAGATAGTTCTTGAATTTAACCAAGAACCACCTTCTCACTTTACTCTTATTCTTTCTGTCCTTATGTGCCAAAATATGTTCAGAAACAAGGATCTCCTCATTTTCTTTCACTTCAGGTTGCTCATCAGGCTCCCCCATCTTCGGGCACATCACCTTTAAAAGGTTTCAAGAGACTCACATGAAATGCATTGTGAATCCTCCAAGTGTCAGACAGTTTTAATCGGAAGGAGACATCATTGATCTTTTCAGAGATCTGAAAAGGTCCATACTATCGCATACTAAGCTTTGGAAAAAGCCTCTCTTTTTCCTTCTTCTTTCTTAGGCGTGCCTTCTCAAAACGTAAGAGCGCCCAATCATCCTCCTTCAATTTCAAATCACGATGATGGCGATCTGCTACCTTTTTATGTCTTTCCTGAGATTTCTGCAAAGCCTCGCGGACCTTGGCCAAAGCCATGTCTAAGTTGCACATATACTCATCAGCTTTAAAAATCTTATCTTTTGTGCTCAGGAAGGGTGGAACCTTCGCAACACCTTCAATAATCTCAAATGGCGCCTTCCCTGTCAAAGAGTGTATCGTGTTGTTGTAGGCTAATTCCACCAAAGGTAGATACTTTTCCCATTGAATCTTCTGATCCGAGATATAAGACTTCAATAAATCTAAAACCACTGAATTGGCAATCTCAGATTGCCCGTCAGTCTGCGGTTGGAAAGATGACGAGAATTGCAACCGCGTGCCAATGTTCTCCCAAATTGCCTTCCAAAACAAACTCGTAAATCTGGGGTCCCTGTCGGAGACAATCGTCTCAGGCATGCCATGTAATCTGAAAATCTGGGCCACAAACAGTCTCGCTAAGTGATCCAACTTGACTGTTTTCTTCATTGGAATGAAATAAGCCTGCTTGCTAAATCTGTCAATAACAGTCCAGATACCATCGTGACCACTTTGTGTTCTTGAGAGATAAAAAATAAAATCCATTGCAATACTTTCCCAGGGGCGGGTGGGTATGGGCAAAGGTTGTAACAATCCCTGTGCTTTATGCCTGTCAAACTTGACCTTCTGGCATACCAAGCAATTGCGCACAAACTCGTCCACATCCTTCTTGAGTCTAGGCCAAAAGAAGTATCTCTCTATTCCTTTGATGATGGTAGCAATGCCACGGTGACCCATAAAAGGCGGACAGTGGCATTCAGTCACAACCTTTTCTCCCAAAGGTTGTGTAACACACAACATGGTTTTCCTCATCAAGTAGCCATCTCGAATGGAATATCCCGCTACTGTCTCTCCATCCCGTATCTGTGTAAAGATATCTGCAAAATCCGTATCTGTGGCATTCTGGTCGACCATATCCTCAAAGCTCCTATGGTGTATCGCGGAAATAGCCAGAACCAACAGCTTCTAAAACAAAGCATCTGCCATCAAATTTTTCTGTCCCTGCACATGGACAATCTGGAAGTGAAACAGTGACAAGATGTTCACCCACCGCATCTGCTTTTTCGAAAGCTGCTTCTGTGACAAGAAGTAGCGTAAACTCTGATGGTCTGTAAAGACAGTAAAATCCGCTCCGAGTAGGTAGTGTTGTCATTGAGTAAGAGCATGGATAACCGCCAAAAGCTCTTTCTCATAAATCTGTGCTATCAATTCTGGCCTTGAGATCAATCGGCTCTCGTAAGCAATGACATGGCCTTCTTGCATTGAGACAGCACCTAGACTACGACCACAAGCATCACAAATGACTTTTGCAAGTCCGGCAAAGACAAAACTGGTCCCGTAGTCAATTTCTCTTTTAATGTCTGAAAGGCAATCACCTCTATGGATCCCCACGAGAAAGGGACTCCTTTTTGTGTCAAGATATGCAAAGGGGAAGCAACCTCTGCAAACTTTCTAATGAACCGCTTGTAGTACGAGCACAATCCCAAGAAGCTTCTAACTTCATAGACATTCTTCAAATCGGGCCAATCACGGATAGTCTCTATCTTAACCGGATCCATCTGCACTCCCTCTGCCGAGACAACGTGTCCCAAAAAGTATATCTTTGGTAGGAAAAATTTACTTTTCTTAGCATTAATCACCAACTTGTGATCTCGTAATGCCTGAGACTTCAAGCAGATGTACTCTATGTTCTGCCTCATCCTTGGATAAAACAATGATGTCGTCAAAGAAAGTGCCAACAAATAGTCTATACTCTCGAAAAATCATGTCCATCATCCGGTTAAATGTCGCAGGAGCATTGGTTACGCCAAAAGGCACCACCAAAAACTCAAATAACCCAAAAGTTGTCCGAAAGGCTGTCTTGTAGACGTCTCCCGGCGCGATTCGGATATCCACTCTTCAAATCGATCTTGCTAAAGCACAAGGATCCCTTAATCTGTCAAGTATATCATCAATCCTAGGAATCAAAAATCTGTTCTTGATAGTGATTTTGTTGAGAGCTCTATAATCGATAGACATTCTCCAAGATCCGTCTTTCTTCAAAATCAACAATATTGGAGAGCAATACGGTGAAGTACTAGACTGGACAAGACCCTTTTCCAAGAGGTCTTTCACTTGGTACATAATCTCTTCGTTCTAGGCTCGGCTCACAAAGTAAGATGGCCGGTTCGATGATGTGCTTCCAGGTATCAGATCAATGGTATGATCTTCAGGACGAGCGGGTGGTAACTCGACTGGCAGACCTTCTGAGAAGCAATCGGCATGAGCGTGGAGAAAATCTTGGTGTTCTTTATCAAGTTCAGACATATTTATCCTATCCTCATCACTCAACTCTTTCAAAAAGATCCGAGTAAACAAACAGACTGGATTTCATTAATTTAAAAATGGCCGAAGCCGATACAATACGGACAAACTCGCCCTTAAGTTTTATATCGAGTACAATGGTTCTGTCCTTCTCTGTTGTCAATATCGCTTTCCTCGCCTGATAGTCGACCACGATGTCGTTCTTGTGGTACCAGGGAATTCCCAAGAGGACATCACAACCTTCCAAAGGCATTATGTAAAAGTTTTCATGCCCCAAATACCCCTGACAATGCAATCAAAGTTTGCCAATGAGAGCTGTAATTGCTACGTCCCTGCCGGATGCCGCTAGAACTGCCTCTGCAAGTGGTCCCATTCGATCGGGGGTGATCTCGAACGGTCTTTCACTTTGCCCCAAGCTTGACAAAGTTATGTACTCTCGGCCAACGTGTTGGGATCGGTACCCATGCAATCTAGAACCAGTCCTGTTTTCATCTTGCCTTTTCTTCCGCGTTCCTCAACTGCTCTCGAACTCTCAAGCCTCTCGTCGTCCTTGTCGTTCTGTTCTTTCTGTGCCTTTTTAGGGCACTTCGCGGAGATATGCCCAGTTTCCCCGCATCCAAAGAACTTCCCTTCCCTGATGTAGCGAGCTCTCTCCTTGTGGAGTGAGATTGGGTCGTGCATCTTTCTTTTTTGGGTTGCTCTTCCTCTTTCTACTTTCATTTGTTGAAGTTTGTTCAGCTCTTTGTGTCATGATCTCATTTGTGAGGTAGGTCAAACTGCCTGAGTGAATGGCAAAACCCCGTTTCGCATGACTCATCAACTCTTGAATGGAAGCTGACTTTTGTTCCAAGCAATGATCTCAGATCTCTGTAGGAAGACCCAAGGTAAACTGCTCAATCTGTTCATTGAACGAGACCTTAAATGAAGAGGCAGGTAGAAAAGAGCTCCAGAATCTCTCGCAATAAGCGTCCAATGTATCCTTCTTGCTCATCCGAAGATGGTTCCAAGCAGTTCGTATATAGCGTTCATACTCTCGAGTCAGCCAAGAAGAAATAAAAAGCCTCTTGAATTTCAACCATTTAATTGGCGCAATCTTGTTTAATAGAAGCGTGGACCACCAAGTTCAAGCATTCCCCTTAAAATAAAAGGCAGCTCTCCAAATCTTAGAGTGCTTTGAGTAACGCCCTCCCGCGAAAGTGATGTCAAACTGTTGTACAAAAGACAAAGCCTTCGAAGCATCTCTATAACCAGAAAACGTGTCAAATATAATTGACTGTCCACCTTCCTTAAACTCTCGGACTTTCTTGCTTTTGTCTTCCAAAAAGTCATATTGGTTGGTTTTATGAAAATTCTTCTTCTTTGAGTAAAAGTTGTCATCAGAGTCCGAACTGCTTGTAGATGAGTCCTCCGTAGAACTGTCAACCACGGGGCAAGATTTAGACTTCTTTGCCTTTTTCTTGCCCTTTCCAAAGGGTTGCTTTTTGCTTCGCTTTTTGCCTTTTCTATCTTCTTTGCTCAAGTCAGATGAGGTAGAAGAACTGTCAGAAGAAGAAGAAGAAGAACTGGGTACTACTTCAAATCGAACACACTTCTTCTGTTTCTTTGCCTTTTCAAAAGTAGACTGACGACCCAAATAACCCGGGAAGTTAGAAGTCTTCAACCATGGAAGAGGTCTCACAAGTGACATGGTATAGCCGAATAAGTATATGATGAGAATGACAATTGCTCTTTATTTTAGGCTCTTCATGAGTGATCCACATAGGTATACAAGGGTAAATGCAATAGATAAAACTGTTGATCGATCTATGCTATTATAAAAGGGGGAGGGATTCCGGCCCACATGTAGCCTCTCCTTCAAGCCAGGTCCCTCGCGGGCAAAGAGAGAGAGAGAGAGAGAGAGAGAGAGAGAGAGAGATTGCATTATCATCCATGGAGGTAAAATATGACCCATGGGACCGGATACAAAAACAACATTACGTGTCCTAATTAAAGCATTGGATACATATCATTTAAGGACTGAGGGTCCATCAAGAGGGTAGGGGAAAAAAAAGAGATAGGACCTAAGGGGAGTTAGCTCGCAAAGGGGCCCCTTTGGGAGATCGAAACTCATGGATGATGGCTTTACCCCCGGGATATACTACCCATTTTCCTTGCTTGCGGGCTTCATACACCTTTTAGAGCTCGCATTTTTTAGAGCTAAGTTGAGTCGGGGTGAGCTCCTTAGCATGTCACAAACTGGTGACACGGCGTGCCACAACACACACAAATACACTCGCTGCTGGTTGCCGGACAGTAATATGCTCAACACAATTCCGTAAGTAACCTTGGAATACCTACCCTAGGATGGTTCGATCAATTGAATGTGGAAAAAAATTGGAATACATATTCTCATCCACATAAAGCTTCGCATGTGATTGAAACACTTGAACAAATAGATAATGGCCATATTAGCTTAGGGCCAAAGGCTGTGAATGCCCAGCCATTCTTTCCACCTCACTGTGTATTAAAAAGCTGAGATCAACCAGTCGCAAACGACGAGCTGGCCATCGCATTGGTCGCTGAGACAGGTGCAGAGCTCCCCCTTGCACATTAATGTGGGCCATGTATACACTACCACTTACATAAAACCGTGTGACGCAGCTTTACCTCCAACTTTTTTTTTTAAAGAGCTTAAAAAGGTATTTTCCAAACCAAAAGCTGTACTCAACTATGTTGTAACTTGTGACCATGCCTTGGACATTCCACAACAATTTGGCTTGCACTGATGTACTTGTGTCGTTCACTTTTCCATACATGGAGTCTAAATTGAGACATGCTTTACCTTACAAGCAACCATGCCTAGATTTCTTATATAGCTTTGAAGGAAAGTGCAAAGTGTAGACTCATGGTAGTCATCCACAAGACAATATAGCTATCAGCTCCATCACGCACAGTATTGATTAAATCCTACGACATCCCCACTTGTCATCAATGCCAACTCAAAAAACAGGAATATCTAGTGGCAACAGAGTAACAAAACAATAAGTCACACTAAATAAGGACGTGTGATGGTAGGACGATCGAGAAATTATAAAAACTGTTGCATCTTCCTGTGAGATTCTTAAATCTGGACAAACCAAATTCATGCTAAAATCTTGGGATGCTCACCAATCATAATAGTACAGAAGAGTTTCAGCTGTTCAAAGAGTAGTCAAAAACAAGGTTCCTTAAAAGTCCTGAACAGGAGAATATGTTGAATGCTCACCAATCATAGTAGTACACTGCCGTTACAGTTATTTCGAAAAGAGTTTGAGCTGTTTGAAGAGTTGTAACAGACGATGGTTGATGTTCAAAATCATGATCCCATTCTAAGAGCTTGATATGATGGATTGCCCCTCACCTGTTTAAGTTCAAAAGGGGCCACCAGCAATAGCAAGTCGTCGAAACCAAAGCAAGGGTTGTTGACGAGCAGCTATGCTGCTCGACTTCAAAACGTGGGCAAACTAAGAATCTTGATCTTCACTTTCTATAAGAAAAGAAAACACGCCATCTTGAAACCAAATTCACATGCGGCACAACAGCAGTGAAACAAAGGCAAAATTCGTTACCAATTCTGCATGACACCAGACTCGTAAAGCAAAACATAAACATGAAAGTCATCCATGAGACAAAAACTTACTGTCATAGATGTTCTGTGAAGCAGATGGAGGATACGAGAAGGATGCCGATAACAGCAATGAAGGCGGCTTTTCTCTCTCCTCTCCTACATTGGCGGAGTCTCTTGTAGACTTAATGACACGTTGCCTGATACAGAAGATAAGCAAACATAAACTTAGAATGTTCACTTAGAGGATTAGACAGTCAATCACTGCCCTTAGAACCTCCTAAAGGTCGTCCCTCAGATTGGTTATGGTAGCAGCCCCCCCGCCTGTTCTTTGGTGTAAACCTAGGCAAAATGGGCACTGGCAAGAGAGCACAAACAAACCCACTCCAAATTGTGATAAAGTCTCCATAGAATTGCATAGTTTATCAGGTATGATTATGCTAAAGAAGCAACCAAGTTGTACCCTTAAAGAGATGACAAAAAATGCATAATTTCTAAGCCTTCATTTCTGCACATAAAAATGTAAGGAAACAAATCAATTTCAAATGTTGAGCAAAGATTTTGGTAGGCAATTAGTCTGTTAAACTACCAGCCTGGTGTAAAATAAGAACGTTGCACCTTTTATGAAATGGTTCGTGCAACCTAGGCCAAAGATGCAGTGGTTCACACAACCTAGGCTGCAAGCTTGACAGGCTATTGAAAAATCTTTCTGCAATGAAAGCTCCGTGACCCAGCTATTAACATACACTCCAGAAACACTGCTTTTGGTTGGCATAGCTTTCCACCTTTCAGCAGAAAAAGCACTTACCGTGGTAATGACGCATGGGCTCGATCTAGTACCCTGCTAGGGCTGCTACCTTGCTTTCCGTTACCACCTTCCAAGTAAGCAAATTGCCTTCTGAATCGATCAACGGCACTGTAAGCAATGACCATGCATTAAACCAGAATGTACAACAAGCTAATGGCAATCACAGCCCACATTCTTGTTTGGGAAGGTCTAATAAATTGATGTGTATCTAGCTCGTTACAGCTTGCAAAATTACTCGATAGAAGCAAGAAACTGGCCTATCATAATGACAAAATAACCATTTACTCTAATTGAAGATATGCTGAGTGCAAGATCTAAAGATATGCTGAGTGCAACATCAATCACAAAAGGCACTATCCTCATGTAGCATCATATACATAAAGCTGATTTTTATTTTTATTTTTTATTTTTTTTGTATCTCATCTCTTTCAAGGACTATCACATTATTAACCCAATGATGGTGCATAGAAGTGCTTAGACTAGGTTAACTGTTTCATGCCCAGCCAATCATCCAAACATTGTGTATATGCACATTGGGAGGAGGAGCATTTTTGGGGGGTGTGTGTGTTGGGGGAGGGGGGGGGGGGGCCTTTCTTCAAACCTTGGAAACATGAAATTGACAGTTTTTCCACCATCAAGATAATCCATTAACATTTGAGGATGATATTCTAAAATCTGCCAAAAGAGAACATCCAACATTAAGAAAAGTCCTGGCTGGTTCAACACTTATTAGCACTTCTCCAATCCCAATGTGTACCTCCTGGTAAATGAGCTCTTTCAAATTATCTTTCGTTAACCGACGCCTTTCAAAATCAAACTCCATTTTTGAGATGGGTCGTATGGTAGGTTCGCAATCTGCTCTTGCTAAACCCTTAAAGTACTCATGTGCCAAAGCCTGAGACACATATCTGTTCACTATCTATAAATGATTATGTGAAAAGCATAACAAAGGTACAAATCCATAATTCTATGAAAACCTGTTCAGCAGTGGGCCGGTCCCGAGGATTGAACGCAAGCAATCCCTTGAGCAGTTCTGTTGTCAATGGATCTACTCCTGGAAATTTTTCAGAAAAAGGAACTCCTGGTTTTTTGCGCATGGTACTCAAATACCGTCTGGCTTTTTCATTTCGAACCTGTCCATTCAAAAGTTAAAATGAATGGTGCGACACTTAGTTTCCAACCACAATTCATTTAATAGTTCAAAAAAGTTGAACATGAGCATGTGTTTCTCAGCCTCCCATTCTCTAGAAGATCACTCGGCAACCCTTGAATCATAAATATTAGGCTGTCCATTTGATAAGATGATACATGCAAAGCTGTGAGCTACAATCAAAGGGGAACATTGCGTCAAAATGATTCAACATGCCCAACCTCCATGCTGAGTGCCTGAGAAGCCCACTTAGATAAATCCACACACATCCTTCCTGGCTGCAAACTTGAGGAGCAAGGAGGAGGAGCCAACCCTAGATATTGTTTCAGGAGGAGGAGTTCCAAGAAGATTTGTGATGAGATCTAGCTGATGCGCAACATTCTTGCCTGGAAAGAGAGGCTTTCCAGTCAAGATTTCACCAAAAATGCAGCCAATACTCCAAATATCTATCGCAGGCGTATACTGCACCAGATTAACAGGCATGTAAGTCCAACTATGTGTGTATGTGTGTGTGTGTGTGTGTGTGTGTGCGCGCGTGCGTGCGCGCGCGCATGCAGCAGTGTTGGCTTTCTGTGTTTTTTTTCTTTTGGGTGGTGGGTTATATGTTTCTTGTTTTGGGGGGGTTTTGGCCCCTTGGGGGGGGGGGGGGGGGGGGGGGGGGGGGGCCGCAGGGTAAAATGAACCACCTTCGAGAAAAAAGACCCGCAGAGTTCTGGTGCACGATACCACCTTGTTGCAACATAATCCTGTTGGGAAGTAAAATAACTCTGTTTATTTCTCAGAAGTTGACACAGGAAAAGTAAAAAAGTTATTTTCAAAATCTGACACAGGAAAAGAAAATAAAGGTCTTCAAATTGAGTAAAGGCAAGCATCTGCCTGCAGATACATACGGTCCAAAAGACTTCTGATGCAGCATCATCAAAAGCAGCACGAGCCAAGCCAAAGTCACATATCTTCAGTGTACAATCGGAGTTAGCCAGAATATTCCTTGGTTTCAGGTCTCGATGAAAAACATTAGCTGATACATATATAAGCAATCACAAGATTACACGCAACCCTACTTCATCCGAACACTACTCCATTTTATACAAAACAACCAATATCACAAACCAAACCATGCCAGAATAATCTCTCTCTCTCTCTCTCTCTCTCTCTCTCTCTCTCTCTCTTCAAGGTATCAAACCGAAAATGATTAAATGGACGAGAGATTTTACACACAAATGGATGTGTGATATGTTCAACGTTGCACTTCAACATGGTATGTCTTGTGATTGGAGTACTAATTAGGTCAAGCCTTTGCATAAAGGAAGGGATGTAAAGAATGTAAACAATTACCCGACTATAATAATTTGGTCTCTTACGGTAAAGTTGTTTGGGTGCATAATGGAGATAAAATTGAATGATTAAATTGAAGACAATGGCAAGCGTGCAAAAGGACAAGTGGGTTTTCATCGACGCCATAGCACCATTGATCATCTTGTCACTCTTTGTGTTCTCATGGAGGAAAGTCCGTTGAAAGGCAAGCGATTGTATTGTTGCTTTGTGGACTTTAAGAAAACCTTTGATATGATTCCACGTAACAATTTGTGGATCGGAATGAAAGAACTCCAAGTGCCAAGTGAGTTTATGCTTGCGGTTTCTCGAATCTATGAGAAGGTGACGTGCCGATTGCGCATAGGAAGAGGAATTTCCAAAAAAATTGCAAGCACTATTGGGGTTAAACGAGGATGTCCATTGTCACCGATTCTCTTTGGTCTATGCATCGATCAATTGTAACAAATGGTACTTGATTTTTGCATTAAAGAGGTCACTATTTACAATGTAGTAATCATGCTTTTGTTGTATGCGAATGATGTAGTGCTTCTAGCACACACTTTAGAGGATGCACAAAAGCTTATGGTGATACTTGAGAACTTTTGCTTGCATAGTCGGCTGATTGTGAATGAATCCAAAAAAAAGGTTATGCTTGTGAAAACCAATCATAAGAAGAAGCCATGCATTGTGTACAACAATGAGACACTTGAAGTTGTTGAGAGCTTTAAGTACCTTAGCCTTGAGGTCACAAGTAGCATGAATGTGTTATGCATTGTTTGGAAGCCAGAAAGAGAGCGTACTATGCATTCGAGAGCCGGTGTAATGCAGGAAACATCAACTATTGGTTCTCAAGAAGTACCTTTTTTGACACATTGGTGACACCAGTTCTTCCTTATAGAGTTTGTGAGACAAAAGCATCTCAAAGTCTACTTGGAAAGAGTTTGAGAATGTCCAAAAACGTTTTCTTACAAACTTTTTCCAAGTTAAAACACAAACACAATATATGCTTCTACTTCTTGAGTCGGGATCTCTTCCAATTGAAGTTATGGGCATGGAAAGGGTTGTGGAGTACATGATAAAGATGCACCAAAACCCCTCACATCGACTTCCTACAATTGCATGAGAAGCAAGAAAAAATTTTCAAAAGACACATAAAAGCAAGATCTTGAGCACGGGATGGATGCAAGACAAAGAAGTGGTTTATGAGATGGGATGCATTACATTAGCTACATGATGCCTCAATAGACTCCCAAGTGAATGAAGCTTTTTTACAACGCCAATGTATTATGGCTTCGGAGAAATCCAATGCGTCACGCTTCATACATTACACCACCCATATTGCCCCCAACTACAAAACCATGTTCTTCGTTGAAAGAGGAAACCGTACTCACCCTTACATGCTTGAGCATATCCCCTTGTTAGTGATACGCACTATCGCAACCATTTGGCTTAGCTCCCACTCCATTCGATGCGAGACAGGACATTGGGGCAATGGAGAAGAGTCGATCAATTGTGCACATTATGCTCACTGTAAGTTCAAGAGTCTCAGTACCACACAATACTGGAGTACTCAGCTTTTGGTCACATCCGAACTTGCTTCCCTCACATTTTAGCCATTACTTAGACCTACACACTTTCCTCCCCCAGCCACAGTGTAGGCTCTCTCCATTGCGACTCTCATCACCACAATTTTGGAGCATCGAGAATCACTCATCAACCACACACATACTACATCACATGTAACTTTGGTCCCATAGGTCATATTTGACCTCCGAGGACGATAATAAAATCTCTCTCTCTCTCTCTCTCTCTCTCTCTCTCTCTCTCTCTCCACGTCATGGGTTTGGCTCTCTTTCTTTTATCGTTTTGCCACTGTTTTTCGAGGTTTCGAAATTGTTTTTTGCTGGTTTTTTAGGTTTTGTCACTGTTTTTCCTATTTCCAGGTTTCAAAGTGTTTCTTGTTGTTTTTTTTAGGGTTTGCTTCTGTTTTTTTGTTGTTTTTAAGGTCTCTCTCTCTCTCTCTCTCTCTCTCTCTCTCTCTCTCTCTCTCTCTCTCTCTCTCTCTCTGTGTGTGTGTGTATTGAAACTGGGGCTTTGACCCTTTGCATTACATAAAATCAACCATCAATCCACACAAATCTGCCCAAATCTGTGAGGAAGCGTGAGAGAGAGAGAGAGAGAGAGAGAGAGAGAGAGAGAGAGAGAGAGAGAGAGAGGACCACAAACGCTATATGTAGGAAAGGGGCGATCAGTCCCCCACTGACTACCAGAGCAAGAGAACCTCAGTACAACAAATGATGGAAGTGGGTACCCCTTGGCCCCATAAATAGGTACCCCAAGGGGAGGTAGGGCAAGGCCTGATAAAAATCCCCCCCGACCAAGCAGAAAAATGATATATGGAAATATATGCGAGCGGCCGGCCCCAAACTCGGGCGGCTGGGCCAGGTACAACCTAGACTATGGATGGCCAACCCGGAGACGTACTAGCCGTACAAGTATACCCTAGACCTATGAAGCAGTAGAGTGATGTAAATCTAGCACCCCCTCTTAACACCTAATGTTGAATAAACCGCATGAAGCCGAAGATATGAGGCAAAAGATGAAGACGTCTGCTGCGATGTCCATTAAAGCACAATACTCCGGCGAGCTCCGCGAGTATAGCAACAATCTGGGGTGTCACGACCGCCAAGAAATCTACATGGTAAAGTGTCGTCACACCAATGTAGTAAACTACTGTACTCTGTCAATACAGGGTGAAGATATTGCGTCAAGGTCCCGAACTGAGTGTGAAAACAACTCCTTGTCAAAAAGAAGTGCCAATAGACCTGCACATGTCCTGCCCAATAGGATTTGTGGTATCTGTAGTCAAACCGGTGAGGCGGTCCGGGGCAGGCAATAAGAGGACGACCTATAAACACCCCTCAAGGCTCCCGTGCTTCTCAATTGAAGCTGGGGCAACCACAAGCAAGAAACAACAACAAACCCACAGCCAAACAAGTGAAGGAGCACCACCTGGTTATGGTATGCGAACTTTCTTCTTCTTCTCTTCTTTATGCCACCGCCGCCAAGGTTGATTATCGCGATGAAAATGACAATTCGGTTTATGAGATCTTTCAATTCGCAGAGGTTAAGCATGGTTTACATGCTGAATTTTATGTATATAGAGAAGCGGTAAGATGGAATTATACTTTGGAAGTAATAGAGAGAAGCATAGAGATGGTGTATGTACATGTAGAGCTCATATGAGAGCTATGGAAGTAAGAGGAGAGGTTAATGGTGAAGAAAGTGAGAGAAACCATTGAAGGTGCAGGTTTGAGTGAGGGATTGAGAGGAATGAGTATGTGTGTGTGTAGAAGTGTGGAAAGAGGTGAGAGAAGACTATGGGCTACTTGTGAGAAAAGTGGGCAGATTGGGGTTCAATCAAAAAATTATATCTCACCGATGGTAGCTCCAAAAATTATGAAAATTATTCGGCTCTTGGTCCACATTTTGTCTTCTAACCACCGCTTCAAATTCGGAGTGGGGATGGATATAAAAAATCCACCAAAATGTCTATTTTCTTCACAAAAAAGTCTTCAGTGGCCCCCCTTTTGTTGAATTTGTATATGGCTCCAAAGATGAGCCCCTCCTTGCAAATATAATATATGGATATGATGAAAAAACCAAGCTAGTGTATATAAATAATTCATGAAATCTAAAATAGTGTGAACTATATATATATATATATATATGAAAATATAGGAAATCTAATGAAAAAAGCTCTCATTTGTTTCTATTGATGTATATTTATTTAAAAGAGGTAAGAAGAAATACCTATAGAAAATAGAAATTTAGTGAAAGACAATGATTGATGGTGGAAGGTATTTTTTGAGGTTTTTCTTTAAAATGGATTCACACCAAAAATAAGAGAAGCTTGCATGAAATGATTTTTTATAGAATACATAGGTAAGAAAGATTATGGTAATAGTGAGTAAATGTACATAACATACTTAGAGCACACACCTAGGTAGAAATATTTAAATAAATACCAAAATAATTATGAAAATTTCCTATTTTTAGGCCCTATATACAATGAAATATTTACACACCAATGGGCCATAATATACTCTGGTTTTTGTTTTTATTTATTTTTTTGGATCAACTAGCCCAATGTGTCACGTGACATATCCAACCATGTGTCCGTGGACAAGCTACAACATGACAAGGGTTCAATCAGTCCAGTCAGTCTAAGAAGTGTTCTGACACTTTTTGTGAGTCTCTTCATAGACCGTGCATGCCCAGGCACTTAAGAGTAGATGCATATCCTCTGGTTGCACACAACATCATCATAAGCATTCCCATCAGAATCCTTCAGGGAAATTTTCCAGTGCATTTAACCTATATTCCCTATTTTTGACATTTTTCACTTATTATTTTAAGTGACTTTTGTTGGGAACTGAGTAGGGCAAATTGGATAAGATAATATATAAGCAAACCTAAGCTAGCACTATTTGGCAGAAGAGCAAGGATAACACAGGCCACAAGCAATAAATTCCCTCTCTCTCTCTCAAGCAAGACCTTTTCCCTCTTGGTAGCGTTTTCCTCCAAGCAAGACCTCCAGTACCCTAGCGTTTTCAGCAATAGCATCATGGCATAAGCTCCAGCCCCCTAGCGTTTTCAGCACTCACTAGCATCGCCACACCCCACAGCATGGACCAGCTGTTTTTTGACAAGCAAGCCAGCATTTTTCAACAACAGCAATCAGCGATTTTGGGCTGCCTCTACAGTGTTTTATGAAGCACCAGATTCTAGCCGAACATAGCGTTCTTGGACAGCAGCACCGCATCAGTTTTCAGCCTGCATATTCAACCCTAAAACAGGGTTTTCAGCCAGCAAATCTCAGCCTAAACCAGCGTTTCTGGCTTCATTAGATTTCAATCTTCTGGCGTTTTTGGACAGCAAAGCAAGTACGCAGTTTTTCAGCCATAGAGTCGGTCTCGTCATCCTCGTCGTTGACATCGACATAGCTTAGACTTGCATCAGTTCTCATTCATCCACTTCTACCAGTTTGTGCAATCAATAGTAGACTACTCTCGCCAACGAGAGTGGTAGCCTTCGGAGGAGGGTTTTACAACGTCTCTGGTGTCGTATTCTCTTCTCTCTCTCTCTCTCTCTGTCTCATGCACTTTCACGCACAGTGTCCATTCACTTTGTTTATGTTCATTGCACTCTCTCATTAAGAACGGAAGGCTCTTCCTTCCATAAGAACAAAAGGAACCTTGAGCACAGTTCGGAGCACTCATCTTGAGCAAAGTTCAACATTCATTCCGCTGCACCTTACATTGGTATTAGAGCTTTGGCAGTGTTCTGTATCACTCAAGGAAAGAACCACAAGAATCACAAGAAATTTTTTTTGCTTGTTGTGGTCGCACGAACCCAAGTTCACTTGGGTGTGTCGATTCCTAATCGTGTTTTTGAAGAGTGACAGAAATCCCAGGAAAGAAGGGCTTGTCCAACCTCCCCTTGTGCCTCTTTTCACTCATTGAGAGCGGACCGAGCACTTAGCGGCCGGCCAATCGACGTTAGGTGGAAAAAAGCAACCTTGGTGTGAGCGCAAGGCCGCCAAGGGGTGCACCCGCGGAAAAGAGCAGAACTCGAGTGAAGAGAAGATCTTTCTCTAACACAGATTGTAAGCGAAAGAAGAACCTCAAGACCCTCGAGAACCTCAAGAACTCAAGATCCCAAGAACCCCCGAACCCAAGACCCACAAGAACCCAAGTTCCTCGTGAACTGAAGAACCAAAGATCATAGTCCATGGTCGTCACTCGAAGCGGAATGGATACTTCGCATGCAGTTGGTGAGTATGGGAGTGGCAAAGAAGAGTTTTCCCCACCAGGAGGTTTTCCCGACCCTCCCCCTTCCCCATCTACGCCACGAGTTTTGCAGCTCGGCACTCAATTACGCAAATCGGATGATGAGCGCAAAGAGGCTTTCCTTTTTGGGTTAGATGAATATATCAAGTTTGATGTAGAAGTCTTTGACCCCGCGAATCTCAACAAGGCGGTAGCGATTACTCTCTCCTAAGAGATGAAGCACAAGAAGGGAAATATACCTAGATGAATCCAGGATAAGCCCAGATTCACCCTAAAAGGAAAGTGCAAGGTATAGACCCATGGTAGTCACCCACAAAACAATATAACCATCAGCTCCATCATGCATAATATTGACTAAATACCACGACATCCCCACTGACGTCGTCAGTGCCCAATAGTGGGTGTAGAACTAGGTACTAACATATGCTCCCAAACACAACACACACCACACGCACACACATGAGCATACATCAACACAAAGTTCAACGTACTGAGTTTCTGTCATGACTCCGAAGATCAAGGGCAGACTCAGCCATAATGAAGCCTAGCACTAAAAGAAGCATTAAATCGAAAAAATTAGCACAACAATGAGGTAGTTGATAGGGCATACGCACCACAAAAGATAGAAAGAATTAGCACAATATCAACTGGTCGTAACTCGGACGAAAACTTCACAATGTGAAGTCTGCATGTCTGCATGCCCCAAGAGATGAAGCACAAGAAGGGAAAGCCTAAGGAGAACAAGACTTCCACAAATACCTGTCAAACTTCTTAGAACGGTAAGAATGATAAGAACGATAACTCTTATAACCAATCTTCCAATAGTCTCTCAGAAAAGACTCTCAAAATGAACCTAGGGGTAAAGCTAACACAATTACTAAACCTAAGCTCACTCCAAATGAAAAGGTAGCACAAGGAAATTTAGGAGGATACATCACGTCAGAAGAGCAAAGCACTTAATCTAAGGCAGTTCGTTGTTTACATTGTCACATTAAGGGTCACATAAAAAGAACATGTCCTAAGCTTGAATCAAATGAATCTAAAGAACCCACAGAACCCACTTTCTCTGTCAATGCAATTAATGACAACACGAGTGTGCCCCAAGTTTCTCATGACCCTCCCATTTATGAGTCTCTCATTAAATGTTATGGTCATATGACAGGGCAACGTTTTGTCATATTGTTTGACCCAGGTAGTATGCATGATGTGATTAGTCCCTCTCTTGTTGAGAAAGCCCGCCTTGAGGTTAATCAGAAATCTCCTCTCGAGGTCTCTGGCTTCGCTCCCGCTATGGACTCTCTCATCACGAAAGAGTGCCTTGATGTGTTGTTTACAGTTCAACAAGCTGCTTTCCGTAGAAAATTTTTAGTCTCTCCTCTTTCAGGATGTGATATGATTTGGGCATTCGATGGTTTCGTGAACATAACCCTCTCATTGATTGGGTGGAAAATACGTTCACTTTCAATGCCAAAAGTGACTCTCCCATTTTCATTCGTGGAGAGCAAGTTGTTCATTCTCCATCTCTCATTGCTAATGTGCAGGTGAAGATTGAACGGATTCAGGAGAAGGAGACTCTCTCAGTCTCTTCTTCTCCAAAGCATGACACACAGGATTTGCATGATGATAAGCATGATGATTTGAATGATAATGATGAGCATGATAATTTGGATGACAATGACAAGCATGATGATTTGCATGATCAAGATATGATTTCTCACAAGGATGATTTGCGTGAAGATGTAATTGTTCACAAGAAGGATGAGTTAGTTGATACTTTTTCTAGCAAAGCTAACCTCGTTGCAGATTCGATCAATCACCAAGAACCTATCTTGGCTTTCGAGTCGAGGTCCAAAGAACCCCTTCAGGAAGAACCGATCTTGGCTCTCGAGCCTAGGTCCAAAGAACCCTTACAGGAAGTACTATGTGTTCGAATGATTCGTTAGCACGCATTGTTCGAGTGTTTCATTCGTGATCGTTTCATGTATTTTAGTCAGCATCTTTATGTGATCCCTTTTCCTAGGCATGACATATTGTAAGTGTTGGGTTCAAGCCCATGTTTGTTAGCCCATGAGAACATGGCTCAAAGCATACAGCTATAGGCCATCAAATAAGTTCAGTTTGCATGAAGAGAAAGAAGTGGTTGCTATCATCTTTCAAAGGCTATGTAAAGGATTCCATTAATAAAATTAGTATAGCGTGTTCTTTTGCTTCAAGCTGTGTCGAGATCTCTCTCTCTCTCTCTCTCTCTCTCTCTCTCTCTCTCTCTCTCTCTCTCGCCTTCTGCTGTGCTCAGCACCACGCCATGGCCCTTAGGCTGCATCCCCCATAGCCTCAGGTTCCAACAACTGGTATCAGAGCCACTGCTCTTGGCTTGAGTCGGCGTGCGGGAACCACCGCTTGCAGAAGGCAGCATCATCACGTCAACCTGCAGCAAACCGGACAAACGCGGCATCAACAGGTTCGCCTAGACCTGCTGGTGACATCTCAACACTACAACCCTTACTAAATTAGCCTCTACAGGCTCTGCACAAGTAATCCGCCATCGCGCGCGCTGTTCAGCTGCAACAGAGATCGTTTTTTTTTCTGCATTGTGTGTTCACACTATTTAATAATAGTGGCCAACCTCCTAAGCAAGTGGGCAGTCACACCCCGTGCCGGGCGACCGTCGATGTCCGGATTCAGATACTTTCTGATATTGTCCATGCAGTTGGCAGCCGGACCATCCTACTCAATTTGCAGCACATCAAACCCAGACTACTAACAAGTTTTTCAAAACACCGTCTTCAGTAAATTAGTTGGCGAAGGTGTGGCAAACAGTCGGCCCGTTCAAAAGAATCTTGTGAGGCTTTCATGGCTTGGCAATGGTTACCGTACCTGACAAAAGGTATTCACTTGGTGTGCTAGAGAATTGTTACTTGGATTTTGTACTGCAAATTGATAAGTTTAGCAAGATTCTCCAAAGGTATAATAGCCAACAACGATACCCGTTATTACACTTTGTGAAGTTTCAAATATGGCATCAAAAGTCGACAAATTTAATGGATCTGGTTTCCATACCTGGCAAATTAAAGTCAAAGGTTATCTGATGCGGAAAAATCTTTGGAATGTGGTCAAGCCTCTCGCAGCCGACGAATCCGGCACATCCGCTGCAGTTACAAGGGCACTATCTGCTGAGCTACAGAGGAAAGACGAACAAGCTTTTGGTATTATCCTAACCTCCTTAGAAGATGATTTTATTCATTATTTGGACGATGTCGATTCTTCAAGTGCTGCTTGGATAGAGTTAGAGAAGTTGTTCGGTGCCAAAGCAAAGTATTCAAAAATGAGTTTAAAAATGGAATTATATTCCATCCGCATGCGTGAAGATGAAAATATTGCAGCTTTAGCCAATAGACTGAAGAGTATTAGAACTCAACTTGTTTATGTCGAAGCTTCAGTACCAGAAGAAGATCTCATAGCCATTTTGTTGAAAAGTTTGACTGACAAATTTCATCAGATTGTTACTGTTTTAAAAGAGAAAGATCCGCTGCCCTCCTTGGATGGTATCATCAATTCATTGCAGGAAGAAGAATGCAGGGTACCTAGTACCAATTCTACTATTATTCCCAGGGCATATATAGTCTCGAATGCCGTGTCACCCACCAGTTCTTCTGATACTTCTAGTGCATATACAGTCACTAAATGTGCTGCTACAGCAGCTTCATCTCGACCATTCAATGGAACCAGAACTTGTGCCATTTGTGGGCGCAACAATCATCAGACGGAAGACTGTTTCAAGAAGAATCCTTGTGTTCACTGTGGTAAAACAAATCATCCATCAAATAAGTGCTTTCAAAAGGGTAAAACTCAAATTCATGTGGTTGAGGGAGACACTGAATCTCCAATATATTCCGTTGATGAGGAAATTTATTAGATCAACTCTTTTCATGTTATTTAGTCAAAATAAATTGTACGGGCTATAGACACTGCCACCCATAAGTGGTAAGACCTCCCAATTTATCAGTTTTTTGTTCTCAAGTACCATTTTGTCCGCTCCTCATGAGGTTACTGGGTACACCTTAAACCCAAGGTTTGGCAGTGAACCAAAAACTCCACTTTTGGTAGCTAATGTTTTGACCTACACCCTATCTGTTCAAGGGGGGGTTACTGACCTAGCACCAGGTTATGGATAAACCAAAAATCCTTGGTTGTGAGAAAACCTAAAACTCACTGTTGACGAGTATACCAAAAACTCGAGGTATCATGAGTTGCTTGTCCAGTTCGGGCTTGAGGGGGGGATTGTTGGGTTCAAGCCCATGTTTGTTAGCCCATGAGAACATGGCTCAAAGCATACAGCTATAGGCCATCAAATAAGTTCAGTTTGCATGAAGAGAAAGGAGTGGTTGCTATCATCTTTCAAAGGCTATGTAAAGGATTCCATTAATAAAATTAGTATAGCGTGTTCTTTTGCTTCAAGCTGTGTCGAGATCTCTCTCTCTCTCTCTCTCTCTCTCTCTCTCTCTCTCTCTCTCTCTCTCTCTCTCTCTCGCCTTCTGCTGTGCTCAGCACCACGCCATGGCCCTTAGGCTGCATCCCCCATAGCCTCAGGTTCCAACAGTAAGTTGAGCACGTTTCACTCATGAATGAGCACGAACGTATGCGGATTATTCATGAAGAGCTGAAAAGTATGCATTCAAGCAAGTCACATTCCATGTCTCTCCCTTGGCACGACACAGTTTCAGAAAGAGCACAAGAAAGATTGAGCATCAAGCATAGGCATTTCCATTGTGTTTTGCCACAGTTGATTGATTTAGATCAGAGAGACAAGATTCGATCTCATTGTTTGCGTGTGTGTGGTGAACAGTTTGGCACTCCGTCTATTTGTTCATCTACATTGCATGCATAGTCTTTGAGGAAGACGAGATTTTTTCCACTCACTTTACATGGAATGGGTATGTTCATGTTTTTGTGTTGAAGTGGTTTCAGGAATTTTCAGCCATGGAGATTCTTAAACAAGGAAGAAGCATTACTATAGACGAAGCCGAAGCATTGACGGAGCCACAGAAGCCTGTCGCTTTCGGCACGGTTCAAAGAAGCAAGCGTTGCAGACCTTTATGAAGTTCAAGTATCGCATAACCCACACATCAGAGTGGGCCGGCGAAGAGTCCTTTACAGGATTCCGGATGTTATTGGCGATCTCCCTCGACGCCATACGGTTCGGTACCAGTACCTCGTTTTGAAAAGGAGGGAATGTCACGTGACACATTCAACCCTATGTGTTCGTGGACAAGCTACAGCATGACAAGGGTTCAGTCAGTCTAGCTTAGGAAGTGTTCTGGCACTTTTTGTGAGTCTATTCGCAGACCATGCATGCCCGGGCACTTAGAGTAGATGCATATCCTCTAGTTGCACGCAGCATGATCATAGGCATTCCCATCAGAATCCTTCAGGGGAATTGTCCAGTGCATTTAACCTATTTTTCCTATTTTTGGCATTTTTCACTTATTATTTTAAGTGACTTTTGTTGGGAACTGAGTAGGGCAAATTGGGTAAGATAATATATAAGCAAACCTAGGCTAGCACTATTTGGCAGAAGAGCAAGGAGAACACCGGCCACAGGCAGCAGGTTCCCTCTCTCTCTCAAGCAAGACCTTTTCCCTCTTGGTGGCGTTTTCCTCCAAGCAAGAACTCCATCACCCTAGCGTTTTCAACAATAGCATCATGGCATAAGCTCCAACCCCCTGGCGTTTTCAGCACTCAGTAGCATCGCCACACCCCACAGCATGGTCCAGCGTTTTTGACAAGCAAAGCCAGCGTTTTTCAACAACAGCAATCAGCGTTTTTGGGCTGCCTCTACAGCGGTTTTTGAAGCACCAAATTCCAGCCGAACATAGCGTTCTTGGACAGTAGCACCGCATCGGTTTTCAGCTTGCATATTCAGCCCTAAAACAGCGTTTTCAGCCCGCAGATCTCAGCCTAAACCAACGTTTTTGGCTTCATCAGATTTCAGCCTTCTTGCGTTTTTGGACAGCAGAGCAAGTACGTAGTTTTTCAGCCATAGAGTCGGTCTCGTCATCCCCGTCGTTGACATCGACATAGCCTAGACTTGCATCAGTTCTCATTCATCCACCATTCATCCACTTGTACCAGTTTGTGCAATCAATAGTAGACCACTCTCATTGGGGCTTCGGAGGAGGGTTTTACGTCTCTGGTGTCGTATTCTCTTCTCTCTCTATCTCTCAATCTCATGCACTTTTACGCACCATGTCCATTCACTTTGTTTGTGTTCATTGCACTCTCTCATTAAGAACGGAAGGCTCTCCCTTCCATAGGAACAAAAGGAACCCTGAGCACAGTTCGGAGCACTCATCTTGAGCAAAGTTCAACATTCGTTCCGCTGCACCTTACACAGTGACTAGTTAGCTGAGGGTTTTAAGAAGATACCCCTAACTCACACACGCCTATGTACAATGAAAAGGTAAGAATGGCCACAATGTTTAGGTGATTTTGGTAGGGTGAGGTAGCTCAGTATGGCAATTACGGAGAGCCGAAAAACGGCTATCACCGTCTTGAGAATGACCGGAAACCTGTCAATGCGTGAACCTGCAACCCAAGGTGGCCAGGTGGCTAAGCTGTGGAAAACTCCAAGAAGGCCAGATGTAGCAATCTGCATCGTAAACGTCCTCCGGATCAAGGAAAGACAGACTAAACACTCTGCACTGTAGAAGCTATTGGAAGCTGCAGCAATTACCGAGAGACCGGACAGACCACCACCGGATGGTGTTATCAGTAGGTAGGGTAATCCAAGATGAGAGGAAAGCCAGACTCAATAGTCTGCGCTATGAAGCGCCTCTGAGAAGAGGTGTGGTCAAACCAAGCTGTCTGCACTCTAATCATCCTATAGAAAAAGGGAAGCGAGAGTGAGAAGTCTGCACAGTGAATAACCTCTGAGAAGAGGAAAGGCCAGACCAATCCGTCTGCGCCATCTTGCATGTATCTCATGCCTCCAATCATTCAATGTCAACCAAAACAGAATCCGCGCCAACAACGCCACCAAACCGCAACTCGGTGTGGCTCTCAATGTGAATAAGCTGGGAGGTCGGGAGATAAGTCTATTGTAAGGTTACCGAGGGTGAGTGTAAGCAACTCTGAAGGTAGCAATCCAAATGATCGGGAGTATAGAAGAGCAACTGCACTACTATCCAAGCCAAGCTCTGGGTAACTCCGAATGTAGTCGCAGGATGATGCCTGATCTTCCGCATCTCGCGGGTAAACTCTCCAAGAGAGTCCAAAGCACGTAAGTCCCACTCCAGCCTGTAGATCCAAGCAATGAATCTATCCAAGAAGAGATCCAAGATCCTCTCCCTAAGTCCATGTAGATGCTCCTGTGTAAGCAATTGATATGACGTGTCAAGGTCAAGTGGTAAGTGTCTGTCCACCCAAGATGGTGGTGTCTTCTCTGGGAATGTCGGAATCCCATATGCCATGAGCATGGTCATATCTCGTGTGAACTCCTCTGATGAGTGCATAGGTGTGTCCATAGCAAACCACAAGTCACCACCCCCTCTCGAGTGTGCAACCGCCGAATGATGGCTGGAATGAATGGATTTCCCAAGGATCGTATGCCCGTAGATGATCAAGCCGATGTCGAAGATACCGTGTACTGCAGCAATCACTAAGAGACCGCACGGACCACCAACACATGGTGTTTTGGCAGGAGGTAACTTCATCCTCTGTCGAGAAACACAAGCCATGTGTCTGCTGTCCACCCAAAAACGCAACTGCGAGGTAATGAAAACGCTGCTGTCCAGCGAATTTCAGCGAGCTCGTACGCTCCCGGCAAGGTCCGGAGAGGTACAGAGGGTGTGGGGAGGGTTTATCTCTGTGGGCACAAGCGTTGGAGGGCTGAAAACAGAGAAAAAACAGCAGGTATTGCTGGCTGAAATCTGAAGATCTGAAGAGGATTCGCACTGGCAAGGCACCAAATGCCAAGGGCAGGTAGGTGGTGGCAAGATCCGGGGTCGAGAAGCTGAGCGCTGCCCTCCTGCTGCAAAAACGCAGCACCTTTCCAAAAAGGCACATGAAGATCAAAAAACACAGATGGATCTGGAGGGGTTATCCGCGACAAAAAGTCCAAAAAATGGTAGCACTAGCAGCCAGCAGGTGATCGCCATGTGGAGAAGAGCAGAAACGCAGGTGGGAATGGGATTACCGCAACAGAAAATGCTGTTGTCCATCGTGTGCCTGGTCCTGGCAAAAAACGCTGGCAGATCTGCATGAAAACGCTGGTCTTGGGAGGAGGTCCTGATGCCGATGATGAAGCGTTGTCCCAGGCCATGGAAAGCCGAAGCTGCTGATACCATGTGAGAGTGCACGTGTGCGGAAGCGAGAGAGAGAGAGAGAGAGAGAGAGAGAGAGAGAGAGAGACCACAAACGCTATGTGTAGGAAAGGGGGCAATCAGTCCCCCCACTGACTATCAGAGCAAGAGAACCTCAGTACAACAGATGAAGGAAGTGGGTACCCCCCTTGCCCCATAAATAGGTGCCCAAGGGGAGCTAGGGCAAGGCCTGATAAAAATCCCCACGACCGAACAAAAAAATGATATATGGAAATATATGTGGACGCCCGGACAAAGGTAGGAGGCCGGCCCCAAACTCGGGCAGCCGGACCAAGTACAACCTAGACTATGGGTGGCCAGCCTGGAGACATACTAGCCGTACAAGTATCCCCTAGACATGTGAAGTAGCAGAGTGGTGTAAGTCTAACAAAAGCTCCGTCCACCTCGGGCAATGTAGCAAAAACCACCGAGTCGAGTGCTATTAGGACCTCTCAAAAGTCAAGGGACTGTGAAACCCCTAGCCCATGCCTCTAAAAGCATCCGCATTCATTCTAGCATTCCTAATGATGAACTCCAAAAAACGATGGGGATCTACGGCACAACCAAACTGTAAGAGAGGCAGGGAGGAGCCACTCACTGTCCACCTCAAAGGCCAAGGGAAGGTACCGAGATGCACATCTTTCTGACCAAACCAGCTTCCCTAAGGCCTCTCTAAACTGGCTCTCAAACAAATCTACAAATTGTTTGATATACATAAAGTAATTGGCCTCAACCATTGTCTGCTCCTGTATTGTATCGTAGACAACCTCTCTCGACCAGAAGGAGTCATCATGTAAAACCTGTACTCTAGATCTGATTGTGGGTGCTCTCTCTGGGTCGAGAAGAATGTGACGTGTTCATGATAACTACACGAAAAGCATATCGCCCACCATCTGGACATCTCCATGGACCAACCACGAAAAACTGAGCTGGAAGGATCTCAAAAAGTGGGACATCTTCTAGAGATGTGAAGTCTGTTGAATAGTTGAAATCCTCAGCGAATGGCGAAGACTCACTACCCTCCTGGACAGAGCCAATTGCGAGAGGCACCTGCGATTGAAGCTCCAAGAGATTCAAAGTCTGCTGGACTGGTCTATTCTGGGGCAACTCAAGCAACTCCTGAACTGCCATCGACTCCTCTATCCCTCTGTCCAACTGCTCTGGTACCTCCTCTCAATCCATGTCTAGTAACCTTTCCTTTGGAGGTCTGTCTAGGGGTTGCTCTACCTTTGCCAACCTCTGTCTCACTACCCTTCTGTAAACAAGGGTAGGTTGTGCCTGCATCTGTCTACCTACCTGTCTGTCTCTATGTTTGCTCTCCATGTGTTGTTGATGAGCACTTTGCTACTGCTGACTCTGCGCGGAGTCCGCTGCTTTGTAGAACTTTGTTGAGGCTGTAAGGGTGGTCTAGTCTGTCTTTGTTGTCACACTTTAGTGCAATCCCTCACCAAGTGCACCATCTCATGACATCTAAGGCACTCGTTTGATCTGCCCACCGTAACCATAATCCTGTGTGAGTGCAATACCCCTTTCCACTCAAAAGTAATGGTATTTAGAAAAGCTGTGGAAGGGATAGTAACCACCTTTATCTCTCTCTCAACTGGGAAAGGAGAATGTCTTCCCCACTCACACCAATGGCTAGCAAGGCAAAATTCGTGCTCACGAACAAGTGCATTTCGACATTGGAGATAGAAATGGAAACTTGGAGGAAGGAAGCGAAAATAATTTTTCTTTGCGAGAAAGAGGAAAGGGAGAGAAGATCGAAAGAGGAGAAAGAAAGTCTCCAAGAGAGAATCTCTCTTCTGAAAGGCACTATTGCTACCCTTATGACAAAAGAAGAGAGGGAGATACTCACCAACAAGAAAGCCATCAGAGAAGAGATCACCAAGGAGATCGCAAGGAGCATTGAGAAAAAGCTCGATGAGCAAAAGAACGATGGGTCAAAGCTATCAAGAAGAACCTCAAGCAAGAGGTGTCACGGGACACCACATGCCAATGGAAAAGAACAGACTGCACAACTTTAAGCACTTCAAATAACAACTGAGTTGAAAGAGATAGACGACACACAAGATGGAGAGTGGTAGAGTTTCACCCCAAGAGAGCACTAGCCCCAAACCTTGGCGCCCCTTTCGGTATTTTTTTATATTGCTTGAACTCGGTACATCGCCGGTACTCCATCCTCTGCACCTTCACACTGAAGTGTACTAGAGAATGAGCCCTTGGCTCATATTTCAAGGCCCTTGGCCTATGAAAAGCAATTTACATGAAAAGCTTCAAACTCAAAAGCATCTGGCCTCAAAAACTGGCACTAAAAGTTGTCGAGCGTAAATCATGGAAATCCGTACACCTGGCACATCAGCACCTGTCAGCGCAATTTGTGGAAGTCCGTACAGTCTGCCACATGGCACTCCAACGCAAAACACGGGCGTCCGTACAACAGCCACATCATCAGGCTCTACACAAATCTTGTGTGTGTGTATCTGTGTGTGTGTGTGGAGGTCTCGCTTTATTTAATCTCTTTAGGTCACTTGGGCCCCATTGGACGGGGTCTCGAAAGTTGGTGGGAACTCTTCTTTAAAAATAGGCCACTTGGCAAGACATTATAAGTTGGTAAAACTTCTTTTGTTGCTTCTTCTTCTTCTGCTGCCTCTTCTTAGGTTTAGGTTCCTCGGCCGGGTTCTGTTGGTTGGTTCCGTTCTTCAATGGCTTGACACGTCAGTAGTTTGTGACATCCCCCCTTCTTGAAAAGAAGTAATCGTCCACGATTATCGTATATCTGCAAAACAGCTCAAAAATTTATGAGGATCATTCTGAGGGACATTCCTAGGGACAATCCAAGGAACCATCATTTTTTTCATTCCAAATCAGAGCCTCTTGATTTCCAGGGTCGTTGGCTCCTTTTTAGGTTATTTGCGAGAGGAGTGATAGGGAGTCGTTTAACAGCTCATGGCCCGTACCTGGATGGTTATTTGCGGGGGGAGTGTTCAACGGCTTTATGTTTCTATGTCTTGTAACATGCATATGTGAGCATTTGTGTTGCTTTGTGATGTGCCAACCATTGAATATTCTTTATTGGATGAGATTTTTATGGGAAACCAACGACCCAAGATATCAAGAGCTCCAATCTGGGATGAGACTCCTTATTGGATGAGATTCTTCTAGGAGGAGAAAGGAGAGTAGGGCCATTTGCCATGAGATATAGAGACCTTTTACAACCAAATGCCCCCCCAGATCGTAGCCTACATCGTTTGGAGGTGTTGAGAATAACCACTGCTCCCCTCGCAAATAACCACAAGGGTCCGGGCCATGAGTAACAACAACAATACTCCCCCGATAAATAACCACCAGGGTCCAGGGCCATGAGTAAAAACATCACTTTTCAAACACTCAATACCCCCCCCGCAAATAACCACGAGAGTCCGGGTAATGAGTATGTGCAAGCATTCTCAAACATTAATTCTCAGTCCTCCACCTAGGAGTAAGTCACCAATCATTGAAAGCAGTATCAAAACCAGAGTCAAACAATTCAAATCGACGCCAAGACACGTTCAAAACAGATATCATCCATTTCAAAAAATTCCAGAAAACTGCTAAATCAAACTGAAAAAGCATTCTCGACATCGATCGAGCTTGAAAGTCTACATGGCTTCCGTCGTGGAACCTGCACCAAAATTAGGGTTAGATTTCTTCCAAAAATTTGTAGCCGACCGCAACATGGTCCATAAGCTCTTGAATAGTCGAAACAAGCCTCGACAGATAGTGTTCATGTGGAAATGATGATAGTCCAATGATATAGCAATCACACTGGGCCTCCAAGGTTATCAGCTCAAGAAGAGACACCTACTAAGAGATGTCGAGAAATTTCAAGTTGTAATATGCTAGGGTTTCCGTGGCAAGCATTTCAGTATACCCGACTCTGCCAGAAGCTACACTTTGGAGGAAGATGTCAGAAGGCATGTAACTTCGGGCAAAAATTTTCTTGAAAGCTTGCCAAGTCCTTGGAGTGTGCGGCTTGGTAGTTAAAAACTTCCACCACTGCATGGCACTACCTCTAAGAAAGAGAGTGGTGAAAAATCTTTGATCTTTCTCTTGCAAGTGATCTTTCTGGCTTATGCCATGTAAGAGGGAGTAATGAAGTAGCGAGGGCGCCTGATGCGTGATGAAGTAAGGGTGGGAGTGGCTAATAAAGCCGGGATCGAGACACCAAGATTCTTTAATAAACTTCCACGTGAAACTTGGAAGCGCCTCTTGCTCTATCCGCTCTTTGGTAGGACCGGTGTGCTTTCAGAAAAGCACACGCTTGAAGCTCTGATACCACCATCACGGGGACCGGTACCACGTGCCAACAGAAAGAATAGACTGAACAATTTTAAGCACTTCAAATAATGACTAAACAATTTTAAGCACTTCAATAACAACTGAACTGAAAGAGATAGACGACACACGAGACGGGGAGTCGCGGAGTTCCACGGTTCACCCCAAGAGGGCACTGGCCCCAAACCTCAACGCCCCTTGAGGTATTTTTTTATTATTGCTTGTTTTTTTTTGTTTCGTTTTAGAAGTCGGGTTGGACACTGTAACAGACTTGGACACTCCAAGTCGAGAATCTACCGTGACACCACAGATAATCACTTCAAAACAGTTCACAATTCACAATCGATTCGACACTGGCCCGGTGGAGTTCCGTGCCTAGAGATATTGGCCCCAAAGACTGGCACCCCTTTCGGTATTTCCTTTTTGTTAATGTGTGTTCAAAGTACAAGAGAGTAGGCAGGCGCTCACTCTCAGACTCTACGTCCAGATACTCTGAGTTGTGAGGCCCTGCCCACATATTTAAATGTTTACAAGGGATGTTAAAAGCAGAGCCAAAAGCTGTCCCAAAAGCTTCAAGTTAAAAGCCCTCATAAAAATGAAGCAAAGGCTCTTTCTCTCTCTTTCTCTTATGCCTTAATAAATAAAGCAACTTCAAAATTGCGTGAGATTTCCAGCCTTGCGTAGCCAAAAGCTGCCACGTCATCACGCACGCTTTTCGTAAATTGCGCTGCATTCTGCGGAGCTGTCCGTACAGTAGGCCACGTCAGCCATTCGGTACAGCAGGGGGGGGGGGGGGGGGGGGGGGGGGTTCTACCAAGAGAGAATGTGTTTGTGTAGGCAACCAGTAGTCACCAACTGGCAGCCACGTCACCAGTTTGTGACATACCCCCCTCTTGAAAGCATTGTAATAGCTCTCGATTATGCCTGCAAAACAAACAGAAGCCATAAACTGTCTTAGTAGACACTGACTATTAGTACTGACGCACTAGAAACACACATCTAGCACATGTACCAATCGGCAATCACATCACACGACATCACTTGACATCACATGACAAATCACATTTATTCGGATCTCAGACCATGATTTATCGGCAATGCAATTAGCAATCGCATCTAGATCTACTCAAGACCTCATAGATGCCCGATTGACTATCTATCACTTCCTGCACTTAAACAAGTCAAGAACAAATCAATTTCATATTTTCCGGAACTCCATTTCATAAAGTCATGCAACAGAATATTGTCAGCTCTCGATATCCCTGAAGCTCATTGATCTTTTTGGAGATCTGGAAAGGTCCGCAGTATCTCATACTAAGCTTTGGAAAAAGCCTCTCCTTTCCCTTTTTCTTTTTCAGGCGTGCCTTCTCAAAACGTAAGAGCACCCAATCATCCCCCTTCAATTTCAAATCGCGACGATGGCGATCTGCTGCCTTTTTTAGTCTTTCCTGAGATTTCTGAAAAGCCTCGCGGACCTTGGCAAAAGCCGTGTCCAAGTCGCGCGTGTACTCATTGGCTTCAAAAATCTTATCTTCGTGCTTAGGAAGGGTGGAACCTTCGTAGCACCTTCAATAATTTCAAATGCCGCCTTCCTCGTCGAAGAGTGTATCGTGTTGTTGTAGGCAAATTCCACCAAAGGTAGATACTTTTCCCATTGAGTCTTCTGATTCAAGATATAAGACTTAAGACTTCAATAAATCTAGACCACTGAATTGGCAATCTCAAATTGCCCGTCACTCTACAGGTGGAAAGCTGACAAGAACTGCAACCGCGTGCCAATGTTCTCCCAAATGCCTTCCAAAACAAACTCGTGAATCTGGGGTCCCTGTCGAAGACAATCGTCTCGGCCATGCCATGTAATCTGAAAATCTGGGCCACAAACAATCTTGCTAAGTGATCCGGCTTGACTGTTTTCTTTATTGGAATGAAATGAGTCTGTTTGCTAAATCTGTCAGTATCAGTCCAGATACCATCGTGACCACTCTGTGTTCTCGGGAGATCAAAAATGAAATCCATTGCAATACTTTCCAAGGGGCGGGTGGGTATGGGCAAAGGCTGTAACAATCCCTGTGCTTTATGCCTTTCAAATTTGACCTTCTGACATACCAAGCAACTGTGCACAAACTCGTCCACATCCTTCTTGAGTCTCGGCCAAAAGGTCTCTCTCTACCCCTTTCAAGGTGGTAGCAATGCCGCGGTGACCCGTAAAAGGCGGACAGAGGCATTCGGTCATAAGCTTTTCCCTCAACGGCTGTGTAACGCACAACATGGTTTTCCTCATCAAGTAGCCATCCAAAAAGGAATATCTCGCTATTGTCTGCAAAATCAGTGTCTATGGCATACTAATCGACCATATCCTCGAAGCTCCTATGATATATCGCGGAAAGAGCCAGAACCAACGGCTTCCAAGACGAAGCATCTGCCACCAAATTCTTTTGTCCCTGCATGTGGACAATCTGGAAGTGAAACTGTGACAAGATGTTCGCCCACCGCATCTGCTTTTTCTAGCTGCTTCTGTGACAAGAAGTAGCGTAAACTCTGATGGTCTGTAAAGACAGTAAAATCTGTTCCGAGTAGGTAATGCCGCCACTGAGTAAGAGCATGGATAACCGACAAAAGCTCTTTCTCATAAATCTGTGTTGTCAATTTTGGCCTTGAGAACAATCGGCTCTCGTAAGCAATGACATGGCCTTCTTGATTTAAGACCGCACCCAGACTACGACCACAACCATATACTTCAAATGACTTCTACAAGTCCGACAAAGTCAAAACTGGTCCCGTAGTCAATTTCTCTTTCAATGTTTGAAAGGCAGTCACCTCTGTGGGTCCCCACGAGAAAGGGACTCCTTTCTGTGTCAAGATATGCAAAGGGGAAGCAACCTCTGCAAACTTTCTAATAAACCGCCTGTGATACGAACACAATCCCAAGAAGCTTCTAACTTCATGGACATTCTTCAAATCGGGCCAATCACGGATAGTCTCTATCTTGGCCGAATCCATCTGCACTCCCGTTGTTGAGACAATGTGTCCCAAAAAGTGTATCTCTGGTAGGAAAAATTCACTTTTCTTCGCATTAATCACCAACTTGTGATTTCGTAATGCCTGAAAGCCTTGAAGCAGATGTACTCTATGTTTTGTCTCATCCTTGGAGAAAATAATGATGTTGTCAAAGAAAGTGCCAACAAATAGTCTGTACTCTCGAAAAATCCAGTCCATCATCCGGTTAAATGTCGCAGGAGCATTGGTTAAGCCAAAAGGCATCACCAAAAACTCAAATAATACAAAAGTCGTCTGAAAGGCTGTCTTGTAGACGTCTCCCGGCGCATTTCGATTTGATGATATCCACTTTTCAAGTCGATCCTGCTAAAGCAGGAGGATCCTTGAAGTCGGTCAAGTATATAATTGATTCTAGGAATCCGAAATCTGTTCTTGATGGTGATTTTGTTGAGAGCTCTATAATCGATGCAGATCCGTCTTTCTTCAAAACCAACAACACTGGAGAGCAGTACAGTGAAGTACTAGGCTGGAGAAGACCCTTTTCCAAGAGGTCTTTCACTTGGTTCATGATTTCTTCGTTCTGGGCTCGGCTCACACGGTAAGGTGGCCGGTTCGGTGGTGTACTTCCAGGAATCAGATCAATGGTATGATCTTCAGGACGAGCGGGCGGTAACTCGCCTGGCAGGCCCTTTAAGAAGCAATCGGCATGAGAGTAGAGAAAATCTTGGCGTTCTTTATCAAATTCAGACATATTTGTCCTAGCCTCATTACTCAACTCTTTCAAAAAGATCAAGTAAACAAACAGACTGGATTTCATTAATTTGGAAATGGCCGAAGCCGATACAATAGGGACAGACTCGCCCTTAAATTTTACATCGAGTACAATGGTTATGCCCTTCTCTGTGGTTAAAGTCGCTTTCCTCGCCCGATAGTAGACCACGGCGTTGTTCTTATGGTATCAAGGAATTCCCAAGAGAACATCACAACCTTCCAAAGGCATTATGTAGAAGTACTCATGCCCCAAATACCCCTGGCAATGCAACCGAAGTTTGCCAATGAAAGGTGTAATAGCTACGTCCCTGCCGGGTGCCACTAGAACTGTCTCTCCAAGTGGTCCCATCCGATCGGGAGTGATCTCGAGCCGCGCCGCTAATTCCGGTGAAATGAAGTTGGCCTTGGCTCCTCCATCAAAGAAGATTAGTGCTTCTTGCCACTTGGTCCTTTACCTTGCCCCAAGCTCGGCAAAGTTTTGTACTCTCGGCCATCATGTTGGGATCAGTACCCACGCAATCTGGAACCAGTCATGTTTTCATCTTGCCTTTTCTTCCACGATCCTCAGCTGCTCTTGAACTCTCAGGCCTTTCGTCGTCCTTGTTGTTCTGTCCTTTCTGTGCCTTTTTAGGGCACTTCGCGGAGGTATGCCCACTTTCCCCGCATCCAAAGCACTTCCCCTCCTTGATGTAGCGAGCCCTCTCTTGAGGAGTGAGCTTGGGTCGTGCATCCTTTTCTTTCTTTTCCGAATTTCTCTTCCTCTTTCTACTTTCATTTGTTGAAGTCTGTTCGGCTCTTTGCGTCATGATCTCATCTGTGGGGTAGGTTAAACTGCCTGAGTGAATGGCAAAACCCCGTTTCGCATGACTCATCAACTTCTGAATGGAAGCTTACTTTTGTTCTAAGCAGTGATCTCGGATCTCTGTGGGAAGACCCAAGGTAAACCGCTCAGTTTGTTCCTTGAACGAGATCTTCTTTAATGAAGAGGCGTGTAGAAAAGAGCTCCAAAATCTCTTGCAATAAGCGTGCACTGTATATTTCTTGGTCATCCAAAGATGGTTCCAAGCAGTTAGTATGTCGCATTCATACTCTCGAGTCAGCCAAGAAGAAATAAAAAGCCTCTTGAATTTCAGCCATTTAACTGGCGCTGTCTTGTTTAATAGAAGCGTGGACCACCAAGTTCGAGCATTCCCCTTAAAGTAAGAGGAGAAAGCGATGTCAATCTGTTGTATAAAAGACAAAGCCGTCGAAGCATCTCTATAACCAGAAAAAGTGTCAAATTTTATTGACTGTCCACCTTCCATAAACTCTCGGGCTTTCTTGCTCTTATCTTCTAGAAAGTCATACTGGTTGGCTTTATAAAAATTCTTCTTCTTTGCATAAAAGCTGTTGTCATCAGAGTCCGAACTATCTGAAGACAAGTCCTCTGTAGAATTGTCAACCACGGACTGAGATTTAGGCTTCTTTGCCTTTTTCTTGCCCTTTCCGAAGCTTTGCTTTTTGCTTCGCTTATTGCCTTTTCTGTCCTCTTCGCTCGAGTCAGATGAGCTAGAAGAATTGTCAGAAGAAGAAGAAGAAGAATTGGATACTCCTTCAAATCGAACACACTTCTTTTGCTTTCTTATTGATTCAAATGTAGACTGACGACCCAAATAACCCGGGAAGTCAGCACCTTTCTTCTGCTTTTTGTCGTGCTTTTTAGCTTTGTTCTACGCGTCAAAAAGCTGAGCAATTCGTGCATCAACCACCTCTTCTAATTCTTGTTGTGTACATCCTAGGAGTAGGAGGTTTCTTGAGAGCCGGTTTGAGGAGTGGTTCTATGGTCTGCCGCCATTGCGTGTGCACCTCATCGAAAGAAGTCTGGCTCATATATTTTGCAAATTTTGGGTCCTTCGCAAAATTAAGCATTATCTTTGTTGCATCGCCGATCAATCGTCGACGCTCCATCTCTTCGAGCTCCGCCTGAGTAGGCGGAGGCGGGCCATACTCCTCGCGTGAATCTTCGTTGTGATCTCTTCCCCGATCTCCGGATGCAGAGGAAGTCGACCGATCTCTGCCTGAAGCCATAAGTGCCGCATAAAAAGGATCGGATTTCCCGTAGAAGAGAAATCGGCTTTGCTCTGATACCACTGTAACAGACTTGGACTCTCCAAGTCGAGAATCTACCGCGACACCACAAATAATCACTTCAAAACAGTTCACAATTCACAATTGATTCGACAGTGGCCCGGTGGAGTTTGGCCCCAAAGACTAGCGCCCCTTTCGGTATTTCTTTTATATTAATCTATGTTCAAAGTACAAGAGAGTAGGCAGGCGCTCACTCTTAGACTCTGCGTCCAGATACTCTGAGTTGTGAGGCCCTGTCCACATATTTAAATGTTTACAAGGATGCTAAAAGCAGAGCCCCAAAAGTTGTCCCAAAAGCTTCAAGTTAAAAGCCCTCATAAAAATAAAGCAAAGGCTCTTTCTCTCTCTTTTTCTTATGCCTTAATAAATAAAGCAACTTCAAAATTGCGTGAGATTTCCAACCTTGCGTAGCCAAAAGCTGCCAGCTTTTAGCGTAGAATTCTGTCGTACAATGGTTGCCACGTCATCAGGCACGCTTTTTGTGAATTGCGCCACATTCTGCGGAGCTGTCCGTATAGCAGGCCACGTCAACCATTCGGTACAGCAGGTGGACGGGGGGGGGGTTCTACCAAGAGAATGTGTGTGTGTGGCCAATCAGCACTCACCAACTGGGCAGCCACGTCACCAGTTTGTGACGGGCACTCCTAGCTGTTCCCCTCATACACCAAAAAAGTGAACAAGAAGAACGACAGAGATTATGCACCCAGGCTCCTAGGGCAGACGCTTTTGTCACTAGTTTGACCCATCTCGCTGACTAGTTATGGGCGTGACAGCGACCAAGTACCTCTGTTCACAGGCCCAAGTACTGCGGGATTTGCTTCGGTCTTCCCTTCGGAGTTTCCTCCTCCTGGTAACTTATCGCTCACCACGCTAAACTGCCCTTGCAACCCGACGGTTTTCCCCTAGGAAATGCCATACCCGCTTGGAAGGGCTTCGGCTCAAAGGTGGCTTCCGCTGAGGTTGGTGGTGTCTCCCTTTAAACCTCCCAACCCCTTTTTGACCCCCCGCAGGGGCAAGGCACTTGGACGCTCTTGTAGCTCATTTGGCTTCGCTTGGGGAGAATGACGTCATTTCCCTAGGGAGGGATCTAATTATAAAATAAAAACCATAGGAAGGAGGTCATTATCCCTCCATCCACCTATGCAAAGCACCCAGTACCGGGGTACAACCTAACCGAGGAACTTCGCCACACGGGCGTGCCCTGCAATTCCGCTCCTCGAGTGCGGATCACGGCGTACCCAGAAGGGCAGCCGCTTCCCGCGAGCCTCCCCACCGCTTGAACTTAGTACATCGCCGCTACTCCATCTTTTGCACCTTCACACTAAAGCGTGCCAGAGAATGAGCCCTTGGCTCATATTTAAAGGCCCTTGGCCTATGAAAAGCAATTTACATGAAAAGCTTCAAACTCAAAAGCATCTCAACTCAAAAACTGGCGCTAAAGCCTAAAGCTACCGAGCGTAAATCACGGAAATCCATGCACCTGCCACGTCAGCATCTACCAACGCGATTCGCGGAAGTCCGTACAATTTGCCATGTGGCGCTGCAGAGCAAAACGCGGGCGTACGTACAACTGCCACATCATCAGGCTCCACACAAATCTATGTGTGTGTGTGTGTGGAGGTCTCGCTTTATTTAATCTCTTTAGGTCACTTGGACCCCATCGGACGGGGTCCCGTAAGTTGGTGAGAACTCTTCTTTAAAAACAAGCCACTCGGCAAGACTTTATGAGCTGGTAAAACTTCTTTGTTGCTGCTTCTTCTTCCGTTGCCACTTCTTAGGGTTTAGGTTTCTCGACCAGGATTTGTAGGTTGGCTCCGTTCTTCAGCGGCTTGACACGTAAGCAGTTTGTGACAAGAGGCGAGGAGGCCGAGAAGTGGATTGAAGTGGCCAAGAAAGAGAAGACCAGGGAGCATACAGCCACCCCGACTATCATTAACATGACATTGGAAGAAGAACAAAGGAGGAGGAAATGATCCATGCATGTACACATATAAAGACCGTGCTAATGTGGATGAGGAAGTTAAGGAGCTTATGATAATGATGGGATGAGAGCACCCACACATACCAAAGCATGGAGGGTGGGGAAAAAGAAAGCAAAGAAAGGGCACTAATTTTGTGCTTCCCCACAATGGAAGCAAAGGAGTTCTTGAAAAAGAGCCACTTTAAAGGAAACAGGTGTCTTTTTAGGAGATGATCTGACCTTGGCACAACTAGCACACATGATGGAGGTCATGCCAGAGCGAGCAATGTGTATCATCAATTGTAACTCCTCCCTGTAAAGTACATATTACACCCACTCTGCTAGACCCTCGTCCCTGGAGCTCTGATCTTGTCTCCTATCTACTAACCGACTCCCATCTATATCCACTAAAATATGGTAAACTCTCCAAGTCATGGAGGGTGACGAAAAAAAGGCAAATATCACATCCTCGACCAAAGAAAGGGCACTAATTTTGCACTTTCCCTCAATGGAAGCAAGAAAGGAGTTCTTGAAAAAGAGCCAACTTTAAAGAAAACAAGTATTCTTTTAGCAAATCATCTGACCTTGGCACAACTAGCACACATGGAGGTCATGCAAGAGCAAGCAATGTGTATCATCGCAATGTGTATCATCGACTGTAACTCCTCCCTGTTAAGTGTAGCCACTCCGCAAGACCCTCATCCCTTGAGCTATGATCTTGTCTCATGTCTACTAGCCCACTCCCATCCATATCCACTAAAATGTGGTGAACTCTGTCTAGGTGCCTCATGTGTCTCTTAGTAAAATTATAAATACAATGTCCCTCCCAATGAAGCTGTCCTCAAAGGCTCCTACATCCAATCTCAGAGACCCATTACAATTCCAAGCACCAATGTTGAGTTTGGTCCAATAGGCCTTGCACCATCATGTGATACGCCTCTCCATAATCACAAGGTGGCCATCTCTGTAGAAAGCCACCTTCCCCTTCTCCCTTGCAGCCTTGATAGAAGATGATCATGCAAGGTATATGTGGGTGAGATTGAGGCCAAAGACTGGCAAATACCTAATACCTATATATTGTTGTATCTATTTTGCACCTAGTATGTCAACTTATACGGCGCCCAGAGGAAAATCACCATAATACTATTTTGGATGAGGATATATGCGAATTTTCCAGAGATGGTGATATCTTGATTTTGAGAGATTTCAATGCCAAGACACCGTAGTGCAAGTCAGTCTTCTATGCCACCTTTGCAGAGATGTTGAGAGAGCTTGATACTATTGACATGGGTCTCGCCATAGTCTCACATGATAGAGAGTAGACGGAGTATGGCAGATTTCTTACTGAGATGGGTAGTGCACATGATTTAGCCATCTTGAATGGCGTGAGATTCCTTGAGAGCGGTTTCACTTGTTTCCCCCATCATCATGGCGCTAGTACAGTAGTGCATTATGTCACAACTACACCTAGTTTCATTCTAGGTATTGATGATTTTGTGGTGGGCCCTAGGCCAATTGGGGTGGTACTGGATCATGTTGTCCCGCATTTTTTTTTTAGTTTCTCATAGAGTATAGCTACATCGTCACAAGCACCCATACCCACTCACTATACATTTACGAGGAGAGAGACTCTATCTATATTGATGAGATATACATGCACCTTTGCGTGGAGGATCCAGGGCACCCTCTTCATGAGCTCACACGGGTTCTACAAACACACTACATGATGCAGCAACACACGCCTTCACACATAGCCACCCTTTACAGAAAGCTCGCTCTGGAAAGATGTCCTGGAACAGGTGGTGCCACGTGGACATGCTTCATCAACCTCCAGAGCCAAGTTTCCCCTATTCCTAGATAGGAGTGACTAGAATCCTAGGAGGATTAGTATCAGCAATTTTGTGAGCCTGTTCGCAGCACCTACATGTCCAAACGAGTGCACTAGATTAGTTTTCTAGTTTTGGAACCCTCTTGCATAAATGGTTTGTACACACGTTTTGGCAGGTGTTGTTACACTACGTTGGGCATCTGGCATGACGTGCATGTAGATTTAGTTTAAAGGAATCCCCACGTCAATCGGGTTCTCGGGTTGGAAGATGTGCAGCAGTTTTACCCAGGAACTAACCCCTGGTCAAACTTATTAATAAATCATTTTTATGATTTATTTTTAAGGAATTTGACAGAGGTTTTGCCCTACCTAGCCCTTAATTGATTTGTAAACCCAAATCTTTCCCTATAAAGGGAGCCAGGCACCCATCGATTGGCATCAGATTGCATAGTGTCAGCAACAGAGCTTCTCTAGCGTTTTGCTCCAAAACAGCCCTGGCGTTTCATGCAGCTCCAGATCAGCCCTAGCGTTTTTGCAGATTTCAGCCCTAGCGCTAGCTCCATACATGCAGATCAGCCAATGTTTTCAGTTTTCAGCCCTTCCATCGACGGAAGTGTGCGAGATTTACGAGCGCTAGCCTCTCAGATGTTGTCTAGTACTTCAGTAGCCCATTGAGCTTCTCTTCCGCCATTCCCTCGCCACATCAAGTGCTCCCATTGCTGCCCATCATCGGCACGCGATGAAGTACCTACAAACACACGACAACAATTCGTATGGCGAATCCACAATAGATACCTGTCGCTCTTGCGCGGGGAAAAGCGACTTCCGTGCTTCGTAGTATCGCGATCTCTTGCGTTATCTGGCGGCAGAGTCTTCTCTTGCTGGCGTTGGTGACCTCCTTTCAGTGAGGGCATGTGGTGCTTTTATAGCTCCTTGACCACGGCACAAATAGTTGCTCGCGTAGAGATCGTGGCCCGGTTTTTTTTTTTTTTTTTTTCTATTCAACCCGAAATAGGGAGAGAGAATTCGTTGGCTGATCTGTTGCCTTATTTATCAGATGGCTGCCCACTTATTAAATGGGCGACCGACGTATTTTAAAAATAGTTTGAATCTGCCCAAAAGCTCAATAAAACCTTATAAGTTAAAAACAATGCTTTCACAGCACTTCCCAGGCGTCCCTGGATGCAATCACATACACGAATGCAATGCAAACATAGATTCCTTGCGGGAAAGCGTTTGCTCTTCCTGGAAAACTCGTTCAAATTTTCCGCTTTTTAAGAAAAGCTTCTCAAAACCCTTTATTCTTGTGCTTGCGTTTTTACCTCTTTCCAGTTCGGATTTCCTCTCGACTATGGATATCCCCTTTCTGATGCACCCGTCACCCACCTTGTGACGCATCAGGAATACCCATCACCTAGTCCTTTCCTACCGAACTTACGGTACAATCCCCTTCACGATGCTCTATGTCACCCATCCTATGACGCATCAGAGATGTCCGTTCCCGGATGGTCAGATACTTCTTCCCGATGCTCCCTGTCACCCATCCGATGTGACGCATCAGAAGTACCCGTTCTTGGTAGCCTTACAGATATTCCCGTTCACAGTGCTCCCATCATTACTTTGAATGACGCACTAGGAATACTCTGTACTCGGATGTCCCCAGTGAGAAAACCCTCTCACTTAAAATTCCAATAATTCACTTAGAATTATTTTTCTGTCAGATAAAGCCAATTTAGCAACATCCCTCTCACTTATAAACAGTTGTCCTCAACTGTAGAGGTCCAACTGAATTGCCGGGGAGAAACCGGAAAATTTCAAATCTTGCTCAATGGTGAGTTGAGCCAGTCCTTTATCAAAAGAGAACTTAGAAATTAAATTAAACAAAAATTCAATAATTCAATACTTACCTTACCAGTTCATGTCCTTCCTCTAGTACCTCGAGGATATCCTTCACGATTCATTAAACTTACGAGCCATGTAAGAATTCGTCATTCGCGTCTTTCCGAGAATCTATTAACTCAATTCCACCTTCTCAATCCCGAGAAGAATCATCCTCCTAAAATAAATTTAGGTCTATGTCCTTGCGCATAACCTTGCGCTATTAGTCCTAAGGATATTAAACCTCTTGTGTCCTCCCACATAGGGAATGCCCAAATCATAAGAGTATTAATCTTGATGTCTTCCTTCACAAACAAAGTGTGTGATCACCTTAAAGAAGGTTCTTGTTTCGGGCCATCGCTCAACGTAGGCGGACGGTTCCAATCCGAAGATTCCTTGTGCACAGCGCACTTCCTTCCAATCTTTTCCTCCTTGCAAGCATCAATGACGCCTTGCAAAATCTCAGGCAGATAGGACTCTAGCCATAGCATTTTCTGAACGTACGTTCAAACCCGGTTCACAATAGAGCGATCCCTCTTTGATTCTCAGGGATGTTCTCCCATATGTAATTCTTACCATTTTGAAACGGTTGGCGGATTATATTCTTACGAACAGAATAGTTCGAATTTATTCGAGCAACGTGTAAATGCTACTTTACCTGCTCATATACCGCAACCAAAAGTTGCTACTGTAATGGTAAAAGCACATAGCGTACTCAATGATCAACGACCCTCAGAAAACCTCTTCTCCGTAGAGAAACTCAAATTCCTTCTACCGAACACATCTCAAATAGAGATTCTCGTGTCGGAATATCCTTGCGCGCAAAAAGGCGCTCAAGAGAGTATAACAAACTCTCATCCAGTTCCTTGGCATAGGTCTGCATCTTCCTGTGTTATCCATGTACCCAAAGGTGTACATAAGTTTCAGTGAGCCTTGGAAATTACCTTCCCTTCCTATGATCCTTAGAGCGAAGACACTCAACCTGACGATCCCTTGGCTCAATCTCAGAGCAAAACCCGCTCATCAAATAAACTAGGATTTCAATCCTTGGAGTCCACGAGCACAGGCCGTAGCCGTCGCTTGTTCCCTCATAGAGAGAGTGTTCATTCACTTGTGCGAAAGCACTACCATGTCTTCCCTTACCGGGTAGGGAGTGTGGGCTTAAAGAGTATTCAAGCTTAATGAAAGCTTTTCTTTGTTGGAAAGCTCAGAATGGTTCCTTCATAATTTCCTACCCGCAGTAGCAGGTAATTTGTTCGAGAATTACCGGATACGAGATCAATAGTTGATCTTCCGAATGCTTGAGCAAACCAATTCATCTCAGCAAACAATGTTTCAAATTGATCCTACTCTCATAAATACTCGAGAGTGATTGTCCTGGTTAGACACATGCATATCTCGTGCATAAAAGCAATACGCAGTTTATGAGTTCCTCAAAGATTTAACTTTGATCAAAGACCTGCCCTCTCACTTAAAGTTCGAGGGTCTTTTGTTCAAAATCTCAGGAGTTATAGATTGAATTTCCTTACTCCAAACTGTCTCCGGATAGCAATGTATCCTACGAGGAGAGGTAACAAAAATTCATTGTTTCTGTGTTCAATGGTTCCCGTCCCACTGTGGGGATTAGATTCTATGTACACTAAGGTGTACACTTTCAGCTTGTACTGCTGACTCCACCATCCGCTACAAAGTATCTTGCGGATGCGTTTAAAAAAATTCAAGCAAAAGTCCTTCGTTGAACTTCTTTACCGTTTCTTCCTCAAAGAGGTTCAAGAATGGAGCCACCTTGGAAAGAGTGAACAAATACTCATTCACATAATCCATGACTCGCTCGTGCTCCTATCAAGCAAACCGATCCCAATCTTCTTTGATGCCTTCCTCAAAGCGTAAAGGAAAAAAATTTGTCCAAAAATTCGGCCTTGAATTGAATCTAGGTCTTGTTGTGAGTTCCTTGCAAAGCTTTGGTATACCACCAAGTACTTGCAATCCCCCTTGAGGTGTTTGGTCACATACCTCACCTTCGACGCTTTTCAGAAATTGCCGCTTGCTAAGGCAACTTCAAACTGTCGAATGAAAGCGTTAGCTTTTGGGACATCTTCCCATCTGTCAAAAGTATCAAACTTGGCCGGAGTGTTCTGAGGTTTGAAGACCTTCTTCATATCCTTCCCAAAATGACAGGATTTCTTGGCTATGGTTATGGATTGATGTTCATGGATATTTTCTGGATTCTGAAGGATCTTGAGCATTCCGCCCCTTGGATTCTCTAGGTTCTTGAGCATCATGCTCTTGTCGCCTTCTCAGAGAATCCCAAGTCTTGTGTCGACTTCTTGCAGATAGAAAAAAAAAATTCCAACTCTGCGAGCTTTTCCTGCAGGGCTTAGGGTTCCACCTGCTTACTTCTCTCTTGGCTTGTCATGGCTTCTTCCCGTATCTTTTCAGAGTCGTCCTTCTTTACAGAAAAAGAGAGGAGACCATGCTCTGATACCACTGTCACAAACGGGAACGCATAACAATATAAAATATACTCGAATAAATAGAATTTATCACTTAATAATGAAGCCAAAGGATATAGAGAGAAATAGATAGTGAGAGAGAGAGAGTGAGAAGATCGACACAGTACTGGGGACCAGAAGATGGGCTAGACCCCCCTTAGAGAGAATTCTTTATTAGGGAGAATCTTTTTACAAGCACAAGAACCGGAGAAAACCCCTCCGTTCTAAATCTCTGACTCGATGGTCGTTCCTTCCCGTAAGGGAAATCCGAGAGACAAGCTCTCAATCCTTTTTCCGTCTGTACTTGGAGTTGAGACTCCGCAGACAATTTCCGAATTCGGTTTCTGGAATTCCCAAGCGTAGGCCGAAGCCTTCTCGCTTCTCCTTCGCGATGAAGTACCTACAAACACACGAAAACAATTCGTATGGCGAATCCACAATAGATACATGTCGCCCTTGTGCGGGGAAAAGCAACTTCCGTGCTTCGTAGTATCGCGATCTCTTGCGTTATCTGGCGGCAGAGTCTTCTCTTGCTGGCGTTGGTGACCTCCTTTTAGTGAGGGCATGTGGTGCTTTTATAGCTCCTTGACCACGACACAAAAAGTTGCTCGCGTAGAGATTGCGGCCGTTTTTTTTCCAAAAATATATATATACATACATACATACATACATACATACATATATATATATATATGTTCTACCCGAAATAGGGAGAGAGAATTCGCTTGCTGATCTGTTGCCTTATTTATCAGATGGCTGCCCACTTATTAAATGGGCGGCCGACGTATTTTAAAAATAGTCTGAATCTGCCCAAAAACTCAATAAAACCTTATAAGTTAAAAACAATGCTTTCACAGCACTTCCCAGGCGTCCTTGGATGCAATCACATGCACGAATGCAATGCAAACATAGATTCCTCGCGGGAAAGCGTTTGCTCTTCCTAGAAAACTCGTTCAAATTTTCCGATTTTTAAGAAAAGCTTCTCAAAAGCTATCTTTATTCTTGTGCTTGCGTCTTTACGCATATTCCTCTTTCCAATTCGGATTTCCTCTCGACTATGGATATCCCCTTTCTGATGCACCCGTCACCCACCTTGTGACGCATCAGGAATACCCATCACCTAGTCCTTTCCTACCGAACTTACGGTACAATCCCCTTCACGATGCTCTATGTCACCCATCCTATGACGCATCAGAGATGTCCGTTCCCGGATGGTCAGATACTTCTTCCCGATGCTCCCTGTCACCCATCCGATGTGACACATCAGAAGTACCCGTTCTTGGTGGCCTTACAGATATTCCCGTTCACAGTGCTCCAGTCATTACTTGGAATGACGCACTAGGAATACTCTGTACTCGGATGTCTCCAGTGAGAAAAACCCTCACTTAAAATTCCAGTAATTCATTTATAATTAATTTCTTGGTGTTCCAAGCGAGAAAACCCTCTCACTTATAAATCCAATAATTCATTTAGAATTATTTTTCTATCAGATAAAGCCAATTTAGCAACAGACACCACTACAACTTTATTGATCTAGCACAGACACAAGCTTCGTCTTCAAGAGGTGTTACCTTGGATAGAGTAGTAGCGCTCACTTGAGAGAACCATGTCCATCTAGGAGAAGACTTGCTCGCAGATAGATCAAAGCCATCATTGAGCGCCATTAGAGGGGGATGCCACATCTCAATCACAGACCTACATCTCCCAAATGAGGGAGACTAAATAGAGAAAAAATATATCAACGATACTTTGTATGTTTGGAGTCTGGACTGGGGGTGTAATTTTTGAATAGGTAGCTCATTTCAGCCTTTAGAGTTAGGCTTACTATTCTATTTCTCTCAAATTTCTTTTATTCTAACTTAGTAAGCCTATGTACTAATTTGATCTCATGGGCCACATTGGCCTTTTAGAGACGTTAATAGTCTCTCTCTCTCTCTCTCTCTCTCTCTCTCTCTCTCTCTCTCTCTCTCTCTCTCTCTCTCTCTCTGTGCTGCAGCCTCTGCCGCCTGTCTTGCTGCACCTGCTGAAGCTACGCGAGCTGCATTCAGACCCAGCGCGCATCTCTCTCCAGCCCCAGCGCGCCCCTTTCCACGTGCTGGTCCCTCCCCCTGCAGGTTTCTGCAGCGTGACACTCCCCAACCCCAACGTGCCCCTTTTCAAAGTGTTGGTCCCACCCCCTGCAGGTTCTCTGCAGCACTGTCGCGCCAACTGTTGTCCTGCCAGCCCATCCCCACCTCTGCCCCCCCCCCCCCCCCCCCCCCCCCCCCCCCCCCAAGCGCAGATTTTTCAAATTTTAAAATTCTGCAAACGTTCAAATACTGCAGTCAAAATTTTCCAAGTACAGCAGGCAGATTCTTTCAAATATCAGAGCAGATTTCCAATTTTCCAAATTCTGCGATTTCTCAGAAAATAGCAAGAAATAGCAGATTTCAGATACAGCAAAACTCGGAAATTGCAATTTTTTACAAAATTGCAAAAAATTGCAGAAATTGAATACGCCATGTATGCTTAATGCGGGAACATGTATGCATAATGTGGAAGCCCGGGTGCGTATAAATCTCCGCAACATTTCGTCTCATCTCGTCTGTTAGTAACGACGAACCATGAGGAAGCAGAATGACAAGCCCGACCCCCTAGAAGATGTAGTCCAAAAGTGCAAAGAAGAAATGGTCGAGACCATTAACAAGATTAACCCCCACCTTTTAGGTACAATAAATCTGCTCGAAGATCGTGTTCTAGCCCATGAAAGAAAAATCGTTGCATTGGGAGATCGTGTGACGGCCCAAGACGAAGAGATTGCGTCACTCAAGAGGGAGCTCGTTGAGGCACAATCACAAAATACACATGAAGAAGGAGAACTGCAACCTTCAGTAATAGAAGAGCTCAACATGATCAAAGAGTAAGTGCGAGCCATCAAAGAGGGGAAAGAGCAGCACAAAGAAATGACGACCTCTTGGGTGGACGTTATTACAAAGACTCAACAGAAGGCCGATGAGGCCGAGAAATGGATTGAGGTTGCCAAGAAGGGAAAAAGCAAGGAAACAACAACGTCCACACCCAACATAATTAACCTGACACTAGAAGAGGAGCAAAGAAGGCAAGAACTCATGGCCTTGATGGGGGTTCATGAGCCGATGCACTCAAGAGCATGGAGAGTGGGCAACAAGAAAAATGGGAGCAAGGGGGAAACCTCGAAAGAAAGGGGACTCATCCTTCGTTTTTCCTCCATGGAAGCAAAGGACTTTTTGAAGAAGAGACCAACTCTGAAGAAAACGGGCATCTTTCTCGGGGATGATCTTACCCTCTCACAGATCGCTCATATGCAGGAAGTAATGCCAGAGATTAGAGCGGCAAGGGAAAAAGGTAAGATTGCTTTTTACCGAGATGGAAGAGTGGTGATATTGGAGCCACGCTTCACATGACGGTGTGAGACCTATGGGACCACACTCACAGTTGCTACCTGGAATTGTAATGGATCTATGCGTCTTGATGTGGGTGATTTTGAGGAAAGTTTTAGTGGGAGAGACATCATCTTCTACTCTGAGACACATCAGGCCCCTGGGCAGACTATGCCTCATATTAGTGGATATAGATGGGAGACCGCCTGTAGACAGGAGACACGATCAAAGCACAGAGGGCGGGGCTCAAGAGGAGTGGCAGTGTTATTCAGGAAGGAGTTGCAACCATTGATACATATAGCTCGCAGGGATGAGCAAGCTAGGTACATGTGGGTGAGACTGAGAGTAGAGACAGACAGATATCTTTACATTGTTATTTGCTACTTTCCCCCGAGTACGTCAGTGTATGCACCACGCAGAGGACAGTCCCCCTATTCTATTTTGGGATGATGACATCTGGGTGTTTTCTAGGGAATGTGACATCATCATTTTAGGGGACTTCAATGCTAGGACTGTCCATCATCAGACAATTTTTTATGATACTTCAAAGGAGATGCTGAGAGAGCTGGATGTTGCAAAGACGGGCCTATCCGGACTATCACAAGATGGGGAACATACTGAGTATGGACGACACTTGATAGACATGGGGACTGCACATGGATTGATCATCTTGAATGGCCTACAGAGATTTCCCGATGCGGGGGGTTTTACATGCTTTCCACACAGACATGTAGCCAGCGCTGTGGATTATGTCATGGCACAGCCGAGTCTCATCTCTAGTATTCACGATCTCACAGTTGGGCCCAGACCTGTTGGTGTGGCAATGGATGATGCTCTTGTGTCGTTGACCATCCCTTTCCAATTCAGTGCAGCCCCTGCTCGCTACACTCACGCGGCAGACAGACTATGTATACATAGATGGGATCTACAGACGCCTGTGTACAGAAGAGCCAGGGCGACCTCTAGAGGAGCTGACTACTATACTAACACAGACTAGGAGCATGCCCCAGAACAGCTAGTATGATGAGGAGTTAGAGCTAGACTTCAGAGGGAGGTGCTTTTGGGGAACGTCACTCTCAGTCAGTCACAGATTGACTTCCGGCACCTAGTGCGCGGAAGAAGAGGGCATTTCTGGCTCGCCTAGAGCAGGACCTATACCAACTATTCTTGAGTCACGACTCACGGGAGGCACGGCGGCTCTTTCATGAGCACTCCCCTCCCCCGGCCATTACCTCTACAGAGGCCTAGGGCCAGTACGTGTCCTCTATACACAGTTCCCTCTATACACAGTTCCTGGACAGCCGCCCCTTCCTAACCCCCCCGATCCATGTCCCCACACGTGTGCTTTTTTCACCGCTGAGATGGTGAGGAAGGCCATTGACAGGATGAGGACTGGGAGAGCATATGATCATGATGGCTTAGTGGCTAAGCACTTCATGCATGCCAGAGATCTACTAGCAGAGCTTCTAGCAGTTATGTTTAACCGTGCCATGTGTGAGGGCTTGCCTGATACTAGGAGCGTATCTACTATTGTACCTATCTTCAAGTCAGGAGACCCTATGGAGCCTGGGAATTATCCCACTATCATGATCGGACACACATTGGCGCGGTTGTACGCATCCATTCTTAAGCAGCAGCTGAGAAGATGGGCACAGAGAGAGAGAGAGAGAGAGAGAGAGAGAGAGAGAGAGAGAGAGAGAGAGAGGATACGCGCAGCCGAGCAGGCAGGGTTCAGGAGAGGTTTTTCTACTCTTGACCATATCTTGACACTCAGAGCCATCATTGAGGAGGGCAAATCACATCGGAGACGGATCTATTGTAGCTTTATGGACTTCCGCAAAGCATTTGACACAGTACCCAGAGCTAGATTGATGCGTAGATTACAGGAGATGGGAGTACCCACAGAGCTCATTTGGGGAGTCATGGCATTATACAGGTCAGTAGTGGGGCATGTACGCACCTCAGAGGGCCTGTCTACAGAGGTTCACTCCACTATTGGGGTGAAGCAGGGCCGCCCGCTCTCTCCTACTCTATTTGATATGTATGAGGATGAGGTTTCTGACTACATTGAGAGAGATGGTGATAGAGGTGCACAGCTGGCAGGGACATGGATTCCACTACTGTTATATTCTGATGATATTGTGTTGATCTCCAACGCTCCGGAGGGGATGTAACTTCACTTGGATGCTTCGCACGCCCATGAAAGGGGTTTGTCTGTCAACCTTGGCAAAACCAAGGTCATGGTATTTAATACCACCCCACAATGGATCAAGTCAGCGCCAGCATTCACATACGACCAAGAGACGATGGAGTATACAGATGCTTACACTTACCTTGGAGTGGTTTTCAGTGTACAAGCATTTTCATTGAGGAGAGCAGCAGAGGCTAGACTGACCAGAGCCCATGCAGCATTGGGTAGATTGGAGAGGATGTGTTCACATGTTCAGTTTCAAGAGCCTCGGACGAAGCTTTGGCTCTTTGACACTTTGGTGCTTTCTGCATTACTTTATGGAGCTGAGATTTGGGGACCTTCATTGGACCATCACGGGAGGACAAGTCGCACTGATGGATGGGGGGACATGGAGAAGCCACTAGTCTCTATGATCTCGCGGCTCGTTAGAGCCGAGGCTTCGGTGCCACGTGCCATTATCCGAGCAGAGCTAGCTGCCCCCCCACTAGTGGTGGAGGCGCTCACCATATCCGTCTCCTTCATACACCGCATGTGGGAACTTCTCAGAGACAGATATGCCCGCCTTGCACTTGAGTCCTCTCGACACTTACCCTTGCAGGGAGATACAGCATGTTGGTATGGGGAGATGACGTCATGGTTCCAGGCGCATGGGTTCAGCATAGACAGATTGCCCCCCTTCCAGGACTCACTGGATGCACCCTCTCTGACTCTTACACAGTCAGAGATCACCAGGCTCGTCCGCCAAGACCTGACTCAGCTAGACACCAGGAGGACATGGATACAGCCAGCAAAGGAGTTGGGCACGAAGATGGCTTTCTACAAAGAGCATCTTCTCCGGCTTACAGAGGACGGTTTTGTGACGAGGCCCAGATACATGGACACCCACTTGTCTCATGGGATACGATGTGCTATTGGCCAGATACGCACATCTTCACACCAGCTGCGGATCGAGACTGGGAGATACAATGGAGTACCGGCAGAGGCCATGACATGCCTCCTATGTGAACATGGAGCCTGAGACAGAGTTGCACTACACATGCCACTGCCCCATCTACTACGAGATATGTGGCCGCTTCCACTGCTTGTTCAAAGAGGGTTTCGGACCACTCTCCAGAGTCATGCAGTACGAGGATCAAAGATGCCTGGGTCTGTTTTGCTCGAGCTGCGCACACATAGAGAGAGCTTGATGAAAGGAGAGGCTAGCCAGTCTCAAAGAAGGATCACAGACTTCTTTAGAGCAGACACTGGGGACCCGGAGGAGCTACTCCCACAGGAGAGCTCGTCGCCTCACACCAGAGGCACACTGATCGACCGAGCGACCGAGCTAGGGAGATCCAAACGCCCACGACTGCGGAGGACTACACAGCATCGACGGAGGCTGCATCAGAGGATTCAGATCACTTTGGCTCGACATTCACGACGCCCGGTCAGGCTATTGACCATGGAGGAGATTGATGAGATCCGCCAACGATCGCCGCTGGATCTTTTGTGATTTAGCCATCCCACATAGCTGCTTAGCTCACACCTAGCAGTTTAGGATTCCATAGTATTTTATTTTGTCATTTTTTGTTACGTTGACTTTGTATCAGATCCACCACATTGTAACTTTCTGGTCTCATAGGTCACTTTGGCCTTTTTGAAGACGTTAAAATAACATTTTATTTTCCTCTCTCTCTCTCTCTCTCTCTCTCTCTCTCTCTCTTTGTTACTCTGACTTTGTATCAGATCCACCACATTGTAACTTTCTGGTCTCACAGGTCACTTTAGCCTTTTGAAGACGTTAATATAACATTTCATTTCATTTCTCTCTCTCTCTCTCTCTCTCTCTCTCTCTCTCTCTCTCTCTCTCTCTCTCTCTCTCTCTCTCTCTCTCTCTGCGACAAAGAGACGGCCTGTACTTTCAAAAAGGGCGGTAGACCTTAGACTTAATCCTTATTTGCTTTCACCCATTTAATTTGTCGCCCACTTTACCTGTACTTTCAAGACACAACAAAGGGGAGAGGGATACATGCTGCTAGATTGCACCTGTATGAGTAGACCGACACCAGATTGGCCCCTAACTTAGGCGCCCCTTTCGGTATTTCTTTATTGTTTAAAAGAGGGAATAAACGCTGTGGTTCCCTACAAGCTGCCCCGCACAAGCTTGGCTGAATTTCAACTGTTCCGGCCCGATTTCCGCAGCATAACTGTACTAGGACCCTTCATAGTCAGTATTCCCACGCATTGAATGACTTTCCCGACGCATACGGGCACTTTGCAAAACTTGGCGAGAATCTGCAGCACACTGAATTCTCTGTTTTCAGCCCCGAAAATGCGCCAAATCACTTGTACAGCGGTCCGCTCGTGTCCCTGAACCTCCTGGGGGTATTAGGGACCGTTTAGGGCCAAAACCCTAAACCTGCAAAAATACACAGCAGGCTGTAATTTACTGTTTCGGGCTCCGTTTCGCGTGCCGGTCGCATCCGTAGCAAGTCCTCGAGCTCCCGCACCTGTAGGGCTACTTGCCCTTTGAATCGGACGAGATTTCTGGCGTGAAACCTCTCCGAATTCACTTGTACCTGCGGGGGATTAGCCGCTAGCTAATTCAGTACCTGTGCAAGAGGCTCTTGCCTCGGCAATCGTGCATGAACCCACACAACTGTACATTGGTCAAATGAAAAGCCCACTAGAGGGGCATAACATACTGCCATAGGGAGAGAGAGGGTAGTGCGTAGCGTGCAGGGCATCACTCCTGGCACCGCACTGTACATAGGAGGGAAAGGAAGCACTCCATAGCTCTTAACCTGTGACAAAATCTGAAAATGAGCCTCTCCCAGCTTAAAATTCAGCGCCACTTCTTGCTGCATGAGGAAAGTGCACCAGAAGGTGCCACTTGGCACATTTACAAGCATTTTCCCGTTTCGGGGTTTCGCCTAAAAATCTAAAATCTCCCAACCGGTTGTCCAGTTGACTTCACGGCAGAGTAAGAAAATGTTTCCCTTGTCATTCCGAGGTAATGACGTAAACACATTTTCAGGTCCCAAAATAGCAGTTCCCTAAATTTTAGGAGATGCTGTCATTGTATCTTTCTAGGTCATCCGACCCCCTTTGTACACTGCAGCCACACCCAGAATTGAAATGTAGCCTCTGTAGCAAAGGATTCCACTTTGGCTAGTCAGTGACCCCACTTTAGTCCTTGTCCAACCTTAGTGCTCTCTTGCCCTCAGGCCTGGACTCCCTCTGGACAGTTCCTCACTAGCTATGTAATGCAGGGCAGTTAGATTTCTCGAGGGGTGTTTCCAAAAAGTGAGTAAATAAATAATAAGAAAGAAATCAACAAAAAGGATAGATAGTAGTCACACGCTGGTGACATAGCTCCCTCTTGAAATCTCAAACGTCCTCGTTTGCATCTATGTCGTACATGCTCACAGTCAACACTGATGTATTCAACACCTGTCGACACATGTACGACACATACATGCTCATTGTCAACCCTGGTGTATTCAACACCTCGTCGACACATGTATTGCCTGCGTGTGAACCCACCCTGTCCCAATGACATAGTGGTAGCTTCGCACTCTGCCATTGCTTTGAGTCACTAACTTTCCAATGACAAAATGATAGCTAACACATTTTGCCACTGTCTTATAGTACACGTTGGATCCCGTAACACTTTCGAGCATACCCAAACCGACAGTTTAAGAATGCAGTTACACATGTACCCTTTAATAGAAGCAATTACTGTATCCTTGACAAACTGACAAGAAATACTCACTTCTATAGCACTAACCATACTTTTGGACATTCCATAAGAGCTATTGCCAAACTGACAATCTGTACATCTCTAACATTCATGTAACAGGTATTTCATTTGAGCTCACTTTAAAATACCATGTACATCATTTCTTTCAAAAGCCATCGTCACACTGACAATCCATGTAGCTTTGAAACTCAAGGGTCAAGGTAGGTTGCAGATCGAAGGCTTCAAGGTAAAGTGATAACACAGTTGGTGACTCTGCAAGTTGACCTTCTTCCATCCACTTAGCATCCATTGGTGGATAGTTTTGAACTTTACCAGGTAACGCCTAGCAACCTTGCCTTTCACTTTTCTTTCTTTATGTGCCAAAATCTGTTCCGGGACCAAGATCTCGTCAAGTTCCTCGACTTCCGGCTGAGGATCAGCTGGCATATCTTCTGGCACATCATCCACATAGGGTCCGAGAAGACTCACATGAAACGCATTGTGAATCTTCCAGCTGTTAGGCAATTTCAGCCTATATGCAACATCACTGATTATGTCACACACTTGAAAAGGCCCATAGTAACGCATGCTGAGCTTTGGAAACAGTCTTTCCTTGCCCTTCATCTTCTTTAACCTTGCCTTTTCAAAGCGTAAAAGCACCCAATCACCAAGTGAATATACCACTTCACGACGGTGACGATCAACTGCTTCCTTTTGCTTTGCCTGAGTCTTTTCTAAGGCCACTTTGACCTTCTTATACATTTCATCCATGTCCTGAACATACTTATCTGCTTCAAATATCTTGTCCTTTGTATGCAGTATGGGAGGAACTTTCTTGCCACCTTCAACTATCTCAAAAGGTGCCTTGCCAATTGATGAATGCACTGTATTATTGTATGCATACTCCACCAATGGCAAATACTACTCCCACTTTCCTTTATGCTCTGACACATAGCACTTTAGTAGATCTAGGACAATAGAATTTGCCTCTTCTGACTGCCCATCTGTTTGAGGATGAAATGAGGAAGAGAATTTGAGCGTGGTGCCCATATTCTCAAACAAGCCTCTCCAGAACAAACTTGTCATGCGTGGATCACGGTCGCTAACAATCGATTATGGCATGCCATGATACTTGAAAATATTGCTCATAAACAAGCGTGCCATTTGATCTGGCTTTATCTTCTTCCTGACAGGAATAAAATGAGCCTGTTTGCTCAATCTGCAAATAATGGTCCAAATACCATCGTTTCCTGTCTTCGTTCTCGGTAGATCAAAGATAAAATCCATAGCAATACTTTCCCATGGTTTATCTGGAATAGGTAGTGGTTGCAATAACCGTGGTGCCTTTTGCCTGTCAAACTTTACCTTCTCTCTGGCAAATTAGGCATTCTCGCACAAAGGCATCCACATCTCTTCTCAATGTAGGCCAATAGAAGAATGTCTCAACCGCTTTAATTGTAGCATCGATACCACGATGCCCTGCATACGGTGGGACATGACTCTCTTCTATAACTTTGTGTTGCAATGGCTTTGTAACACACAATCTGCCATGCATCATCATGAACCCGTCTTTAAGAAGATAGTGTTCATGACGTTGTCCATCCATTAGCTGCTCGAAGACCCTTGCAAAATCTTCATCATTTGCATATTGTTCCCTCATATCATCAAGTTCATGATGATAAGGAATTGACACAGCTGAAATTTGTGGCTTCCTTGACAAGGCATCAGCCACAACGTTCTTCTTGCCTTCCACATGCACAATCTGAAAGTGGAACATGGACAAGATATTTGCCCATCGCATATGTTTCTCAGATAACTTTGCCTGTGTCAAGAAGTATCGCAAGGTATGATGGTCAGTTTGGACAACAAAGTCTGCACCTAGCAGGTAGTGTTTCCAACTTAAGAGCGCATGAATCACGGCCTGCAGTTCTTTTTCATAGACTTGCATAGTCTTTTCTAGCCCTTGCAAGATTCTACTCTCATAGGCTACTACCCTGCCATCTTGCATTAGCACTGCACCAATGCTGCTACCACAGGCGTCACATTGGACCACAAATGACTTCCTAAGATCTGGCAACACAATGACTAGATCTGAAGTCATCTTTTCCTTTAAAAGATTAAAAGCTGAAATCTCTTTCTGTGTCCATCTAAAGGTGACTGCCTTCTTTTGAAGAGCATGTAAAGGTGAAGCAATCTCAGCGAAATTTCAGATAAACCTTTTGTAATAGGAGCATAGTCCCAAGAAACTTCAGACATCGTGCACCGTCTTCAAATCTGGCCATGACTTGATCGCTTCAACTTTTGCAAGATCCATTCTGACACCATCCTTTGAGACAATGTGTCCCAGAAAGTGAATCTCTTCCAGAAAAAACTCACTTTTCTTTGCATTGATGAGCAACCTATGACTGCGTAGCTCTTTGAACACAATGGCCAAGTGATGCCTATGCTCCTCTTCATTCTTTGAGTAGACTATCATGTCATCAAAGAATGTATCAACAAACTGTTGGTGTGGACGGAAAATTTTGTCCATCATCCTATTGAACGTAGTAGGAGCATTTGTGAGACCAAAGGGCATCACTAAAAATTCGTAAAGGCCAAACGTCGTTCTCAAAGCAGTCTTGTGCGCATCCTCTGATCTAATGCGGATCTGATGGTACCCACTCTTTAGATCTATCCTGCTAAACATAGCTGCTCCTTCTAATTTGTCTAGAATATCATCAATTCTAGGTATAGGGAACCTATTCTTGATGGTATTCTTGTTCAGTGCACGGTAGTCGATGCACATACGCCATGAGCCATCCTTTTTCTGCACCACCAACACTGGAGAACAGAATGGGGATGAACTGGGCTGAATCAACCCCTTTTCTAGCAGCTCCTGTACTTGGCCCATTATCTCTTTCTGCTGAGCCGCACTAACCCTGTACGGAGGCTTATTTGGTGGGCTACTGCCTGGCACCAAATCTATCGCATGGTCCTCGGGTCTCTCTGGCGGTAATTGAGACGGTAATGAATCGGAAAAACAGTCACTATACTGTTGTAAAAACATTGACCTTTCTTTATCTAGCACAGATAAATTTGATTCATCACAATCTGACACTTCACGTGCAAAAACCAAGTACGCAGAAAGATGCTTTTTCATTACAGAAGTAATAGCAGAAGCTGATACAGTGAGGAATAGACTCCCCTTTAAGCTTTACATCCAGAATGTGAGTCTTTCCCCTGCTCTGTACAGTGATCTTTTTGTTGTAGGCATCCATGATTCCCTGTACACGAAATAACCAAGGAATACCTAACAACACATCACATCCGTCCAGTGGCATGATGTAAAATTCTTCAGCATCTACATAGGACTGGATATGTAGGCGCAACTTTCCGATGATGGGTGTCACAGCCTCTGTATGGCCAGGACATGCCAAACCTGCCTCTGCTGTATACCCCATCTCTTCAGGTCTGATTCCCAACTTTGAAGCCGATTCTGGGAAAATGAAGTTGGCTTTGGCACCTGGATCAAAGAAGATAAGCATTGTTTGATCCCTGACCTTTCCCCATGCTCTGCAAAGCTCACTTGCATCTAAATTTGGTTTGTCGCCCACCATATCTGGCACTAGACCAGCCATGGGCTTCTTTCCTTTCTTGTCCTCCTTGTCTTCAGAATCAGCTGGCCTTTTCTTTGTAGGACAGTTGTAAGCAATGTGGCCAGGCTGCTCACAGATAAAGCATTTGTTCTCTGACCTCAGGACCTTCTTTTGCTCTTCCGACTTGCGAGGAAAACGTCTTTTCCATTTCTTCGCTGGTCCCTTTTCTGATTCAGCAGTAGCTTTGCCTTTCCCTGCATTGGCTGGCTCCTGAGTCCCTTTAGGAACCTCATTGGGAACGTGCTTCTTCGCTAAATTTTTCTTGGGTGATCCTTCCTTGCCGCCAGTATTGAATTCACAATCTTCTCCCTTGAGCAAACCATTGCCGGTGTTTGCTACCTCGATGAGCTGCGTCAAAGTAGTGACTTTGGTCTTCGTGCAGTACTTTTTCAATCCTTTGGGTAGGCCACAACAGTATTTTTCAATCTGTTCTGTCAATGGCACAAACCTATAGGAAGTTACTGGAAGTAGAGCTTTCCAAAACTTCCGATTGTAGTCATCCAGATTCTTGCAAGTGGCAGCATTAAGCTGGTGCCATTCTGTCATGACATCTGCTTCAAAGTCATCAGATAACCATGCTACTGCAAAAATCTGCTTGAAGTAAACCCATGTGGACGGAGCTTGCCCTTGAAGCAATAAAGTTGTCCACCATTGTCCCGCATTCCCTGTCAAGAAAGTGGCTGCCTTGCGGACCTTTGAAGCCTATGTAAAGTTTCCCCCGGCATAGGCCTTGTCAAACTGCTGGAGGAATGAGAGAGCCTTCTTCCTGTCATCAAACCCTGTAAAGGTCGTGAATGTCACACCTTTGCCACCTTCTTTGTACGGAGTTGGCCTCTCCAGCAGCGTTAAGTTGTCATATGGAAGTGACTGAAACATGGGAACACTGTTAGGGTTCATTTGTGTTCCCTGACCGCAATTAAGTTGACCTGGAAATGCCATATTTGGCTGCTGATTTGTAATTCCAGCCATACCAAAATTTGCCGATGGCATCCCAAATTGGCCCAGAGCGCTTTAAAACCCTGGTAGCATGCCCGTGACACCATACATGGGGTTGGGTATCATCGTTTGAGCACCCCCAAACACTGTTCCTTGCGTGTAAAACTGATTTCCAGGTGCATGACCAGCCATGCTCTGGAATACCGATCCACCTCCAAAATAGCCAGGGTGTACTGAAGGTGGTGGGAAGACTTGTTGCATAGCCTGTAGGTTGCTTCCCTGCCAATTAGAACCAGCTATAGGCTGCTGAAAGGTGGCGGGCAAACTAGTACAGCTTGAAAGACTAGCATCTCAGCCACCTGTTCTTGCATCTTAGGCACAGGGGAGACTGCATGTTCTCCGTCAAGTGTACAGGTGTTTCCATTGACTCTGCAGTATGAATCACCTGTGCTCGAGCCTTAACAGGCTTTTGAATGTGATCCAGTGACCCAACTTGCTGAGACGGAAGAGAAGGTTGCAGAAAGGCTAAAAACCTCGGATTCTGCATTACTTGTGTGAACATAGCCACAGTAGTAGCCAACTGGGTCCTGAATATATCATCATCCGTCTATGGTGGTCTTGAAGACTCACCCACTTCATGTGTCTGTTGACCCTGTGAAGAGGAAACCTCTTCAGTCACATCATCTGGTCTGTCAGCCATAATTGCAATTCCCTGTGTTTGGTCTATGATCCCCTGTGTCTTCAAGCCCAAACTGACCAAGGCTCACTTCTATGGGAAAAAGTGATTTGATCCCAGGGATGGAACCATGAAACCGGCCTGTACTTTCAAAAAGGGCGGTAGACCTTAGACTTGATCCTTATTTGCTTTCACCCATTTAATTTGTTGCCCACTTTACCTGTACTTTCAAGACACAACAAAGGGGAGAGGGATACAAGCTGCTAGATTGCACCTGTATGAGTAGACCGACACCAGATTGGCCCCTGACTTAGGCGCCCCTTTCGGTATTTCTTTATTGTTTAAAAGAGGGAATAAACGTTGTGGTTCCCTACAAGCTGCCCCACACAAACTTGGCTGAATTCCAAGTGTTCAACCCCAATTTCGATAGCATAACTGTACTAGGACCCTTCACAGTCAGTATTTCCACGCATTGAATGACTTTCCCGATGCATACAGGCACTTTGCAAAACCTGGCGAGAATCTACAGTACGTTCAGCCCCGAAAATGCGCCAGATCACCTGTACAGCGGTCCTCTCGCGTCCCCGAACCTCCTGGGGGTATTAGGGACCGTTTAGGACCAAAACCCTACACCTGCAAAAATACACAGCAGGCTGTAATTTACTGTTTTGGGCTCCGTTTCGCGTGCCGGTCGCATCCGTAGCAAGTCCTCGAGCTCCCGCACCTGTAGGGCTACTTGCCCTTTGAATCGGACGAGATTTCTGGCGTGAAACCTCTCCGAATTCACCTATACCTAGGGGGGATTAGCCGCTAGCTAATCCAGTACCTGTGCAAGAGGCTCTTGCCTCGGCAATCGCGCATGAACCCACACAACTATACATTGGTCAATTGAAAAGCCCACTAGAGGGGCATAACATACTGCCATAGAGGAGAGAGAGGGCAGTGCATAGCGTGCAGGGCATCACTCCTGGCACCGCACTGTACATAAGAGGGAAAGGAAGCACTCCATAGCTCTTAACCTGCGAGAGGAACTTGCAAAATGAGCCTCCCAGCTATAAATTCAGCGCCACTTCTTGTTGCATGAGGAAAGTGCACAGAAATGTGCCACTTGGCGCATTTACAAGCTATTTCCCGTTTCGGGGTTGCCGCCTAAAAATCTCCCGACCGGATGCTCGGTTGACTTCACTGCAGAATAATAAAATGTTCCCCTTGTCATTCCGGAGGTAATGACGCGAACACATTTTTAGGTCCCAAAATAGCAGTTCCCTAAATTTTAGGAGATGCTGCCATTGTATCTTTCTAGGTCATCTGACCCCCTTTGTACACTGCAGCCACACCCAGAATTGAAATGTAGCCTCTGTAGCAAAGGATTCCACTTTGGCTAGTCAATGACCCCACTTTGGCTAACCATAGTCCTTGTCCAACCTTAGTGCTCTCTTGCCCTCAGGCCTGGACTCCCTCTGGACAGTTCCACACTAGCTATGCAATGCAGGGCAGTTAGATTTCCCGAGGGGTGTTTCCAAAAAGTGAAAGTAAATAAATAATAAGAAAGAAATCAACAAAAAGGATAGATAGTAGTCACACGCTGGTGACAGAGGCTGCTTCTATTACCTGGGAAAACCCCTCAGAACGCCCAAATGGTACCAATTCTGAAGGCAAGTACATAACTGAATACAAAGCAAAGTCCAAAGGCAATCTGGCAAACCATATCACATGGGCAAAAACTAAAACTGGATAGACTGAATAGGCCAGGAGAGAGAAACTCTCCTAAAGGCCACCTAAGGAAGAGGGATAGCTGCCTCTAAAAGATGGGCACTTCCCACCAAAAGTGCTCTCCATGACTGGAGTCCAAAATCACAATATAACAAAGCCACCAGTAGTATCAACAAGAAAGGAACATGCTGCCAGGGACAGCTGCTCAATGTCAGGCAAGAGCCCACCAACCAGTACCATCTGCAACTGCAACCATGGAACTAAGGAAGCACAGAAGAGGGGGAACACTCGATGGGGAAGATGAGAGATAAGAAGCAACTGACATCACCAAAAAATCTACTGAGGGATATATAGAGGAAAACCATCAGGAGCACTAAACTGGAGCTGCTAAGGAGGTCTTGGCCATTGTAGAAGACACTTCACTTGATGAAGGTTCCAAGCTCCACTCGCCCCACAACCCACACCCGCCCCCCCAAAATCAGGGAAAAAAGCACAACAAACAAGAAAACAAGAAAAACCAAAATACAAACACGATAAAGCCTTATACAGTCTTTAAACCCAATGACTATGGAGGAGATTCTTGATCATGCATTCATAGAAACATCGTAGGTAGATATACCTTCACAAGGTCTAAATTTACAGTTTTAAGTAGGGTCAGAGAAAACAGACTCACACAAAACACAACAAATAGAAAAACAGCATGCCAGCCTAATCAAGATCTTGCTATCCTGTAAAGGAGAAACTCTTCCCGTTATGATAAAATTTGAGAAGGGAAGTACCAGAGTGGATAAACTTCAAAGCTCGAAGGAGCTGATACAAAAAGATCCGATAGTGCTCTGGAGTGAGATCATTGTTGGCTTTGACAACTTGGTGCAGATCAGACTCCATAAGCTCAAAGACCACATATATATCTTTAAACTCCCTGGATGAAGGTGGTAATATGATGTGCTTAATCTCGACAATGTTGGGATGCCGCAAGAACCTAAGAAGCTTGATTTCACGTAAAATCCGGGTAGCATCTGAAATGTGCCCAAAAACATCATGAATTTTCTTGATAGCAACCTTCTCACCATTGTGCATGTCAACTGCAGAGCATACAACTCCATAGCTGCCTTTGCCAATCACATCTTGAATTTGATACCGAAAGCCTTCTCCATAAGCAGGAAAAATGTCTTTCTCTACAGGATTCTGTTAGCATAAAATGACTTCAGTATTTTAATAATATTGGCAAATAGAAATGACTTGCTTTCAGCTCTCCATTTAAAAAAGAGCTTGGGCTCCACCAACAACAAGCAGCTATGGTGCAACACAAGTACAAAAATTACACAAATTGAAACGCTTTATCTACTGGCAGAATAAGACCAAACACTAGAAAAACAAGCTGCACTTTTTCCAATGATATGAGTTTAATGAGTTCCCCAAATTACAAAAGTTAGGAACGGCTAGAAACAACAAACGCCTTTAAATATTGTCAAAATCACTACGAAGGAAGGTGCCCTCCTTTGCGTTGGATGGATAGCAAAGTCTAGAAATTACGGTGTGCTTCATAAACATAAACCCTTCCCACCATGGCAAGCTGATGCACAGTCATTATTGCCGAAGACGATCATCTTGGCTGCAATTCTGATTATATATGCAGCTTTTTTAAATTGCAAAATACTCAGACAATCCCATTATTGTAATTTCCCTTGTCATTGAACTGTTCACACTCTCCTCAGCTACATGTCGGATGAGTTCCTGCAATGTACTTGGCCATGACTTGCACTACAAATTTCTACCACAACGATTCTCCCGTATCCACATCAAATTTGGTAGGCCCATTGTCTTCTGGGAATCTCAGAAATGATGGCATTTAGAACTGTAGCAAAATAAAAGTATGCTCCAGCCCCAGTAGAATTACGTATGTCCTAAGAGAGAAGCTACACAATTAACTTTTTTGCAAATATTAGCAGGGGCAACTTCAGCGTAACTGGCAGGGTTTACACAGACACGTCAAGCATGGCAATAAAGAATGATGACATGAAGAGAAAGGAAATACAAGGTGCTAACTATACAGTTGTGGTGAAGACAGTTGCAGATGGCCGGTTATGTTGCACGCGGATGAGCTTGATGTGAATGCCATGCAAGGGAGAAAGCTTCCGTTCTTCTTTTCTGCATGTGCTGCTCATGGTTTCTTCGTTCCCTTCCAGTATCAAGTCCCCCTCTTCTTTTCTGCAAGCGCTGTTCATATCTCTGCTGCAGTCTTTGGCTTCTTCTTTGCTTTCCAGTATGAAGCAAAAGCAACAGCAAAGGCGCTGGAACCATGTAAAGAAACTTTCCATGGGCAATGTGCCCATCTAACGCATAACTAAACGTCTGCTTATAGAGCACACACATCCACTATGGGGATACTATTAAAGACTTCCTGATCCATGGGATGGACCACCCACAGCGAACAAGACCTTAACCATAACAGACTGCCTGACATGAGCACGGTATCCTGAGCTTGTCTTGCTGAAGACTTTGACTCTCATGGTGCTTAACCACCAACAAAAGACAACACCTGTGCCCAAGGAATACAGGCTTTTCCGATGTATCACTACCCAATTAGAGCACCCCCTTCGCGGTGGGATCGATGGCACCCCTCCACACTATCTCGCACGGGCATGCTCAAATGGGATCGACGGCTGAGGTGATTTGGAACGTCAGATGCATATTTGTAAATTCGGGACATTCGGCAAATTCGGGGAGAAAAGTAAATTCGGGTCAATCCGCACCCCATGCCTTGAACCTCTGACCTCCCCACCACGAGCCATGTGCACTAACCACTACGCCCTCATTCTTACGTTGAAAGATAGGGGATTCAAGTATGTCATATTGTAAATATAGGCCGATTAGTAAATTCGGGGCAAATTTGTAAATTCGGGGCAACGTCAGATTTGACGGTCCATGATTGACGCGCCTCGCATTTTCCTTCTCCACCATTGATTCCATTTGAGCATGCCCGTGTGATATAGTGATGAGGGATGGCATCGAGAAGTGCATACGTGAATCAACGCAAGGAGAGGGGCCGGAGACTTGAACCCATGACCTCATGGTGCTTAACCACCAACAAAAGAAAACACCTGAGTCCATGGAGTACAGGCTTTTCCGATGTATCACTACCCAATTAGAGCACCCCCTTCGCGGTGGGATCGATGGCACCGAGAAGTGCATACGTGAATCGAGAGGGACCGGAGACTTGAACCCATGACCTCGTGGTTGAGAGGCTAGCGAGCTAACCACGCAAGCGCGTGTGGTTTGTTGAAACCACTACAGGCGCCCTAGATTATAAAGTGAGTTTAAGTGCCCCCCCCCTCCCCCCCCTCTCTTCCAAATGTCCTTGTTTACTTTTCAGCAATTGATGTCTACGTGCGCCTTTGTTTTCGTGCCCGCACTTCTCGGCCGTGGATCCCACCGCCTGGTATCATTTAGGCCCCGTGTTAGATAGTATTGAGGACATCCTACTTAAGGGTTTTTGGACCGTTACTACAACCTATTCGCACTTTAAAAAAACTCGTCTTGCTTTATAGGTGTCGCTATAGAAGGTTGTTGAGGACCTTATGTTCAGTACGATTCAATAGAGATTAACCAAAGGAGAGGACATTTAAACGATGAACGATTAAATGGACATGAAATTAAGGGCAATGTAATGGCGAATGAGCAATTTGAAAGTTATATACAATTTAATGACTACAATTTGAAGCATTGATGAACTATAAAAATTGAAGTGCACTAGTGACCTAGTAAGCGTGCACGGGTGTAATTTGAGAGTGCAATACAAAGAACAGTGTTTGCCTTAAGCTACATGAAAACAATGTGAATAATTGAACGTTTCCTCTTACAATGAGGCACTAAGTAAAAACATTAAACATATAGTGCATGTCACTCAAAAGTGGCATACAAAAGTATGGTAGAGATTTGGCATTGTGGTCTCTTTGAAAATTATAAGAAACAGAAGTCATGCCCTGCCTCGTAGACTCTATGTGTTGTCCAAACAAACTCATACGCATGGAGGTTTGGATGCAAATAACGAAGCTTGCAATTTCGTCACAGAGAAATCGTGCTTGTCTATTCGGAACTTCCATTGTTGTGTATATATTATACGCTTCCTGGCACACAACACAATAGTTATAACAAATGTGGAAGACTCAGCATATAAAAGACTTATAACAAATGTTTCTCTAATAATCTCCATGTGCACAAGAGATTGGTGCCTCCGAACTTATAGTCGAACATGAGCACATGGAACAAAAAACCATCGTAAGGAACTTTTCAGAGATGAGCAGAGTCTTTTCTTCTCACTTTGTCTAAAACCATGTTGGGCTAACCATTTATATAGCCACCTAAGAAAAATCCTCTCCCTTGAAAAAAAGCAAATGAGGCCACGTTATGCAAGCTATGTCAGAGAGAGAGCCAAAGACATAGCTTCACTATATATGCCACTGTACAACAACATACTATAAGATACGTGGCCACTTTCACTAGAGGATTTTGGGCCTCTGTCTAGAGTTATGAGATACCAAGATCGGAGATGTCTCGGCCTCCATATTGGAGATTCGGTGATATCGAGCAGCATCACTGAGAGAGAGAGAGAGAGAGAGAGAGAGAGAGAGAGAGAGAGAGAGAGAGAGAGTAACACATCGAGAGACACGCCCAGAGACAGATCACAATGTTCTTTCATCAAAAGAGTCATTAGAGACGAGACCAATCAAAGAGGAGGGATACATGGCACATCACTAGCAGAGGTATACTAAATGATCAAGCAGCAAAGTTGGGGAGACCAGATCTATATTGGCGAGACATGGGAAACACCCTGTGCAAACTCTCACCATGGAGGACATTGACAATGATCATGCAATGGTAGATGCGAGCCATTGCATATCCACCACTTTGTATCTGTTCTTTGAGATACACACTTTTGGTATATGTACCTCTTACGCTCTTGATACCCACCTTTCACAGCTCGAGTAGTTTTTTTTTTAGTTAGTTTCTTTCTTTCTTTTTATCTAGCCCTTGTATCAGATTCACCATGATGTAACTCTCTGGTCTCATAGGTCAATATGGCCTTTCGAAGACGTTAAATAACATTTCATCTGTGTGTGTGTGTGTGTGTGTGTGGTTTGGGGGGGGGGGGGGATATTGATCATAAATCGAGCAACAATCTTAGTGCAGGCAGCAACAAGTCGAGCAATTGGCAAAAAGTAAGTTGGCATTTAAATCAATCACGCAGAGTGCACGATAAATTTTAGGCTCTAGATTTGGGACAAGGTTAATGGCTTAGATCATGTCAATTGACCGCTTGTGGGCTCAAGGATGCGCAAAAGCACATTATGCTTACAAAGTAAATACTAAGTTCTTAACCCTTTGTTTTGGTCCCAATGTTAGATGGAGCAATCGAAAGTGAGACATTTGAGATTGTGTGTGCATATTCATGGAAAGTAGAGGAGCAAAGATGAATAAACTTGTGTTGGAATTTTTAATGTACAACATAGTCATTGTTGGAGTGATCTTGCAGGTTTCCAAATACTACAAAAGTAGTGGAAAGACATGCCTGGCAAAGGTTATAATATGGATGAGCTAGCTACGAACGAGTCTAGGCGTGAAGCAACCCTAGTTGAAGAATTATTACAGTCATTATATAGAGCCCTTTGCTAATTAATTTAATAACGAATGCGTGCTCCAGCCACCGTCTACATGGGAGATTGAGGTCATGGTCCCCCTTTCCATCTTCAAGGTACCTCATGATGTTGTCGCCTCACCACCGCTAATAATGCAAAAGATTGCACATTTGCTTGGAAGAGTTGGAAGAGGAGCAGCACATATGCGTTTTGTTTGCCTTCTCCCACTCCTTCCATGCCCCCTGTAACGGAATCACGCTAGTCACATTGATTGTAGCAGAATTAAAATGATAGTAGTGAGCATTTTATTAAGAGAATTCCTAATGAAGATAAAGAGGGAGTACTTGATTAAAAATAGCAATATAAACATGACACCTAGCTAGCTTGGCATGAAGAATACTCATAAAAGAGAGATAATTAGAGAAATTGACAACATTTGAGGACCGGAGCCGGTCCCCTTGCAAAAGGATTTTGTATTATATGTTGTCCCATAAAGAGAGACTTGGTATAATACATACTTTGTGTTCCTTGAGACCTTGTTGATGCCATGAAGATGGAAAGCTTCATGCACCAATATTATGCCCAAAACAATAGAGGGTAGTGAAGAGGAAGAAGATGTAACATACAAGAAAGAAGTATTCTCCTCATATAAGATCACTCTTAGAGCATAGCTTAGCATAGTAATGGAGATTTGAGTAAATGATGAGCATGCTTTGAAGCTTGACTCTTCTTGGATTTGCATTCCATAGCCAAGAGGTGTTGGTGTAGGCTCTCTACTTCTCAAGCTTGGAGAAGGAGATGGAGTTCTTGCTCAACACATGAGTTGTGTGAGTGTGTGTGCTTGAGTATGCAAAAATGAGAGCCCCCCTCTTGCACATACTCGTGCTTGCATCCTATTGGTCCATGCCAAGGTTTAGCCAATAAGAGATAACAAGCAAGGTGTGTAGCCTTGTGACAAGTGTCCTTCTTTCCCCTTTAGAGAGAGAGAGCTTAGATAATTGTTTAAATAAATCTAAATTCTTATTAAATCAGGTGTCCAATAGGAATTAAGCTAGCTTATGGGCTGCTTAATTCTCATTGGACCCCAATAGGAATTAGGGGGGTTGGTTCTTTTAACAAGCTTTTCTAAAACGTTTAAGCTCAATTTAATCAAGCTTATTCTCATCGGTCCATGCCCTAGGCCATCCAATAAGATTTAAACTTAAATGGGCAACTCAGTTAGATGCTTGATATGCGTCCTTTATGACTCTAGTGTCTTGACCAAGCCTTGAGTGTGTGTGTGTGTGTGTGTGTGTGTGTTCTCTCTCATCCCCCTACAAGGAGGGATCACCCCATGCAAGTGGAAAAGTTGTTTGAGTTTTGGGGAGCACCTTACACACAATAGGTTGAGCATGGTTCACACCCACTAGTCCTAGGCCTAGGGAGACACAAACCTTTGGAGGATTTAATGAAGCTTAGCCTAAGGTCTTTTGAAGCTCCACTAGGTGCAAGTTGCTCTTTGGTAGGTCATCTCCTTTTGATTCCCTGCTGAGATAGGTCTAGCAACACATACCAATATTTTAGCTCTTGTTCCCCTTTTATCTTCCCCTATTAAATGATCACTCTAACATGAGAAAATCATTTCGGAAAGTTAAATATTTTTATGACACCCCCTTCATCGACTGCTAAAACTCACATCCCTTCGAGGATTGCCCAGCCTCTTCCCGCTACCCCTCCTACCGCACTCTCATCCACATAGGACCCCATTGTTAGTTATCTCTCACTCTGCCCCCGCCGCAGGCAAACTTGTGTGTGTGTGTGTGTGTGTGTGTGTGTGTGTGTGTGTGTGTGTGTGTTCATAGCATAGAGGCGGCAATAAAGAGACTCTTACTTAAGTAGTAGGTAGGCTCACGCAACGATTTGACGAAGATATTGATTATGAGTCAAGCAACAATTATAGTGTAGGCAGCAACGATTCAAGCAACAAGTGGGCTTAGTCTGATGAGTGCACCGGCAATGTGAAATGCGTGTGTGCACGGGGAAGGAGAGTGTGTGCATGGGGAAGGGGAGAAGGAGAACACAGTATTGTGTGGGTGGAGCAGGCCTTGAATTTTATTAGTGTATACATGTACAACTAATAAATGGGGTAGTGGCAAGTGGGCGGCTGGAACCAAATGTCCGGCCCCAGGTAAAGACATGTCGTCTTTATCCCAACAACCTCCCACTTAAAGGCGAATGTGCAAATTGAGTAAAAACTCAAGCAAAATCTCAACCATAATCGTGCCAAAATGGCGACAAAGTGGGAAATCATTCGACCATTACACGATCAACCATGATCAATTGCATCAAAACCGATGTTCACATATGCGTGAACCAACTCTACAATTTTTAGACATAAAAAACATTACTATATAACTAAAGTAAGTAAGCCCAATCTAAGACAAACAACTCAACCGAGCATAAAGCACATAACTATATACAAAAGTAGTGAGCAAACACTGCTCAAAATGCATCCCACAAGAAAACTCCCTGCAAAGGTCTGACAATGGTCCAAAAAACATGTATAACATGTAAAGCCTGTGATTGCCTATAACCTGTAGCCACACAAGCATATGCAATTCTCACTCCTATGAGAGTGGATACAAAGAACACCTATCTTGTCCAGAACTAACAAAACCTGTCAAAGTGAGAGTCCAAACTCTATCACTATCAAAAGTGGGAGTCACACTCGACCACTAAACCATCAAAGAGTAAACTGCAAATACGCACAAAGCATGGCAAGAATTTGGGAAAATTTTGGCAGAGTTTCCCCCGAACTTGGAGCAAAATCTCAAAAATCTCACCAAAACCAAATAAACCACGAACAAAAACTCAGTGTCTTGGTAGAAAATCCACATATGGTATACATAAATTGTCAAAAGCTCACTCTTGAACGAGTGGCTCTATGGATGACTGCACCTGTCCAAAATCCTTGCAAACCTGTGAATCTACCACCTGCAAGCTGTGATTAGCTCATGTTGTATCCACATATGCATACATAGCATAAACTACTCTTTGAAGTGACCCACACATTCATACATGAGCACTACCAAGTGTGCTGCATAATCCATACTGGAAAGAATGAAACCTATGAGAAAAATACTTATAAGCTGGTGTACACAACCTTGTCAGTCGGTAAACTCGTCAATAAAAAATCAAACATATAGAACAACTAGCCACATGTGGTCATAAACGTCCTCCAAGAGCCAAACTTGCTTGCGAGAAATTTGCTCTGAAATGGTCCGTTGGAGTCGTATGTGCCGGATGTGTGTCGTCGAAGCAAGAAAAGGGAGAACCGCCAAAGCCAAAATTAATGTCAAGGGCGCGGGGGGGGGGGGGTAATCGAGGAGAAAATGTTGGAATTGAGCCACTCCAGATGTGGGCTAGAGGAGAGCTGATGCCGCTCTTCTCAATCGTCTCTGGCTAAGTTGAGATAGGGATGTCAGGGAGAAATCATTGAAGCAAAACCTCTCCGAAATGGGTGTGGGAGGGTAGCTGATGTCAAGGCTATGCCAGAGGAGAGCCAAACTACTCTCTCTCTCACTCTCGCTGTTGAAGTTGAGAAGTACATGCCGATGATGCCTTTCGCTACCGGGATGGAAGTTGCTAGCCGATGTCGAGAAACCAAGTTTGAAATTGTAGCTGAGGGGGGGGGGGGGGGGGGGGGGGGGGGGGGGGGGGGGGTCTCTAAGAGCCAATTTGCTCTGGATATGCCAAGAAGCCGAGCCGAGAGCCGATATGCAAGGCTTATTGATGCTCGAAGCGCTCTCTCTCCCTCAAACCAAGTGGGGAGTCGGTGATGCTAGAAGCCAAGACAAGGGTTGATGTTGTTCTCCCTCTCTCTCTCTCTCTCTCTCTCTCTCTCTCTCTCTCTCTCTCTCTCTCTCTCTCTCTCTCTCTCTCTCTCTCTCTCTCTCTCTATCAAAGTCAAGATGTCGCCAAGGCGTAGAGGATGCCGTAGAAGAGCCCAAATGTTGTCTCTCCTTCTCTTGATAAAATTTGTTGAAATTGGCCTTGAGTCTCCTTGTCTTGCCCTTGTGGGGCGTATATTGAAAGTAATGCATTCCACATGACAATGTCTCGGATAGGAAGCTCCTCAAGCACCTTGTGTGCCTCCGACTCGAGCTCAAAAGTTTTCTAGATGTGTGTGTGTGTGTGATCACACAGACACACTTCTTTGTCCTGTACTTCTTCTTCTTCTTCTTCTTCTTCTCTCTCTCTCTCTCTCTCTCTCTCTCTCTCTCTCTCTCTCTCTCTCTCTCTCTCTCTCTCTCTCTCTCTCTCTCTCTCTCTCCACACTATGTAGCGAGGTTCTTTTCTCTTTTTAGTAGTGCTATAGAAGGCAATAGCCAAAGTTTTTATTTTTCAGCTCTTGGTACTTAACGTTGACCTTCCTTTGTAATTGACCACAATGCTACTCTATTGTTGCTGCTCGATTTCACATGCTAAGAGCTTCTAAGTGCCTTCTTGATTTAGCTTGCACTCATGCCTATCACTGCAAGTTTCAAACTCCCCAATGCTCTCAGATCTGCTACCCGTGAGCTCCAATTTCCCTTTGACACTCTGCTCGTAGCTCAATTTCTTGCTTGATTTTATGCAAATTCCCAAATTTTAACGATTCCCTTCAGCCTTTATCTCCCAAGCTCTGCTCGTTGCCCAATTTTTGCAGGTCTTGTAGCCTTGCTTGATTTTGTTTGCACTTGTTGTGTGTGAGAGTGTGTGATCATTCTCTCTCTCTCTCTCTCTCTCTCTCTCTCTCTCTCTCTCTCTCTCTCTCTCTCTCTCTCTCTCTCTCTCTCTCTCTCTCTCTGTGCCACACTCCAAAGCTCTCAAAATTTGTGCTTTACTTGCCCAATATTGTCAAGCCCTGGGTGCTTCACCATGGAAAAATTACCGCACCACGTAAGTGCAGGGAAGGGGGGTTTATTTACAAGTTACATAAGCATATAAGCTAAGGGCAGGCCCCCAATAATTTATCTCCCAAGCTAAAAAATAAGGGAGGGGATATCATATTTATGTGGGGGGGGGGGACCTCACCCGAGTTGATTACTTTTAATGATTGGTCACCGGTGTAAAATAGAACTCGGATGAATTTTGGGGAAGTGTTTTTATCAGGTCACACATCAAATTTTGCATCAATCCGGTTATAGATAAGGGTCGATTTGGAGCAGTTCAAGGGTTGATTTACACCAGTTTTGTATGGGTCAGAATTGGATGAGTAGCTAGAGTGCAGGCTGATTGGGCACATAGTTTGAAATTCAAACTAAGACACATTGAGGGTACATCTAGTTATCAATAGAAGTGGTACCTTAGTACGTTTCCAGTCACTATGCTACACACTCTTTGACTAGTTTTACTCAGTTAGATCATGTGAGACCTAAATTTTATATGTAAGATAGGGGTATGATAGTTTTCTTCATTGATTGTCGTATAAGCGTAGAAAGGGGGGTCATATTCCCTAAAATGAGTCGTATATAGGGGTTTTATCAAAGTTGTCCGCTCGCAGGTGGCGTCCCGTTTTGTATATAGAGTGAATCCCCCGGGGTCAAGCCAATGCTTGCTCATTTTTGCTTGCTTTGTGCCTCCCCCTCTCCCAAAGGATGTTGTTTGATTCCTTCATAGATGCCTCAACCTTCTCAAGATTCCGTTGCTTGAGCTCAAGAGGGATTACACACGTCGAGAGCTCCAAGCTCCGCCACAGCCATCGAGCTTGCCTGGAAGCCTTCGCATGTGCACTGGGAAGCAGGTCAAAAGACCTAAGCTTTGATACTAATTGATGAGTGCACTGGTGGCGCAAAATGTGTATGTGTGTGCGTGTGTGTGTGCCGGGAAGGGAAGAAGGAGAACTAGAGTTGAGTGGGTGGAGCAAGCCTCAAATGAGGAGCTCCTTATTAGTGTGTATATGTAAAACTAATAAGGGGGGTTTGTGGCTAGACACCGCATGTCTGCCCCCGAGAAAAGGCACGTCGCCTTTAACATAACATAGGCAATGCACCTTGATGAGGTGCTAATGTGATCATATACTTCTCCAAAAGAATATGTAGCACAAGCAAAAAGCAAGCAAGCATTTGAATCAATTAAGCAGCATGCACAAAACGTTAGGCCCTAGATTTAGGACAAGATGAATGGCTTAGATCATGCCAAGCAACCGCTTGTGGGATCAAGGATGCACAAGAGCACATTATGCTTACAGAGTAATTAAAATTCAATGATTTCTTGAAATATTCCTTAGATATGACAACTATGGAAGATGAAGGAGAGGGCGATGAGAAGGTATTCACTCTAGTAGGTGTGATTAACATAGTGGAGGTTAGTAGAGAGAGATGGGATTAACATAGTGGAGATGAGTAGCGAGAGGGAAGAGTGCCTACAAGAGGTGGACTTTGCCTATGGAACCAACCAAAGAGGCAGATCTAAATGATGAAAAGGCAGCCATGCACAAGATCAAGAAGGTAGGGTGCCCATAAAGCACATTTCCAGGCTCTTCAACTAGAGATGTAAGTGCTCAACATGAGGTTGGTGAGGCAGGCCAAGATTTCAGGGTGTGAGGGAAATTGAAAGAGACATAACGTTGAGGAGCCTACAAGCATGAATCCAAAGCCCTCAATGCTAATGTCTAAAGCCTCAAGAAATGCTTGCAAGATCAAACTCGCACATTTCACAAAAGATTCCTCATTTGAGCAAACGCATGTGACAATTGATATGCACACCATTAGAATTTAGGTCTACCTAATGTTTTCATGAAGATCCCACTAGCACATATAATCTGCCACCCTCGCTCAATAGGCTCTGGCATATTCCAAATGTTAAAGCAGTGCCTGGTGCACATTGACCAACTACAAAACCTCTTGTGTAGGACACAATGTTTGTGTACCAAAATAGCAATTAAAAAAGATTAGAATAATGCTCCCTCGACTCTTGACCTTCCAAATTCTCACAACTCTCTCTTTTCCAATTCTAGTGTTTGAAGACCAACTCCCAAGATTGCTTCCACCTTCTATATCTACCGAGATGATTTTTATTTGTTCAAATTGTGTTGGGGTAAAGGCGCTATGCCTTTTCCCGGGCCAGACGTCCAGTGTCCGACCGCCCGCCCACATGTGTACATGCCCTTATTTGTTATAAGTATACAAATAAGGAGCTCCTCAGCTTCTCACTCATTACTTCTTGAGGTTGCTCCACCCACACACGGTCTCGTGCTTCTCCCCTTCCTCGCACGCACCGCACCGCGCATGCATGCATGCACGTACACACGCACTCGCAAGTGGTATCAGAGCTACTACTCGGTGGTCTCTTGGTGAGGACGAAGCTTTAAAGGAGATTGACACTTCACAGCACCGGATCATGCTGATTCGGGGCGGATTCGACACATATCAGACGAGATTGGTGAGATCTTGGCTTCTCAGTGTGCGCAGCCCCTCTGGGGCATGTAGGGATCTTGGAAATTCTCGAAGTATGTTTGCAAGAAGGAGAAGCTTTGTAGGTCAACACAGAGAGTAGGAAATAGGGATCAATAGTCGAGCAAGAAGGGAGTCTTAGAAGCTTGGAAAGCAGCTCGACATTGACCTTCTTAAGCAGGGAATTGATTCAGTAGAGAGTCGACAAAAGGCTTAGGAGCCTTGAAGGCCTCAAGCATTGCAGAGACCTTGGGATCTATAGGTCGACATTGAGTGCACAGTCAAAAAAATCGAGTAGTCAGGCAAGGAGACTTTAGGGCAGTGAGCAGAGTCAAGAGCTTGTGTGTGTACACACACACACACACACACACTGTAGTACTTTAAAGCCCCTAACTTATTGGTCACTCACTTCCTCAAGCTTCAATTTGTTGAGTCTCCACCATGGGACTTGGCCCTTCTAAATTACAAGGGACATGTTGTGGTGGCGGTTTTTTCTGCCCAGACTAATTGTCACACACACACACACACAGTACCACCTACCTATTAAGCAATCACGAGCTCACTTAGCTCTTGCGATTCTATTGAAACCTACCTCTTATGGTCTCCACCATGGGGCGTGGCCCTTCTAAAAACATGAGTGCTACATCGTGGTACTATGCAGTTATGGCGACCTCCTTCCCTCCTCTATTTAAAAGGTGAGGGTGCAACTTTGCCCCTCACCTAGCTTTGTTTGTGCTCCGGTTTTTGCATAAAATAGGACTGCGTATCTGTATCTCTACTGCACCGAAGTATGGAGCTCACAACACAAGTAACATAGGTCGGCTACTTTTACTCATGGCTTTTTTCGCACCTACGATTTTAGGGCAATATTTCTGTGCTGCGGCATGACACCTTGACTAGTTTTTTACACAGTATAGTAAGGTACAATGGGTTGTTTTTTTTGCAAGCTTTAATCCCAGTATTGGGATTCTATTGGTGGTTCTTTTTGGTATGTCTTACTACCTGCTCGGCTTTTAACTCTGGTTTTTTCTAAAAAAAGGAAACCTACCTACTAGCTACTGTTCGGTGGACTGACCATTGGTTTGCTTACAGCTTTGCCCTGGTAACTGGTACAAACAAACATTTTTTTTGGTGCTTACTAATATGATTTCAAGTTGGCATGCTAACTGGTGCCTTTTTGCATGAGTTATTGTTCTATGACGGGATAAACGTTATGTTTTGGATATTGATGGGAGCTTGAAATGGGGTGGTGTTGTCCCACCCTCTGCACACCGGTAGTGAATATTTTTGTGGATAATTGGGCCAGGTCGCACGCTGCCGTTGTATCTAAACATGTCTTTATGGCGAGGGTAAAGTGTAATACATTATAGTTTTTGCTTACTCACTAGCGGTTACTGTTCCCTTTGGTACTTGGTATTTGTTTTGGTCTACTACCTACCGCTGCTTAGGTTGGTTTTGTGAGCAGAAAGGGGTTTTACCATTGCACAATGTTATTTGATATCATTATGGTATGGGAAGTTGCCATGACTACATTCCATGACGACTTTTGGGAATATTCCCAAATTTTGGTTGATTTACTGCTTAATGACATTTCCATGGGCAGTATGGGTTTTTTTTAAATTATGGTGAAAATAGGGCTTGGCCCTGTTGCATACGGGTGTTAAATGGTTTTTCGTGGCCCTACTTCTTTCAGTTAACTGGTTGAATGGCTAAAACTGTCGTGATAAAGTACTACAAGGATCTCCGTTTTTCATTCACATAAGGAATTGAAAATTGTATAGCATAAGTTTTTTAGTTAGACTCATGTTCTAACTTGATTCAGTAAGGGCATCTTGCCACCTGGGTTGGCCATAATGATGTATAAGGTAAGTGACTTGCAAACTGGTGGATTTGGATACCATGATGGGCCTAAACTTTACCCGACTTAAAACCAACATTGAACTAGCCTATGGTTGGATTGGAACTATTAAAGGAATTTTTATATATATACAAAAGAGAACCTATTTCATAAACTTCATATGATGGTGCTTTCATTAATCTAGGAAGATAAAATGTGATAATAAAAGTGGGGGAATTCAGACACTGGATTAGAAGGGGTGATGGTTTCTAATCATAATGATATAAAATTCTTCTCTAAATTAAAAACTTTGGGTTCTTTTAAAAAAATAAACATTTGTCAACATAATTACTATGGACTTAGCTTGTAAAAGTTTTAGAAAAAGTTTGTAAGATGGACATGGATAACAACTGGTACCATACAGAGTAGTCAGCGAGATTTACATACAGGCTCTATCGTGGGTATGCACACTCACCTACCACCAGAGCCGATACGATTGCGTGTAGATCAACACAGTGAGCCAGTGAGCATAGGTTGAGAGAGTCTCTCACCTAGTTTCTTGTACATACTAGTAGTTTAGTTAGTAGGTCTCACTTATCGGCGCATCGCCTTTAAGTGGGAGTTTGTTAGGTAAAGGCACTATGCCTTTTTCCCGGGTCGGACGTCCAGTGTCTGGCCGCCTGCCCACATGTGTACATGCCCTTATTCTTTATACATAAATGAATAAGGATCTCCTCACTCATTAGTTCCTGAGGTTGCTCCACCCACACATACTCTCATGCTTCTCCCCTTCCCCGCACGCACTGCACCGCACCGCGCACGCACACACTCACAATTTGTGGAGACCTACTACAACCTAGTCATATTAGATTTACTTCATGAAATACCACATATATATATATATATATAAATGCTTGCTTATGGCGAATATTAGCCCCTGCACACGAGGGGTGGACCAATTGATAGGGCAAGGAGTTGATCCTGTCATTGACGTCAAGCTGCTGTGCTCATTTTTCTGGTGCAACAACAACACTCAAGCAGGTCGCGGGACAGCGGTGTCATCAGCAGGGTTGCCGCAACACAACTAGTCAATGTCCACCTCTATAGCACCCACCCACAACCTTTATAACACCCACCCGTGGAAAAATGAATCTATAGTGTGGACGACATGACCATTGTACGATGACATGATTACATGGGCCATCCCATGCATGGAGTCTCTCACATAGCACCCTCTTTTGCTCACTATCCCTCTCAACAACTATCGCCCCCTCTTTCACCTACCGCCACATAGGCACTCCTCGTTGCCATTGTCAAACAATGGCCAACACCACCACCTCCTAGTAATCACCATGCAATTTGAGAGCCACCAAAGTTGCCTACCTAGTGATGGTACTGCTTTTCAATGCCACTAGAAGCATGATATAACCTTAGAACTCACACAACAATTGCCATGTCGTTCTCTCTCAACCATTACTTCCCATCTCACATCATCATGCGCATGAGGGCCGACAACCCACAGACCACCCACTGCATGGTGCACCTACCACATGTTGAGCCAACCAACTCTCTCTCTCTCTCTCTCTCTCTCTCTCTCTCTCGCTTTTCTATGAGCATTTCCATTGCCCGAGCGAAAAAAAGTGAGCAAAGTAGAATTTTGAGCGAAGATGACCAAAACTCTGATATTGTACCATCATAAAAGAAATATTCATACAAAGTATGGTTAAAACATTTGGAGAGATGAGAGACTCTGTAATTGCTACAAAAATGTTAACAAGTAGTTCCATCACAAAATTGCTATTGACCACAAGATTCCTACGATGTGTCCACACAAAGAAGAAAAGATGAATTACTTTTAGAAGCTATATATTCTTGATTTCTACAAACAATAGGATATTACAAGCACCAATAGACAATAGACAACAATGTCTTGATAGTGTTACGTGAAATTGTCAAAAGAATACATATAGAAAACATAAGTCTAAGCTAATAACCAAAGAATTTTTAATTGAAAATGAAGTATCCATGTGCCTCATATATCACCCAAGTAAGAGATGTTTGACTTAAAAATGATCTAATCCCCTCCTAGAATATTTATATTTACACAAAGTAATTCCTTGAATATTTTCATACATGACAAAATGAGAGATATAAAATTTAATCATTTTGACTATATCATTATATTTAAAATGTCCCAAAATATTAAAAGTAAATATCCATACATCTCATTATGAGTTTAGAGACAAAATTTTGATCTCAAAACGAAGTAAAAAGCTTCAAAAGATTTTAAACCAATCTATTTTCTTAGTTAGAATTTGATAATTTTGACCACATTGTTGTGTCGGAAATGCCTCAACACCCTAGAAACGACTACCCATATACCTCATTCTGACACTTGGAGACGGGGTTTTGAGCAAAAAAAGATTTCAAAACTGCCCCAAAGGGTCCTGGGCCGACGCCAAACCCTTTCAAACAGTTTCTAGATGGAATTTCACATTTTTGGCCACAAATGGTTGTGTCAGGAATGGCCAAAAATCGTAGAAACAACTATCCATATGCAATGGCCATCAAACCCTGTAGTAAAGAAGTTGTGGGCTGTTGGCAACATGTGAAGTGAAGGCTAGATGCATCATGATGATATTGCTTGGTGGTGCTTTGGTTCATATGTTAGCGTCCTTGCAAAAGCATGCTAAGTTTTTTAGAGGTGATTCAAAAGCCACAAGCCATAAATAGTCTAGCACTGCCTCTTAGAGACTCTAGCGCAAGTGAGTGGGTATAAGACCATAATATTGATAACTCTCTAAATCCATCCTAGGTAGTCCATGTGCTTGGGCTATATTCTTGAGCTCTTAACTTTCATTGTTGACGGCTTATCAAATCATTCCCACTTAGTGAACATATAATTTAATGAACATGAGGTTTTACAGTTCAAGGTTCGTCTATTAAATCATTGAGGTCTCTTTAGACGGCATCCATAACCATCCAAACCTACTAGTCTTATCGCAAGACATATTCTACATCGACCTTGACACAGGCAGAGGCCATATGCATATTTCACTTCCAGTTTTGCTAGAGTGACAATGGCAATTAGCAGAGCTAATCATCAATCTTAACTAGACCATTGATAAAGAAGGTGCTCGTGTATGAGGCTACATTGAAAGTAGAGGAACAACACTTACATGGTGGTCATGGTAGACTTGATAGCAGAGTGTGCGTGACAATCATCACAATGGTAGAAATTGCACAAGAGATGATAATAAAGATCGACATTTGATGTCGTGATCGACATCAAATGACTTACAAAAGACATAGCAGAAACCAAATTTGATAGCAACTTCAGGTAGAACTCAAGGCATAGTCAAATCCCTTTCCTATCCCTTGTGAACTGAAAGACCCAATCTCCCGATACTCTCTATTTAGAATGGAGAGTTTTCTTCGTACCCTTGCAATTATGGACACTTGTGATGTTAGAGTATTGTACCTCACAATACCACACCCTTGCAATTATGGACACTTGTGATGTTAAAGTGTCATAGCTCACAATACCACACCCTTTGGATGGGACTTTTTTGCTTTATTATAGAGATTACAACTCAATCTTTCAATGCATTTCATTGCCCACTGAACTCACCAAAGAATGATGACCTACTGCTACCCTCGCCAAAATTATGTGCGCTGGCATCTACCACTTGTAAATTTTGGCTCAAAGAATTAAGACATGCTACATGAATAGTGCACAGAGCTAGAATTTTTTTCGATGCTCATGGAAACTTTAACTACTTCTTGTTCACTGAGGAGCATAACCTAGGTCAGATTTGCATTTGCATAGAAAGAACGAAGACTCATGGACCCAAGAGGGACTATCTAACATTTATTAGAATATAATTTACCATAGCCATTCATCATCCTCCCAATCTTGGGCAACTTAGGAGGACCTTCAAGCAAGTGCCCTACCCCACCCTTTACATAAATTTGAAAAAAAGAACACATATACACACATGACCATTACCTGCAATTAGTGTTCACTATAAAATAATGCTATCAAAACCCACCTTTCTTCATGATTGGATTTGACAGCAGTCGAGGATACTCTTGATCCTTACATTGACAATAATTATCGTTTTCTCCTTTGCCAATATCTTTTGTGCTCCACCGCATGACACTAAAATTATTATGGCATAATTGCTTGATACGGCCTCATTTCTTGATTCTCTATGACATATCTACTATTGTTTTTACTATTTCCTTGTGTGGATAGCTAATTTTTAGCAAAGCATACTCACTCCTATGTCAAAATTTGAAATAAAAAGCCTTTGTATCCTGAGCCGTATTGTAGCATATCCGAATAAGTGGTCATTAATCATCATTTATTTGTGTATTTTCTAAGCTTGGTTAGCCTTTGTAGATTAGCTCATGATTATCAATATTAGAACTCATTACCAAGTATAAGGTCATGTAACTGCAAGTCGTATTTAGGGATGTATTCTCTAACATTTGACTAAACCAAGCACCATGATTACTTTTTCATTTGAGTTATTGTTTGACTTAGTAACACTTTGATACATACCTGATATCTACTAACTGTTCAACTTTGCAAACCATTCTGCATATTTATTTATCTTTTACGTTATCAACTCGTGTGTACTTAAATTTTTCCACTTTCACTATTTATTTTACTACCAAACCACCACCACTTCTCACCAATTTTGTCATTACAAACTTGCACAATGTTAATATATATTTTTAATATGTAGGTAAATCCTTGGTTAAATTTGGCAAAAAACCATATGAGGGCTTTGTCTTTGAGAAGCAGATTTGCAAGTAAAACTAAACACATGAGTTAAGTGACTCGATTCATAATCAAAACTTGTAAGTTTTTTGCTACTCAAACAATGCATATTTTAAATGACCTTTCTTTTACAAAGTCACTTAGCTTGCTTATCGGTTTGATTACTACCTCTTTCTTCAAAGAGCCTCTAGGTATGTAATTTCTTGTTGTATTCTATTGATATACATCTAATGACATCATTGGAAATTTCTTTGATGACTCAGTTCTTTCTAAAAGCCCAAATGACATATATAATGCACCATCTTGGTATTTCTTCTATTTCCTTCTTTATCTTAACATCTCCACATTACACACCACATTCTACGCTTCTTATACAAAAAACCCCCACTTTGATATACTCATTTGAAAAATGTTCACTTCTTTTTAAGTTACACTCCTTGTAGATATACCTAACGGGACACACCCAAAGTAGTTTTGTAACAAAGAAGAATACCACTAGACAAGGTGAAATAAAAAATCCCTAAGAATGTGGATTTTACTTACACAAAATGAAAATTAATACTAAGATGATTAATATCAAGACATAAATCCACTCACATGAGCTCAAGAAATTTGGGATGATCGACAAACACTTTGTTCACACTTCACTATTTTAACCTACACCAATTTGACGTAAAACAGGTAGCAAATGTTTTCTTTTTTATGCCTTGCCTAGTCCATTGGTCACGAGTACATAGATTCATCGATTTAGGCAGTGTGTGTAAATGCTTATCCTCATACAGATTCGTCGATTTAGGCAACACCAACTATCCGTGCAGATTCACAATTTAGGTAGCACGAGTGAAACTTTGCCAATTTAGGTAGCACACGAATAAGAAAAAGATTCACTAGTTTAAACAATACAAATGTAGATTTAATGGTTTAGTCTTATTTGTATGTATTCATGGTTCACCAGGTATGCATATCTATTGATACTATCATTTGTAGTGTGCTATTTTTGTATTTTGTATGCCCTATATGTTCTCATATATAGCACAATCAATCAACTATGACAACATTCTACGATAAAAAATATATGATTGATGTAGACAAGTTCATTAGCAAACACATAGAGTAGAGGGTGGGAGAGAATCTACATATAAATGGCTTAATCTTAGCCCCCAAAGTGTACATGCATCAAACTCTTTTTACATGGATATTTTATATTTTTATCAAAGACCTTTGTGCAAATTTTAGGCCCCTCTTTACAAAGCATGTCATTTTGATCCACATTTGTTACAAGGTGCTTTTCATGAGCATTATTTCTATACCAACCTATTTAAGGCTAAGCTATGTGTGAACTAATTTATTGAGTGGTAGCCATGATTGGAAAATGTGACAAAAATATAAGAATTCTCCACAAACCTCTTTTATCTCCAATCTTAAATTCATTTATCTACATGTTAGTTAACCCACTAACCACAAGAACAACAACACATATAAAAAAAATCTAGTTATTTCTGTTTACATGATGATGCTAAACCACACAAACTCGTTGATTTTTTAAGCATCCCAAGGCAATCACTTAATAGGGTGAACATAATCAAAACATCCCTCCCACCAAGAATAACAATTGTGCTCATTTTCTCATAAAAGAAAATCAACTGGCTAGTGAATGATGAAAGGTCAAGAAAATATTGAAAATAAATTTTTAGGCATCCAATGTGGATCTTCTCTAAAGTGATCTTTAAATGTCAAGAGATATATATAGTGTGCTTTTTCAATGCAAGTAGTCGTGGTTTCATGATCTAATATGGTGAGTCTTTCTTCTTTCTTAAGAAGTAATGGTGGTTCATCAAAGATTAGATGAGATGTTAGGAGTCCTTAAACGATTTCAAGAAACTAATGCAAAAGGCATTGTCTATGTGCCAGTGTGAAGACAAATCAAGTCCAAATAAAACAATTTTGATGATATGTGAAATGCGGAATGGTCCATAGGTCTAACAAAAGTATTAGCATTGACCCTTTGAATCCCACGCTTTTCAACTCTCAACATAACATAGTCTCCTTCTTTAAGAATATGACTTTTTTGTGTTTGTTTGCATGTTTAGCGAATTGTTCTTGCGAATACTTTATGAAATGAAAATCAATAGCAAATTCACCATTAGCTAAAACATGTTTTAGATAATTGAGAAGTTGGTATAAGAAGTGAATATCTATACACAACTTCATGTAAGGTGATTTCCCAATGGTAGAATGAGTGGTGTTGCTATATGCAAATTACAAAAGGGATAAGTAATTATGTCAGTTTTTTCTATGACTGTATACATGCTTTCAACAAATTAATAGACTGTACAATTAGTCACTTTAGTCTATCCATTAGATTCATGATGAAATGATGATGTGGAATCAAGTGTAGTACCCAGATTTTCAAGAATAATGGTCCAAAATGTATAGAAATTATACTTTAGCACTAGAATGGTAACCTAACACGACATAAAAGTGTCCTTTTAGGGTTTTGGGAAAAAATTCCAAAACCATAGTAGATCCACTCATTTTGAAAAATCCTTTGATGAGCTTATAGTTCAATAACTACTACATATGAAAAAAATGAGAAACTTGTAATTTTTCTCATCCCTTGGTCACTACAAGCCTCCAAAGTTGATGGACCAGTGCATTTTGCCCAAAACAACAATTTCTTACGGTTGATTGCATATAAATAAGAGTGGGGATTTTTGTAGGACATGAGATAAAATGATCCGTTAACTTCAATGGGTTGGTGACCAAAAAATATGGTTGCTTTTACCTCACTAAATTTTTTTGGGCAAAAAAATAGGTACAAAAAAGTTGCATTTTTGCCATTCTGCGGACCTATCATCAAAGTTTCTATAGTCACGCTCAATACAGATACTACATACATGTTTTCTTAGTTCCCTTTGGGCCTTTGGATCCAAAAGGAGCCATGGAGGATGTCAAAAGGATAATGGATCTCTTACAATTTGAACCTTGGGGGCAATGATAAAGTGCTAAATACAACAAACATGAAAAAACTGGGTTTAGCATTATGACCTCTAGAAACCCATAGAAACTACTCAATATCTAGCCAAGTTTGTAGTCTATGATTAGATATGGTTACTACCTACAAAATACACACAATTGGCCTAAGAAACTAGCAATATTGAGAAAGTTATACTTGCTACTCTAAAATGTATCGTATTCTTCAACAATCAAAAAACTCAACCATCATCATATACTATGCTATATAGCATATTAGGTCCCCCAAAACTCAAGGAAGATTAGCTTTATGTTATACATTACACTTACACAATCAAAATTGAATTTGGATATCAAGAAAGCCACCAAAAAAATCATAAAAGTGCTAATTTTGGCAAAAAAACAGGATTATGCAATTCTTGTAAATTGGTCATAACTTTCAATTTTAACACTTAGCTCTCCCTACAAGCATCAAAACATGTTGAGAACTATGAAGGCCTAACATCTAGCCATCTAAACCTCACAAACATGAAGTTTAGAGTGGTATAGTTGCCAAAAATGAAAAAAAAAGCCAAAAACAAGACCCGTTTTTTCACACAGTTTAGGTTCAAAAATGTTGTGCACGAGTAAGATTAATGGTGAGATCGATACTCCAAAAAAAATGCTAAGTTTTTTTCAGGTCATAAGGCAACTTTGTGGATATATAGCACCTAGAAATTCATTTTCATACTCTTCAAATAATTCAAGCAAAATGGTCACTTAACAGGACACAAAAGTGCCCAAGGACATAAAAGTGTCCTGTTACCATTCTAGTGTTAGGTAAAACATGATGTGGAAAAATAAATTCTAATAAAATGTGCTATATGATACGTAGTGAGAGTTTTATTGCATGAAATTAAATGTGCTTTCTCTGAAACAATCGCTACTACTCAAATTATATCATGCTTATGTGCAATAAGAGGAAAATTAATAATGAAAATCATTGAAACATGTTCCCAAGGTCTTTCAAGAATGGGGAGTGGATGGAAAAGACCTAATCTTATCCTTGTGGTAAACTTAATCTTCTAACAAACCAAACATATTGAAAGCCATGACATTTTCTTTTCCAAGTTGATATTGGAAGCATGCTAAAAACTTTGAGTGAAAAAGGCCCATCTAATATGTTTGTCAAAAAATAAAGGCAGATAGAGCATGTATGATGCGTTGTTGATCAATTTAATGACAAAATCTGCAGAACCCATTAAATAATGTTTTCAAATTTTAAGTGCATGTGTGCCTTGTTATTGGTTTTGTACTTAGTTTTAGAGGGTTTAAAATTTCAACTTTCAAGAGAAATTAGTAATTATCTTGCATAAGTATGGGATGTGTACCTTTTTCACTAGCATCCGTTATTATGATAAATAATGGATGAGAATTTAGGTAGTCTTCAAACAAGTGCATTGGCTAATGACTTTCAAAGCTTGAAAAAGTAGTCATGCAAGTCAATCCAAACATACGGTGTGGTTTTCTTAAAAACAATGTGAGATAATGTGGCTTGTATTCAAAATTCTTGCACATTTCCAATGATAACTACATAAGCCAAGAACTGATCTCAACTCATGCAAATTTCTAATATTTTTCCATAATTTGATAGCTTCAATTTACTTAGGGTCTACATTAATACAATCCTTAGAGACTATATGTCATATTAATGTGAGATAATGTGCCTTGTATGCAAAATTCTTGCAGATTTCTAATGATAACTATATAAGCCAAGAAATGATCTCAACTCATTAGATTTCTAGGATTTGTCCATGATTTGATAGCCTCATTTTTCTTAGGCTCTATATTAATGCCATCCTTAGAGACTATATACCCTAAATACTCAATGTCAGATTGAAAGAAAGAGCTCTTTTCACGATTCAAATACAATGTATGCCTTCATAGAAAATAACAAACACGTGTAAGGTGCTCTTTGTGTTCATCACAGACTTACTAAAAACCAGTATGTCATTAAAGAATACAATTACAAAATCTTGGTGATCAATAAAAATGCGATTCATCATACATGTGAAAGTAGCAACTTTGCATTAGGTAACCCAAATGGCATAACAAGGAATTCATAGTGCCCTATTTGAATTCATAGTGCCCTATTTGAATTCTAATGCAATTTTGTACTCGTTTTGTAAATGCCTTCCTCTGTCATTTTGACTTGATGTTATCCTGATTTGAGATCAAGTTTACTAAAGATAATAGTTCCTTTCAGTTTTTTTGATAATTCATCTACTTGAGAAACAGGGATTTTTTTTTTTTTTTTTGGTGATCTTTTCTAAGGTTATGTAGTTTATACACATATAGAAGGTTCGATTCTTCTATGATAAGAAGAATATGTGCTCCATATGGTGAATTACTAGGCCTGATAAGTCCCCTATCTAGAAATTTTTGAATTTGGGCATGTATCTCTATGTGTACAAGTGAGCTTACACGATAAAGTGCACGATAGGGTGGTTTACTTTCATGAATAATGTCAATTTTATAGTTTTGGGGTCTAGAAGACGGTAAACCAAGTGGAAGTTTGTTCAATCTTGCAAAGCCAAAATTGTAACAACCACATGATTGGGTACTCCAAGTATACATTTCTTGGATTTTGTACATGCAATCAAGCATTATAGTTATCAATTATTAACAACTTGAGCTTGCTCTTAAATATTTGAAGAAACTCCTAGCTTCAAGTTAGTGAAAAGGATTTTGTCTTTTTTTTAGATCCCTGCTTCCACAAAAGAATAAATAATACAAGGACATTTGGTTGGCTTTGCTATGTCTAAGAAGCATGTTTGCAACTTTTGACACCATAATTATTTTACATTCTCTCATTAGGCATCTCCTATCATTGAAACTGACATCTATTAGATTTGAACAAAGAATTGAGTCCCACACAAGTGCAACACCGTTGAAAGGATAGCTGGCTTTTCTATGTTTAAGAAGCATTCTTGCAACTTCTTGACACCATAGCTATTTTATATTCTCCCATAAGGCATCTCCTATCATTGAAACTAGCATCTACTAGATTTGAATAGAGAATTGACTTCCACACATGTGCAACACCATTGAAAGTTTGACATGAAACATCAATGCTAGTGCCATCACCTTTAACACAAATACTACATGCACAATTGCAATTTAATTCACGAAGCTCAAAAGTTTGAGATTGTATGTGGTTCAAAGCATCTTCAAAATGGAGATTTTCATACAATACTCACAATAACATGTGCTTCTACCCTTCAACCATTGTACAAAAAATGGCCTTAGCATCTCAAAAATTCTCAGACAATCATACAATTTGGATGTTTCTCTATGAACCTATCAAAGCACTCAACTTGCAACAAGAAAAAAAGGAAGCACTCAAGATATGTGGAGTCTGAAAGAACATCTCATTCTATCTACAAGAACATGATGCTTCAAAGACTATGTTAGTTGAGAGTGTCAGGCCAAGGGCCAGGGCCAAGGGGTAGAACTCACATGCAATCTAGGGGTGCCATATTTAGCAAGCTAAGAGCCTATATATGGCGAGGTTGGGTGGAGAGTGGCATGTGCAGTAACCCGGTGTCTCATATTAGTATTAGAGCTCAAGGGTGAGGGCAACCTGGGGGGGGGGGGGGGGGGGGGGGGAGGCATGGAGATCTTGCATAGGTCTTCTCATAGGCATGGAGATGTTGCATGGCTCTTCTTGCTCGCGTCTCTCTTGGGATCTCTCTCTCTCTCTCTCTCTCTCTCTCTCTCTCTCTCTCTCTCCTCCTCTCGTGAATTCTCATGGTGGGCCGACAAAAAGAAATCACGGCGTGGGTAAGCACCCTTAGTTGGGGGAAGGAGGTGGCTGACGACTGTAGAAAATGGAAAATTCTCTCTCTCGTTCTGTTTGCCTTGCCACAATGAGTCTTTTTTGACACATGAGCACCCCCTGGTTCGGCCTGCAGTGAGGGATTTTTGCTTCCACTCCTGTGCACAACCTGGTAGCCCTAACAACCCACCATTGCCTGATTAAACTAGGTTTTACATTGTGTGTTAAATCAGGTGCCCAAGAGTGTCCAAGGGTGCCCAAGGGTGCCCAAGGGGCAACCCTAAGTGTAAGGTTTCCAGTTTTTGAAACCTTAGAAATTGTACAAAGCCTGTAAATTTAACTGGAAAACACTATTGGATGATTCAATCATGGCTGATATTGGTATTTTTAGAATCATAACCAGAGCTTTACTATGGTTAGTATTTTTCAGAATCAGATTCCGATAAAATATGGAGAAGTTACAGGCCCTCAAAGGTTACATTAAGGATTCAATTAGTTAATAAAAATTGGATGGTTTCAGTAATTAATATTAACAAAGAATTTCTTATCCTATGTTCTAGAAATTAATGATATTCCAATTTTCATCATTAAAAATCAGTAAAATCAACCAAAATCGATTCTGGAAGCTGAGGGGATAGTGTGGAGCTGTGGGGAACTTGCCAGAGTCAGTTTTAGTAGCAGGTGGAACTACCTAGAAGCTGGGGCCTTGCTTGAGGTGCTAGAACCTGCCAGGAACAGCCTTGGGCCCAGAAAAACTATAAAAAGACCCCCTTTCCTTCATAAAAAATTAGACTCGAAGCCTTGGCACACTCTCTCTCATCTAGAGAGACCTCTACGCAGAAATCACTAGAGATCAAGCTCTAGTTGGTTAAATTAAACAGTAATTAGACCTAATCTTTCTTAATTAGCAAAGCTAGGTTAACCTATTTATAATTTTTTTAATTAATTGAAGATTAATCCTATATATACTAAAAAATCCTCTCTTAATTAAATATCCTCTGCTGATTATTGTGATTAAGCTTAGGGATATTAAGCTAATTAATTATTATATCATATTAGGGCTGAAATTATCCATTTTAACCATAAATTAATGGAAATTATACTAATTAAATTTATATTAAGATGAGATAATTATCAGAGCTGTGCTAGATTATTATTATATTAGAAAAATTATCTTGTAATTTTTTGAGTAATTTTCATAATTAATTAAGAATAATTACACTATTTTTGAGAGAAACGTAAAGGGGAAAATAATCAAACTAATTCAAAATGCTTTGAGATAATTATCAATGGTAAATCACATCTTAGGAAACCCGTGATAATTATGTTAACCTCAGATGATTAGTTTACCTAATTATCATAGTAGAATTATATTGTTTTTAGTATAAATTAAAAGGAGAAAATAACAAATTGATTCAAAATGATTTGAGATAATCATCAAAGGTAAATCACATCTTAGGAAACCGGTGATAATTATGTTAACCTCAGATAATTAGTTTAGTTATTTTGAGTACAAATTAAAAGAAAAAAATAGCAGAATTACACTATTTTGAGTACAAATGAAAAGGGAGAAAATAGCAAATTGATTCAAAATGCTTTGAGATAACTATCAGACATAAATAATATTTTATGAAACCCATGATAATTATCCTAACCGCAGATAATTAGTTTAACTAATTATCTCAATAGAATTAGACTATTTTTAAGAGAAAATAAAAGAGGAAAAATAGTAAACTAATCCAAAATACTTTGAGATAATCATCAGAGGTAAATCATATCTTATGAGACCTGTTATTATTATCTTAATCTCGGATAATTAATTTAACTAATTATCTTAATAATATTATATTTTTTAAAGTGGAAATAAAAGGGGGAAAATAGTACATTAATCCAAAAACCTTTGAGATAATTATCAAAGGTAAAATACACCTTGAGGAACCCGTGATAAATATCCTAACCTTAGATAAATAGTTTAAATCCTTATCTTCATTAAAAGTAATCGATTTTGTGTGTAAAATAGAGAAAGGAAATTGGTAAATAAATTTATATAATTACCAAATAAATACATGAGGTCCGAAATCATTATTGAAGGTTGGGAAAACTACCTTAGCTTAAATGGTTGGTATAACAAATTACTATCGGAAAAATTTACCTAAATTAGACCATAAGTATAGGAGGAAAAAATTATAAATCAATTTTATGAAAATTCCTAAAGATAGAACATCTAGGGTGAGTAATCCATTAGCAGATAGGAATTATAAGTTACTAAGGCTAAATATAAGATATTCATGGAATCTAGACTAAGAAGAAACCCAATAAAATAGTTCCCCTAATTAGATGATAATTATGAAAATTTACTAATAGTACAAGTAAGTTACATGAGAAATATCTCATCCAATAAACTATCAAGGATATCTACTTACTCTAAAAATCCTTATTTTGGGTAAAAAGGAAGAAAAGAGATTATTCAATTAAACCTCTAATCAATTAAGTCTTTTTATAAGGCTGCCGATATGGCTCCAAAGAGGACCAAAGGAAATCCTCTTACCGAAAAAGAGGATATTAGCAACAAAAGAAATAAACCCACTTATGACCATGAGGTTGGGCCTAGCCATAGGCCGACGGAGGAAAGCCTGCAGGCTCCAGCGCAGCAGCACATGGACGAGCAATCCTAGGTGGAATTCTATTTTGTTCGCTTAAATCTTTTAAAGTTCATTTTTAAGTTAGCATTGCATACGTAAGGGTTAGGAAGGATAAAATGACTGTAAATGGGAGAGAAATCAACGAGCAATGATTGTAAATAGGAAAGAAATGATTGGGTTATGACTGATTGACCTAAGAAAGAAATGTTTGACCATCCTTAAGATAACTTGTCTCAAGACACCTCTGATTCCTTGGCCAGGTAATGAGTAATGATGGCGATTCCACCATGGATGAGTTGGTTTCCTCAGCGCGCATGGAGTCTTTACCTCTTGCTTGTTTGTGTTTGTGGATATTATTTAAGATATCAAGTTTATCATAGAGGAACCGCCCGGTTGTATGGGCAATTGGTTTGCGTATGGACGCCCGGATTTTGGGTGATGGATTTTTCCACCCCGGTTTTTATAAATAAGGAATGGGTGCCGTTTTTTCACCCCTGTATAGGTGGTCTTGAGACAAGCCAGTACTGGTCAGAAATACTTCAGAATGATAGTACCTTGTCTTAAGTCTAAAGATGTTTGTTTGCTAAAAGAATGTTTTCAATACTGTTTTCAAGAGTTGTCTTAATGAAATTCAGTTATGAAAGTTAAAAGGGAATCATTGTTTTAATTGTGAAAAGAATGTGGTAGTAATTAAACAACACAGAAATCATGTGTGAGTGCGGGGTGGTAAGTGGGGATTGACTAAGGTTGTCAATCATAGACGGGTGGACCTGATTAGTCAGGTAACTATCCATTCTCGCACACTAAAACGTTTAGAAACTTCTTCACTTGGAAGAGGAATCCACCAACAGCTGTGCCCTTACACATGTTAGGGGGAAAAAAGTGTTGGCTAAGGAAACCTTAATCTGAATAATGGAAGTTATAGGGCCGAAATAGTTTTTTTTTAGTGGTCCCGTTTCCACAGCGAGATAGGACTAGGTCTCCTTCTAGGGCTATAAACCTAAATCATTGTCAATGGTAAGGGTGAATTCCTTGGAATCTTTCTTGTTTAAGGACTCTGACTTAGTAGGCCTAGAGACCTATCAATGGTCCCATTCCGTTTTTGGTGTCGGCGGGTTTAGGGACCTTACAAGTGGTATCAGAGCATGGTTTAACAAGGTTCCGACCTTGAGAGGGTAAAAGTTGAAAAAATAGGCACAAGTTATATTGCATTTTTAATTATGGTATATTGTGAAATGAGAATTTTCCTATCAATGCAGGAAAATATCCACCAAGCTTACCGAAAGTTTGTGATTTTCAACATCATGTTCGAGGTTGCTTGCAACTCTAATAAATTTTTATTTCGCAAGAGCATCATGCAATTATTAGATGTAATGTTTTCCCCTCCTCCTACATGGGAAATATGCTAGTCACAGTTTGGCGGAATTTTCCTGATTGATGTAGGACAGGTAGAAGGTTTGACACTTAATTTGCAAAGACTCAAGTGGACAGAAACACTTCGGACCTTCGAAGTTTCCTTTTTCAGTGGGACTGAAGATCGAGATCAAACCATTACTATAGATGGGGTAGAAGTGTCACAAAATCAGTGGGCATATGATCAGGTAGCCAAAGTAATATACCCAAGTAGGATCAGACCCATGAGGGTAGGCCCAAAATTTAGGGGACCAAAAGATGTCATATTTTTTGATCCCCTGTCAGACCCACCAGTGGGTGAAGAGGATTTTGGTATAGAAAGTTACACATTGTATATAGCATGAGTCCATCTTGTATATAGTATGAGTCCATCTTGTACATAGTATGAGTCAATGTTGTATTAACTATTGTGTATACCATGGTTTTATGACATGCTTGTGTAGTTTAATTGAGATGGTTATAGTGATTGTCGGATTTCTGTTTTCATTCAAAATTTCAAAAGTATATAGATTAGAAAACTTGCATGACAAAACAAAATTATTGTGTTAGGAATGTTTCGACTCAGCGGAGATGCAAAACTCTGGTGGAAACAATACTGTAGAGATAACCCTTCCATTAGTCCCTCCTGGGAAAGAATGAAGCAGGCAGTGAAAGAAAGATATCTTTCTCCAGCTCACCAAGCTATTAAAATGAATGAATTCTTTGCCCTCAAACAGTTAGGACTTACTTTGGAAGAGTACTACACCAAATATGTGTCTTTACGACGTTATGCACCACCAATGACTATGGAACAACAGATTGCTCGTTTCTGTCAAGGTATAAACAAACCTTTAAGTACTCGCTTGGAAGCTATGAGACCCATATCTATTCAAGATGCTCTTCTAAGAGCTAAACCACTTGCAGCTGAAGGAAACCCCCCCTGCAAGGAGCTATTACAACTACAATAACTTTAGAGGAAGAGCAAGGGGAAATTACAACAAAGGAAATCAACGAAGGGCAGTGTCAGCTGCAGCCGCTATAAAGCAGACTTTTCCAAACATCAGATGCTATGGATGCAATAGAATGGGGCACTACAAGAGTCAATGCCCCGAGGGGCAAAATCCCAGAGTTGCTACCGGAACCACTCTTCAGACTCAGATAGGATAAGGAAATAATCAAAGAGGTAGAGGAAATAGAGGACGAGGTAGAGGAGCCAGAGTTTATGCTGCAGTAGGAGAGCCAACCTTGCTGGATGAGGAAGACGAAAGAGCTACTCTTTTTGCCGCCATTGATAACCCTGGAGCTCGGCAACAATATGCTGTCATCCAAACCACTGCAAATAGAGAAGGTGAAAAATTTGAATTACTTATAGATTGTGGCAGCACACACTCTTTTCTCTCCCCTAAATGCTTAAGGAAACTTAAATTGAACCAATATCCCACCAAGAAATTAGTGTTAGAACTTGCAAATGGGAAAGAGGTTCTATCTCAATTTATAGCCGGGGAAGTTGAGTTTGAACTAGGAGAAACCCTTACTTCATCTTACTTTCGGACTCTACCAATAGGAATCTATGATGGTATTCTATGAATGGATTGGTTAATAAAAAATCAAGCCCATATTCACTGTGCTTAAGGGAACCTATCCTTCAAAAATCACTTAGGCGAAGAAACGTTAGTACAAGGATCAAATGGGAAGCCAAAGGCTCATTTAGTTAAAGCTAGTCGACTTCTAAAGGGGTTACGCAAGGGGCAACAGATCTTTGTAGTAAAACTTAATAAGGCAGATGATTCAAGGGACAACACAACTCCAGAATGGCTTAAGGAATTTTTGGATATATTTCCGGAAGATCTCTCAAATTTACCTCCTCCAAGAGACATAGACCACGAAATAGAAACCTTTCCAGGTAGTGAACCAATTTCAAAGAGGCCCTACAAAATGTCCCTCCCTGAAGCTATTGAATTAAAAGAACAGCTTCGTCAGCTTATTGAACAAGGATTCATAAGACCAAGCATTTCACCTTGGGGAACGCCTGTTCTATTCCAAAAGAAGAAGGATGGATCTTTACGTCTCTGCATCGATTATAGGGGACTTAACCAGGTATCAGCAGTAAAGAATAAGTATCCTATTCCTCGCATTGACGAATTGCTAGATATATTACATGGAGCCAAGGTATTCACAAAAATTGATCTTATATCAGGTTACCATCAAATTCGGATTAAGAAGGCAGATATTTACAAAACTGTATTTAACACCCGGTATGGGCATTATGAGTTCATCGTGATGCCTTTTGGTCTTACGAATGCTCCGACTACTTTTAACCGTCTCATGCAGGATATATTCAGAGAATATCTGGCTGATTTTGTGTTGGTGTTTTTCGACGATATCTTGGTATATTCCAAAGATGAAAAAGAGTATGAAGGCCATGTACGTAAAGTACTTTATCTTCTACGCCAACATCAGTTATATGCCAAGATGAGTAAACACACTTTTCACGCCCAAAGTTAGTTATCTTGGTTTTATAATAAACCCTGAAGGAATTTCAGTAGACCCCACAAAGATTAAGGATATAATAGACTGGCCACAACCCAAAATAGTCAGTGAAATCCGAGGATTCTTGGGCATTACAGGATGGTATAGAATCTTTGTCAAAGATTATGCAGTCATCGACGCACCCTTGACGCAGCTACTTAAAAAGACAACCAAACTTACATGGGAAAAAGAACAGGAGGATTGTTTCCTCAAACTAAAACAAAATCTCACATCAGCCCCTATACTCAAACTTCCCGACTTCACTCAAGAGTTTGAAGAAGTGACAAATGTCAGCGGTCTTGCTATGGGAGGAGTCTTAAATCAAGAACGCAACCCAAGAGAATGTGGTTGCTGACGCTCTTAGCTGCAAGGTTTTTCTTGGGGCTATTTCCATAGTCGACAATCCAATCCTAAACAAGGTTAAGGAGGCTTTCATGGAAGATGAGGATCATCAAAAACTTCTACATGTTATTAATCAACATGACCTAAAAGAGAAAGAGAAAGGCAGAATCAAGGATTATTCACTTGAGGACGGGCTTCTCTATTATAAGTATCGGCTTTACATTCCTAAGAATCCAACATTAAAGGAGTTAATCCTTTATGAAGGACACAACGTTCCAGCTGTCGGCCATCTTGACTATGGAAAGACCCTTAATGCCATAAGGAAAACCTATTTCTGGCCAAGAATGAAAGGAGATATACTTCACTACGTCAAACAATGTCTTTCCTATCAAAGGATTAAGGCCGAACGAGTAATGATTCCAGGAAAACTTCAACCTCTGGACATTCCTCAAATGAAGTGGGAACTCATTAGTATGGACTTTGTAACATGCCTTCCCACTGTTCAAGGGGGTTACGACTCCATTATGGTGGTAGTGGATATGTTGACTAAAGTATCCCATTTGATGCCTGTAAAACCAACTTACACTGCATCAGACATAAGCCGTTTATTTATCGAAGAGATCTTCAGATTACACGGACTTCCTAAGAGAATAGTCAGTGACAGAGATGCAAAATTTACTTCAAAATTTTGGAAAGCCTTATTTGAATCCTTGGGTACCCAGCTATGTTTCAATACATCCTATCACCCTCAGAAGGACGGCCAGACAAAAAGACTGAATAAAGTTATTGAAGACATCCTTAGAGCCTACTATAGTAGAGAACCCCGGAAATGGATACAATTTCTTCCTCTGGTGGGATTCGCCTATAATTCTTCATTTCATAAAAGCATTGGGATGTCACCATTTAATGCTCTTTATGGGCATGAATGTATATCACCCCTAAACTTTTCAGACCCTACTACAAGAGTAGAAGCTTCAAAGCAAATGTTGGAGGAGATGGATGCCCAAACCAAAGCCATACGACAAGACATTCAGGCAGCTAAGGACCGCCAAAAACATTATGCTGATAAAAAACGGTATGATTGGTTTTCAAACAAGGGGATAAAGTATTCCTTAGGGTACGACAAAAAAGAAGCACTTTATCCTTGGGAAAATACAAAAAACTAAGCGCCAGATATTGTGGACCTTATGAAGTGATTAAAGTAATCAGTGATCAAGCTTACAAATTAAAACTACCTGAGCACCTCAAGGTCCATAATGTATTCCATATTAGTCTTCTAAAATCCTGCCTCCCAAATCCCAATCACACTCTAGATGATGAACAGATTGTGATGCAGAAGCAGGGAATTCTTGAACTCCAACCAGATTGTATTCTCGATACTAGGGAAAGGAGTCTACGAAACAGAGTTATCAGAGAGCATTTAGTAAAATGGAAGGACTACCCCACTGAAGACGCCACATGGGAGGATGAAGTATCACTTCGAAAAGATTTTCCCAATTTCGGTTGAGATGAGGACATCTCAATTCCTTAAGTTGGGGTGATTGTAAGGTTTCCAGTTTCTGAAACCTTAGAAATTATACAAAGCCTGTAAATTTAACTGGAAAACACTATTGGATGATTCAATCATGGCTGATATTGGTATTTTTGGAATCATAACCAGAGCTTTACTGTGGTTAGTATTTTTCAGAATCAGATTCCGATAAAATCTGGAAAAGTTACAGGCCCTGAAAGGTTACATTAAGGATTCAATTAGTTAATAAAAATTGGATGGTTTCAATAATTATTATTAATAAAGACTTTCTTATCCTAAGGTTCTAGAAATTACTGATATTCCAATTTTCATCATTAAAAATCAGTAAAATCAACCAAGATCGATTCTGGAAGCTGACGGGGCAGTGTGGAGTTGTGGGAAACCTGCTAGAGTCAGTTTTAGCAGCAGCTGGTGCTACCTAGAAGCTGGGGTCTTGCTTGAGGTGCCAGAACTTGCCAGGAACAGCCCGTGGCCCAGAAAAACTATAAAAAGACCCCCTTTCCTTCATAAAAAATTAAACTCGGAGCCTTGGCACACTCTCTCTCATCTGGAGAGACCTCTATGCAGAAATCACTAGAGATCAAGCTCTAGTTGGTTAAATTAAACGGTAATTAGCCCTAGTCTTTCTTAATTAGCAAAGCTAGGTTAACTTATTTATAATTTTCTTAATTAATCAAAGATTATCCTATATATACTCAAAAATCCTCTCTTAATTAAATATTCTTTGCTGATTATTGTGATTAAGCTTAGGAATATTAAGCTAATTAATTATTATATCATATTAGGACTGAAATTATCCATTTAACCATAAATTAATGGAAATTATACTAATTAAATTTAGATTAAGATGAGATAAATAGCTGTGTTAGATTGTCATTATGCTAAGAAAATTATCTTGTAATTTTTTGAGTAATCTTCATAATTAATTAAGCAAAATTACACTGTTTTTGAGAGAAACATAAAGGGGAAAATAATCAAACTAATTCAAAATGCTTTGAGATAATTATCAGTGATAAATCACATCTTCAAAAACCCGTGATAATTATGTTAACCTCAGATAATTAGTTTACCTAATTATTTTAGTAGAATTACACTGTTTTTAGTACAAATTAAAAAGGGGAAAATAGAAAATTGATTCAAAATGCTTTGAAATAATTATCAGTGGTAAATCACATGTTAGAAAACTCGTGATAATTATGTTAACCTCAGATATTTGTTTACCTAGTTATCTTAGTAGAATTACACTGTTTTTATTACAAATTAAAAGGGGAAAAATAGCAAATTGATTCAAAATGCTTTGAGATAATTATTAGAGGTAAATAAATTTTATGAAACTCATGATAATTATCCTAACCTCAGATAATTAGTCTAACTAATTATCTCAATAGAATTACATAGTTTTTAAGAGAAAATAAAAGGGAAAAAATAGTAAACTAATCCAAAATAGGTTGAGATAATTATCAAAGGTGAATCATACCTTATGAGACGTGTGATAATTATCTTAACCTTGGATAATTAGTTTAACTAATTATCTTAGTAAAATTATATTATTTTTAGGAAAAAATAGAAAATTAATCCAAAAACGTTTGAGATAATTATTAGAGGTAGAACACACCTGGAGGAACTCGTGATAAATATCCTATCTTTCGATAAATAGTTTAAATACTTATCTTCATTAAAAGTAATCGATTTTGTATATAAAATAGAGAAAGGAAATTTATAAATGAATTTATATAATTATAGAATAAATACCTAAGGTTCGAAATCATTATTGAAGGTTGGGAAAACTACCTTAGCCTAAATGGTTGGTATAACAAATTACTATCAGAAAAATTTGCCTAAATTAAACCATAAGTATAGGAGGGAAAAGTTATAAATCAATTTTATGAAAATTCATAAAGATAGGACATCTAGGGTGAGTAATCCATTAGCAGATAGGAATTATAAGTTACTAAGGCTAAATATAAGATATTGATGGAATCTAGACTAAGAAGAAACCCAGTAAAATAGTTCCCCTAATTAGATGATAATTATGGAAATTTACTAATAGTACAAGGAAGTTACAGGAGAAATATCTCATCCAATAAACTATCAAGGATACCTACTTACTCCAAAAATCCTTATTTTGGGTAAAAAGGAAGAAAAGAGATTATTCAATTAAACCTCTAATCAATTAAGTCTTTTTATAAAGCTGTCGACATGGCTCCAAAGAGAACCAGAGGAAATCCTCTTACCGAAGAAGAGGATATTAGCAACAAAAGAAATAAAGCCACTTATGACCATGAGGCTGGGCCTAGCCATAGACCGACGGAGGTAAGTCTGCAGGCTCCAGTGCAACAGCACATGGACGAGCAGTCCCATGTGGAATTCTATTTTGTTCGCTTAAATCTTTTAAAGTTCATTTTTAAGTTAGCATTGCATACGTAAGGGTTAGGAAGGATAAACTGGTTGTAAATGGGAGGTAACTTCCAAGAAACCAATGAGCAATGATTGTAAATAGGAAAGAAATGATTGGGTTATGACTGATTGACCTAGGAAAGAAATGTTTGACCATCCTTAAGACAGCTTGTCTCAAGACACCTATGATTCCTTGGAATATTTTACTCCAGGTAATGAGTAATGATGGCAATTCCACCATGGACGAGTCGGTTTTCTCAGCGCGTGTGGAGTCTTTATCCCGTGCTGTTTGTGTTTGTGGATATTACTTAAGATATCAAGTTTATCCTAGAGAAACCGCCCGGTTGTATGGGCAACCGGTTGGCGTATGGGCACCCGGACTTTGGGTGATGGCTTTTTCCACCTCGGTTTTTATAAATAAGGAATGGGTGTTGGCACATAAGCCAAGCTTATCTCTCCTGTTGAGAGCCTCTCCCTGACATAATGGTAATGCACCTCAATGTGCTTTGTGCGAGCATAAAGAGTTGGGTTCCTTGCAACTACCAATGTGCTGTGATTGCCACTGAAGATAGTGTTGGCAGTGTCCTGTCCAACACCCAAATCAGCCATAAGGCATTTGAGCCATACACATTCAACCGTAGCTGTGAAGACTATCCTGTACTCAGCCTCATAACTAGAAGTGGCCACAATTGTGGTTTCTTCTTGCTCAACCATGAGATACATGAACTATCGAGCATGAAACAAAAACCACTTGTGGACACTCACGTGTCAAAACAACCAACCCAATATGAGTCCGAAAAAGCATGTAAGTCTGGCGGCAATGATCCCCCCTTGGGATAAAACAAGCCAAGATGAAAAGTGCCACTCAAGTCGTGAAAAATCCTCTTGACAGCCTGCCAATGCTTAGACCCTAGGCTATGCATGAATCTGTTGACTTGTAAGACTGCAAACTGAATATCCAGCCTAGTGTTGCATACATAAATGAGGCAGCCAACAATAGTTTGGTAAAGAGTGACATCGACAGGATCGCTAACATCATGAAGACTCAACTTCAAACCTGTAACCATAGGAGTGGAAATAGGTTTGCAATCCTCAAGTTCAAACTTACATAGCAATGTCTCTATGTAACTTTTCAGACACAAGGCAATATCACCATCACACTGCTTAAACTGTATACCCAAGTAATGATGCAACAACCCCAAATCTTTCATCTTCAAAGTAGCATTCAAATCAGCCTTAAATTCAACAATTTATCTCTCATATGGTCCAGTGATCAACAAATCAACTACATAGAGAAACACAATGAGAAGTGCATCATCCTCACACTTTACATACAATGTGCTTTATGTTCGACTGTTACGAAAGCCTCATTTGATCAAAAGAGTGGAAAATTTTTCATACCAAACACAGAGATTGCTTCAACCCATACAAAGCTTTCTTACATCTACACACTTTATCCTCTTATCCTTTCTTGACAAAACTACGAGGCTGCATTACATAAACTTCCTCAAATATGTCACCATTGAAGAAAGCAGTAACATTGTCTGACTGATGTACATCCCAACCAAAATGAGCTGCCAATGCACATAGAAAACCCACAATAGTCATATGACAATTAGGAGCAAAAATCTCTTCATAATCTATGCCTTTTTGTTGTGCATAACCTTCTGCAACAAGTCAAGCCTTATAGCAATCAATCTCACCATCCAGCTTGCATTCAACTTGTAAACCGACTTTGTACCATTGGCCTTTTTGCCAAGAGGAAAATCACATAAAGTCCACGTGTCATTTTTATAATTGCATATCATATTCAGATTGCAAGGCATCCATCTAGTTTTTTGAATCATGTGCTTCATCAAAAGATAGAGGTTCTTCAACATCATGTAAGCTAGACACAACCAAAGCATAACAATCTGATGCAGAAGATGCATGGCGAGAACCTGAACGAGTACGATTAGACAAAGGTGCATCCAATTTATTGTCATGCAAAGTATGCACCAACAATTAGGCATACCTCTAGCTTGCTCATTCTCAACCCTTTCCTCATCAAGTACATCATGTACATATGCATCAATAATAGGTTGATTTGTAACATTTTCAGAAACCCCCATAGGTTGTATATTTGTCTCATTAAAATTTACATTCGAACTTCCACAACTAAAAAGAGGCAACAAAGTGTCATAAATGTCATGTGAGCTTACATTATTGTCTCTAGTACATGACAACAAGGAGTAAATAGAATCTTCCACAAACACAACATCTCGTGAGACCAAGATACGCTTTGTTTGCGGATGATACAAATTGTAACTTTATTTCAGCACTATAACCAACAAAAATACATTTGACAACCTTATCATGCAATTTCCCGCGCTGCGTTTGTGGCAGCAAAGCATATACCGAACAACCAAAACCATGCATTTTCTAAATACAAGTCTTTCTATCATGGCATGCTTCATAAGGAGTCATAGATTGCAAAGCTTTCATAGGACACTTGTTCAATACATAAGTGACACACACGATGGTCTCAAGCCAAAACGAATGTGGCAAAGCTTGACTTTTGACCATACAAGTCTTCTATCATGACATGCTTCATAAGGAGTCATAGATTGCAAAGATTTCATAGGACACCTGTTCAGTACATAAGTGGCACACATGATGACCTCAAGCCAAAACAAATGCGGCAAAGCTTGACTTTTGACCATACATCGTGCCATTTCTGTAAGTGGCCTGTTTTTCCTCTCAGCAACACCATTTTGCTGAGGCGTATAAGGCACTGTACATTGGTGTTTTATCCCATGCCTAGCCAAAAATGCATTTAATTCATGAGACATATACTCCCCCCCTTGATCGAAATGGAGGGTGCCCATAGTACATTTCAAGACATTTTCAGCCATAGCCATAAATTATTTGAAGCACATAAATACTTTGGTCTTCACTTTAAGCGGATATACCCATGCATGCCTGGAGTAATTATCAATGAAAGTCACAAAGGAAAGGTAATTGCCCAAGGACGGAGTTTGCATGGGCCCACAAATATCACTATGCACAAGCTGCAACCTGCATGTGGCCCTAACTGAACCATCCTTTGGAAACTTCAAACGCTGCATCTTACCCAAAATACAACCTTCACAAACATGTTTGACAGGTGCTTCAAGATGCGGCAATGAAGCAAGCATATCAGATTCCTCCAAACGCAGCAAACTAGCAAAATTCAGATGCCCAAAACGTGCATGCCAAAGTTTTGCATCTGAAATAGCCTTAGAATCCACAACTGCATTTGCAAAATTTTGCCCACACATGTCATATAATGTGTCAGGACAAGGGCAAGGCCGGACTAGACAAGGGCAAGGCCGGGCTAGGTAGTGTGGAAAGGGAGTCCAACTAGGGCAAAGGGCTAGGAGCCATGCTATATAGTGGGAGGTTGGGAGGTGGACTCCAAGGCACTAGTTCCCCTTGTCTCACATTGGTATCAAGAGCCAGATAATTTTAGGGAAGGCGTGGAGCACTTTTTGCATGTGCATGAGGCCGTGGAGATCCGGACCTGCACCAAAACCCCGGTTCTCGGGCTTGCAGGATGCACGCGGGCCTGCTGGGCAGTTCACGTTTCTGTGGCGGCAGGTTTCAAGCAACACCCAAGGCAGGTTGAGAGCTCTTGCACCTCACGCTGCCTGAGAAGAAGCCATCGATTGTGCATGCATTTTTTTTCACACAGTGGACACCCAAACCCTTTGGGTTAGTGGCCAACCTATTTTTTTTGCAAGCAAGGGTGGGTACCCACAGCAGGGATCCCACCTTTTGTTCGTGAACGCATGGGATTGTTTCCCAGGCACTGTATGCTCGTGGTACCGTCATGATGGTGCAGAACTGCAAATAATAGCTTTGAAATTTGCTGCCAACTGTGTGGAATCGACTTGGTGCTATTCAACGGGTAACTTTACAGTCTCCTAAAGATCGGACTCCCAACAACATTTGTGGCGGGTGCTTTCAAGCAATTTGGACTACCAACAAAATTGCAGGTCGCTTCAAGCTTGGAGCACGAATGAAACTAGCAAGGCTAATTACCGGTGTCAACGGGATTCTTTATTGATAATTACCGATTGTGGTGCATCCTACATCCACGGAACATCTTATCGACCTCAGGTATTTTTCTTGCTATTCCTTCACTGCACTGTGTCACCATGGATTTAGATATCAATATGACTTTTCATTTTGAGTATAATACGCCGGATCCTACCATGATGGCTCTCGGCCGGATACTCTCAAGGAGAGAGCCCCTGACGCTACGGCGGGTGACGACAATGAACTGCTTGATATTCAATAATTTCGTGCACTTCAGACATGCATATCATTCATGGAAGGAAATTTTGCATCTTTAAATGAAAACGTCACTAAATTATCCACGTTAGTGATGTTAGGGAAACAATTATTGCAACCGCAATGCAAGGGGTCCTGCTGACACGCACATGCATGAGCATGTTGCTACACAGGGGCAAGGCCCTTCTAATTAGGGACAAGGTCCATCTACCGATGCTTTGCACACTCTCACTACAAAAGAGGTGGATGAGTTGTTGAAAAAAACCAAACCACCGACTTTTAAGGGAGAGGATCGAGATCACAATAAGGATGCAGTGAATATCTTTCTCATCAAGTGGGATGGAAGTCACGCCTTATGACGTACCCCAGACGTAGTCAGAGCACTACAAAACAAGTTTAACTTTGGAAGGCAAGGCCTACAAATGGTGGATGTCTCTCAAGGAGAAGAATATCATACCACAGAGTTGGGCAGCTTTTGAAACTATGTTTCGCAAAGAATTCTTGCCTATAAATGAGGCAGATTGGAATTGGACGGCTTGGGACACGTGTTCCATGCACCAATATCCATCACTACTTAAATATAAATCTCACTATCGGGATGTTATCCTCAAGTTGGAAGGCCTAGACACCTTTCAGCAAGTACGTGGGTTATCCGTGGGTTGACGCCAGAGCTTTTTAGCACGTCAAGACTCAAGACCCTAAAACACTTGAGAAAGCCATTGTGAAAGCACATATTCACGATGATCTAGATGAAAAGAAATCACATCATAATCACGTGCCTGCTAATACACATGGTAATATGTTTGCGGGTCGCCGCGACGGATGTCCATAGCATAGCTCTCAAGCATCAACATAAAATTATCGATACAGGGGAAGCGACTCGGATGAGGCATGGAAACTCACTAGGGTGTCAATCCTAATGAAGTGAACTCGAAGAGATGCAACTACTAACTCTACAAGAAAATCAATCACACTAAAGCCAAGTAATCTGCCTATGTCCTTCTACACAGCCCTACAGTCATCACGCCCGTTCACCATGCAAATCATATCGGAATCGCACGAAACTTGAAGGGAAGCTACAGGGGACTCTCAGGAACATATCCTATCACTGTCACATCATTTTGGAGAGGTACAACGATCGCGATCGTTCATCCCACAGTACGCAAAAACAGTAAACGAATGATCCTAAAGGGTCGTTTTTAGGTCCCTAAAGCCTCTCCAGGGTCAAAACAACATAAAATACGTATATAAACACTCAAAACAATGATTTAAGGCCTACATGGATGCGTTCGAAATCTTCACCGAATCTTGAATGCTTACACTTGAATGAAAGAGCAGAGTAAGAGGAACACAATGCAAGAAACAAAACTGAATTTGGATTACCGTAGCCACATAAGCGATGATTACAAGTTGGAGCAAAGAGGTAGCTTTCTGTGCGTAACTCAATAGTCCCTTATCTTCAAAAAATAATCTCTTCTTTCCCACTAACCTTAGTGTATTATATACCTAGGGCTTTCTAAAGTGGCCGACGGCGGCCAACTTCTCATGGACCTTTACATACATCATTGGAAAAATTACATCTTTGACTCAGACTTGACATAGGCAATTGTCATTAGACTTTTATAGGGTTTGATGTATTAAACATCGGAAAAATAATGTGACCACATCAAAACTTTGGCCGGCTGACCCAACGGGCGCCTTGGCTAGGTGGGCACTTGTATGTTGCTATCACCTCCAAACACTCCCCCCTTCCTATCTCGTGTCGTCCTTGACACGACCTTGTGCAGTCTTGTCATAGGGTTGTCTTCAGCTTTATCTTCAAGGTTGATCTTCATCTTGATGAAGTGCGTTGTCATTGATGACGCTCCCCCTTCCTTGAGTGATGCATAGCTGTCATGTTGTTGATACATGATTTGAGCTTTGATTATCGAGGCAACGGTTTCTTCTTGTTGTGCATTCGCCTCTTGGTTGTCAATCTTAGCTGCTGCAAAGATGGATGTTGAAGTGTTTGATCGTGTAGAACTGATCCTCCTTGTCGCATGGACTTTATGATAGATATTCTCTCAAGGTCCATTGCAATTTGAGTTGTCTGCAATAGGTCACCAATGTTGAAGCACTATGTGAGCTATTTTTGATTGTTGTGGATAGCTCGCTTGCTAAATTTCTCATTGCTTGATGTTGTAGGCCATTCTTTGACTTGCCATTGTTGGATGGAGCTTTGTTGTCACCCTTGAAGATAAAAGATGCTCTTGATAAGCATATGGAGACCTGCTGTTTTTCCTCCAAGTTGTTGTTGATGGTTTTGGGTAGCCCTTTCCTTATTGTTGATGTAGAAGGAATATATACAAGAAGTTGATGATGAGGTATAGATTAGGGTCTTAAAACTTGGATGACCAAAGGGAAAAACCTAGTGGGAAAAAAGTGCCTTTGGTATACGCTCTTATTGGAGTTGAGCATTTTGACTCGAAATACTGTCATGCAAGGTGAGTGCTTGGGAGAAACAAAGGAAGAGTGCCTAATGTAAGTGCCAATTATGGGACACTCTATATGGTTATGAGAAGTTTTTAAACAAAAGCATGTAGTGTAAAAGATGGAGTTGATGGGTGCTTCAAGGAAAAAATGTAGCACATGTGACATCAAAGGACGTCTCAATAGCTTGCACGTTTCCAAGAAGGGTTTTCGATGTAGAAGCTTCTCCACTCATTCCTCACTATGCGTAGTGCGTGAGTGTCTTTTGGACTTTTTTCACTTAACCAAACTTAAAATACATAGACTTGGACTCTTATGCTCACCTATACTAGCATGAGAGACACAACATAAATATGCTCAACTCCTCCACCTTGAGTAGTACCTAGAATAGCTAAGACTCTTAGACCACAGAGAATATACTTGAAGCTTTGGGACTATGCTTGCTCATTTAGTGGCTCAGCTGCTCGACTCTTGACTTTTATGCCATGTATTTTTAATGGCAACTTGGACTTACCTGTTCATGGCCTGAAACCCAATGCCATAAGTTCTTGAGATTAATGCCTCTATCATTGCTTTGGTCTTTGAATGCCACCATTTTGTCGAGTAGGTTGGCATATTTTGGCTCCTCTTGACTTGCTTGTTGTATGTTGATACTTCTTTGTAAAACAAGTCCTTCAGCTCTGATAGGGCTTGATGTAGCTATTGCATTGATTTCCATGAGAAGCCATTGTTGAGATGTGTGGGTTCTCTGTGATTGAGTTTCCACTAGCAATTTTGGAACCCATCTTGTTTTTGGTCCTTGTGTGACCCTCTTTGGCATTTTATCTTCGTCTATAATTTGATGGACACTAGGCTTTGGTATCCAAACCTGATGATTTCCGTTGTAAAAGCCTTGCTTTTGTAGTAGACGACGAGGGATCCATTTTGAGGTTGTTTCTCCCTTGGTTGTGCTTAGTCCCCATTGGCTCTTTGTTGTTGTTGATTGTCTTTGTGTGGGGTCCTTTGCTACTTGGTTGGTCTTAGTGGCTCTAGGTTGAGCAACTACTTTGGGTAACCATATTTGGGTGTTACCTTCATAGAATCCTTGTGCTTCAAGTAGCTTGATGGGAACCATCCGCTGCTGCATCTGTTTGTGTTGGATAGCTTCGTTGAAGTTTGACTTTGGTACCCATACTTGTTGTGTTGCTTTCTTGGAAGGTCTTTTCTTCTGTCCTTTTTTGTTGTTCTTTCTCCTGTTTGAGTTGTTTTTATTCTGTTGATAGCTTGGTTCGCTCATTGTAGAACTTCTTTCTTGAGGTGAGTACATCTAGGCTGTTACTTTAGGCTTTTTGGCCCAAATATTAATGTTTCCTTCGAAGTAGCCTTGAGCAATGATTGACTCATTTGATGCTACCCACCCTATCACCTTTTGTTGTTGTGGTTGAACCCGTGTTTCATGTATCCAAACTGGGTCTTTGACTTGGATGTGCTCTTTGGATACCAACACTTGGTTGACATTCTTCGGCTTCTTCTGGATGCTTTTTTGTGATGGAAACTTTGGATGATAGACTTTTTGCTTTGATTTCCATTGCATTGTTGATGGTGTGGCTCTTAATGTAGAGGCTTCGTGGGAAATTTGATGGAATCTCGTTGAAGGTAAAGTCGTCTGGCGAGGTTGATATACTTCAATGTTTACCTTTTCTTTACCTTTTTCCGCGATGGTTGGTGATTTCTTCTCTGCATGGATTTGAGAAGCTTCATGGAGTCTCACCGTTGTTTTTGTTGAAGCTTTTGATTGTTGTCGAAAGAAGATGTTCCTCCAGCTTTTTGTCAGGACCAGACTCTCTTTGATATGATGGGAGTTGATTATGTGGAAAGTATCTTTATACTCCCCGGTATTCAATTTGAGTACAGCTTCTGCCACTCTAAATCTAGGAATCAGCATTTTTGAACTTGTGTAAACTGTTTCTTCTAGCTCATTGATTGGTGGCCTTCCCATCATGATCCACGTTCCATAAGTCATTAGATTCTTTGTTGCTTCTGGATCTATTGCGGCCGAACATGTAACCTTGAGCCCTGTTTGTCCGCATAAATTGAATTTGATCATTGTAGGAGATAGTCCATCTTCTTCCTTGTCCCTATTCTTCTTTTGATCTTGCGTTTGTTGAAGATTTGCCGTTGAACTTGGAAGATTTTCTCCTTCATCTACTTTCAGTTGCACTTTTTCTGGAGTCGGCTTCTTTGTTTCTTCAGGTATGTCAATAATGACATATTCTTGTGGTTTCTCTGCTTTCTTCATGTGCACTTTGGCATCATGCTCCATGACGTAGCTATCTGTTTCACCTTTTTTGCCTTCACACTCACAAATCTCATTAGCTTCCTTCAACACCTTTATCGTAAATACGGGAGTTATATCATACCCTTCCTCATCACAAAATTTAGTCGGGGTCACCTCATTCACACACACATCAAGAGTCGCCAGTAATTGATCCCATCCAAAGGGTTTAAATAATTTCTCTGGAAAGGGTTCCGGTATGTAAGCTTCATTGTCCATTGATCTTTTTAGGATGCAATCCTCCTTCACTGAGCTTCCACACTTCGAAGCACCACACATCCAAAGTTCTTGTTTGGTTTGTAGCCACGCAGGTATCTCTTTCCCATTGACTATAGTAGAGTCAATTTCTTTTATAGGAGTTCTATTCACATCTCTATAGCTATGGTCTTTTATGCTTATTTTTGTGGTGACCTTTTTATGTCTCAAGTAGATATAGTCATAGCCCCAATCTTGAACCATCTTAAGTTGACGCATGAAAGGCCTTCCTAAAATGATATCAAAATTGTTCCCTTTTCCAAAATCTACTATTGCAAATGTATGTTCATATTCAATTCCACAAGAAGTCACAATAATTTGCTCTAGGATACCCAAAGCTTTTTTCGTGTATCCATCTGGAAGTTGCAGCTTCATTCTAGTTTTCCTAAGCGCTGGTCTACCCCATTTTTCCCAAATGTTTTTTGTGGCTATGGCTACTCCAGTCCCACTATCAAGTATAGCCAATGTTTTAACTCCTTTGTATTCCACAGGTAAGGTGGTGTTTCCTTCTTCTCCTTCGCAATATTCCCCCACCTTGTTTATTGGCATAGGTTTAGCGTTTGCACTTTCTTGTTGAGTTTTGTTTGATTGTTCATTTGAGGGTAGATCTTGAAGAGGTATCTTTAATCCCATCTTCCCCAAATTGTTGCCTACTTCATCCCATACATGTGGTCTAATCTTAAGCAGCTCAGATAGAGTAATTGTGCACTGTATTGGAGATGACATCAAATCTTGCATACTCTTTGTATCCATCATCTTGGATATGGCTCTCCTCTGAGATGGCACCACTCTAGTCTTTGAGCCTGCCTCATGTTCTCCTATGTATGAGGATAAGGTCTTCAAGGACTCTGGCTTTCAATTGAAACTTCCGTCCTTGCATCTCCATTTAGAGATTGAATGTCTCCCTGATAGACTTCATTCCCTGTATTGACATCAATTATGGGTGCAAATTGGAATGTCGCACTTCCATCTTTTGCACTTCTAATTGCTTCCGACAATTCATTTGGCCATGGCTCATATATCTCTGGGATAGGTGCCATAAATTGTGATCTTGACCTTGCATCATTAGTGGTGTTGGCCACTACTTGATCATCTAGTTGAATTTCTAGGTTGTTGGTTTCTTGTGTTGCAGTCTTTGCTTGCACATCCTTTTGTGATTCTAGCTCAATGTTTCTTTGAGTTAATGTTTCAACAACCTTTGCCTTAGGCATTTCAAATCCAACACTTTTTGGTTTTGTTCTTGGAGGTGGAATTGGTGCTTCAGGCTCCATCATTGCCTGTGCAGTTTTTACCAATTCCTTACACATTTTCAACCTCTCAGTCTCTACCTCAGCATGAGGATATTTCATCCCTCATTGCTCTAGGGTTTGTTTGGGTTTCAATCTAGCCTCATATGCTTCTAGTGCAGCATCTAATGGCTCTAGGACTTTGTCTACCAACACAGATCCTCCGGAAGACGCCTTCCTTGGTTTCTTATCGCTCACCATCGTTTTGTTTTTCCATTCTTGTTTTAACTGCTCCTTTGTCTCTTGTAATTCTGTTTGTAGTGCAGTTTGATTTGTAATTGTTTTTGCTTTAATTCTGTCTCTTTTGGATTTCCAGGATTTTCTCCCAGTCCTCACTGACACACTAGTTGCTTCCCCTTGTTTGGGTTGTTGATCTTTCTCCTCATTAGCTTGGTCCTCAACATTTTCTTTTGCTTGGGCTCTAGTCACTACCTTCACATGAATTTTGGATTCTGCCTCCGATCCACTTGGAGAAGGTACCACTCCCACAACATTCATTGTTGTTTTCCCCTGTTTGTTTGGGTGTTTTGGAAAATTTGGAACAACATGTGTAATGGCACACTCCAAACAATATCCAATTATCTCTACACGAGAACAATTCTTGGCCCAATGATTACCTCCACACTTGTAGCATGGTCCATCTTGTTGAGTCACTGGTGGCACAATTGATAGTTGTTCTTGCTTAGCCAGAATGGTCTTTGGTATACGATCGTGATTGGCTATGAACATCAGAGTGTCCTCATTCAATGAATAGAGTTTTCTCATAGGTTCTTGCCCTAGCCTAGGTTGTGATACCTCAGCTCTTTGTGAAGCCCTTGATACAACCCTATTTTGAAATAATGGATGATTTGTTAATGGCATTTGTTTTTCTATTTGATGTTCAAATAGTATCCCCCTCGTGTAGGTTTGATTATAGTAGCACTCACTCATCTCATGATTGGTCCATTTTTGCTCAATGGCACACCATTTTATTCGTTGTGCTACTTGCACTCCTAGCTCATCTAGGTCTAGGTTGGTCATTAATTGAGACATAACCACTTGCCTTGTGTTGGTTTCACTAGATGCTAAAGGAGCATTATCCATAGTGATCTTTGTATCACCAATTTCCTCGCCGTAGGCTTTACAATTGTCAACTAGGTATAACGCTTCTCTCGTGACTTGTTCAAAGGAAGTGCATCCTTTTAAGTGCAAATCTTTCTTGAGAGTTTCATTTTTCAAACCCTCTATGAAGAGAATTGATAATCTTTCATCCTGCGGTAACTCGCGTTCCGGACATCTCTCTATATATTGTTTGAAGCGTAGCGATGCTTCCTTTACCCTCTCATCTTCTTTTTGCTTGAATGCATAGATTTGGGACACTGTGTTATGCTTGATTCCCCTTTTAGAGAACTCCACAACAAATTCTTGCAATAGTTGTTCAACGTTTGAGAATGCATTTTTGTCCAATGGTTGGAACCAATTCAATGCTATCCCTTCCAAGGTTAAGCCAAATCCCTCATACTGTGTATGAAAATAAAATAATTGTTCGCCTCTTAACACTTGTTTGAACAAGGATGCATGTATGTATGGATCCCTTAATCCATCATACTTCTTCTTGACACATTTGGCCAATTGATATGGTCTCATTGGTTCTGGTTCAACCATGTATCTCAGCATGTTGGGGTCTCTCACAAGGACATCCCTCGTTCCTTCTTCTCGTCTTGGAGCAAATCTTGGTGGAATCCCCTTTGATATGCGCTCTGGCATTGTTTTTGGCTGAAAGTAAGTAGGAATCAGAGTACCCTTGTATATGTATCTCTCTAAGTCAATTGGATCGACAAGTTTGTACTCTCTTCCATACTTATCTACCATTAGAACTTGCACTCCCTGGTCATTTGTGTATGTGAAGGCATAGAGGTTCTTGTAGTCTGTCAACTCTTCAATGATGGAATTTAAACATCTATAGAAGTTGTTTTGATCCCCAATAGGTAACCTATAAAGGCCATCATAAGTGTAATCCGTTAGAACTCTCGTGGCTTCATTGGTTTTGATGAATCTCACGTTGGGTTTGTTGATTAGAGGATGCTTCTCCTCTAAGTCTCCAGCAAGTTCCACTTTTGATCTTCCAAACTCCCGCATTTTTGTTGATTGGTTTGGCTTCTAGTGAGCTACATGATCACTTGACAAATATCCCTGAGCCATGCCTTGAGGTTTGGCTTGATATGATTGATAAGCCTCATGGTCTTGTCTCAACCCTCTTGTTATAGGTGTTGCAGTATTTCTGGCTGTTTGCATAGCTCTGAGTTGAGTGGGAAACCCTAATGATGGATGAGTTGTCATGATTAAGCCTCACTCAATACTCTCAAGATGGTCCTTGATAAGAACACCTTGGCTTAGTGCACACAATCCCTTTTTGCCGCTGGACAAGTCTCTAAAAAGTTAGGAATTTGTGACTTTTTTGGTCTCTGGACATTGGTTTTGGGGTATCCTAAAAGTTTGGAATTAGTAAACCTAGAAAAATTCAGCTCTAGGTGTGTGCTATTGCCCGCAACCTTTCTTCCTAGCTATACTTGACTCAATTTGGAGTTGTCTATCAAAAGTTACAGCACTTTTGGTGAACTGCTCCTGAAACAGCACTCAAAACAGTCTCAGGACCAGAACACAGGAACTTTGGCTTGTATCTTGGCTTCCAGAGGGTATTTTTCACTCAAACTTGAGATTTGGGATGTACTCAAGTAGGTCTAAAAACTTATGAAGTCAGATACCCCCACTATGTAGAGGTACACCGATTGCGATCGTTGACCCCATGTCACAGATTTGGAAGATTTTTGCACAGTAGCTAGCCCTTGATGTCTTGATACCAAGTGTCTCTGTATTTTTGAATTTGGAGATGTTTTGACCAATGAAAACCCAAATCCCAGGTGGTTCTGCGGTTATTGGCTTGATTGTGTAAATGGGACTTTTGACCACTTTCTTTTGCTTTTTTGACCTTGCTCCTTTTGGAAAATATGTTGCACTAGATGTCAGCTACCTACTCATAAATTTTCAATCCAAAATGTCACTTGGGTACACCGATCGCGATCATAGTTCCAGCTCCTTTTTGCATGAAATTTTAGGAGTTGATAGACATGGGTATGAATAGTCTATTCCCAAACCCACTTTGCATTTGGATCACAAAAACTTGAATTTTCTCAAAATTTTGGTCTGGAGGAATAGTGATCAGTGTTTGCCCTATTTGACAACTGTCTTTTGGTTTTTTGACAGTGGTTCTTTTGAGAAAGTTGTTTGTCTATTCATCAGCTACCTACTCACCAAGTGTCAACTCAAAATGTCAGTATGGTACACCGATCGCGATCGTACTTTTGAGCCCAAATTGGATGAAACTTGTGGATATGGTAGACAATGATGTGTACAGTCTACTCCCCAAATCTTTTTGAATTTGGACAAGAAAAGGTCATGTTTTCACCAGATCTTGGTCTGCTGCAGTGGTTTCTTGACTGTCTGCTGTTTTTGGCTATTTTGGTGTTTTTTTTTTGAATTTTGAAAACTCCTGGTATCTTATATAACCTAGGTGTATGTGTGGGTAAAGTCTGGTCAAAATCTGGCACTGAGGTATACCGATCGCGATCGTACTTTGGAGCCCAAATTGGATGAAACTTCACCAGCTTGTTCACTAGGCTATTTTAAAACTACCTGCCAAATCTTTTTGAATTTGGACTCAAAAAAGTCAAGTTTCTACCATTTCTTGGTTGGAAGTGCTTGTTTTCCCAATTTTATCAGTTTGACTTGATTTTGGTGTTTGTTTTGGGAAATGAAAGCTATTTGGGATTGTCCTGTGTATAGGCTATCCCTCTGTATGCTTTCTTCTCAGTTTTGATGTGTTTTGGTCTACTGAAAGTCAATTTCTATGCCAGTTTAGCAGTTTTTTACTCGGATCAGTATTCAGTGGTTTTGATCCGTTTTTTGTGGTTTTTGACCCTAGGTCCTTTAGACTTTTATGTTTGTATACACCTGAGGATCCCACATATGAAATCTGGTCAAAATCTGGGACTGAGGTACACCGATCGCGATCGTAGTTTGGAGCCCAAATTAGACCAAATTTGGCATGCTTGTAGACACTGATGTTTTAAGGCTATCCCCCAAGTCTTTTTGCATTTGGATCACCAAAAGTCAAGATTTTACAGTTTCTGGGTCTGTCAGGCTAGTTTTACCCAAGTGGCATGATTTCCTTGATTTTTGATGTTTTTGGGTGTGGTTGCTTTAGACAAACTTGTTTAGAATCTTATCAGGAAGGCACATGTCAAATCTTGTACAATTCTGACACTGAGGTACACCGATCGCGGTCGTAGTACAGAGGCCAAATCTGATGAAATTTTGTCTGCTCCCTCTGACAAGTGTTTCCCAGTGTTTGGTGCTACCACTTTGTGATTTGAATCAATTTAAGCTCTGTGTGGTCAGATTTTCAAAATTTCAAAGTCTTATGGCCTTTTTGCCAAAGTTATGGTTTTCTGGTTTCTCGACTCTAACTTTTACCCCAAATCTGACTGGAATGTGATTTACTTATCCTACTCCTAAGTACAGAAATGAAAGAACATAAGAAAATGAATCAAACAAAACAAACAGGATAAAAAACGGATGATGGATCAGTACTCAATCGATACAAAGAAATTTGAAGAGAAAAAATGCTTAAAGAAACCTCACTCCCAACTCCCTATATCTCTCAAGAGTAGATCTAGCCGGTCCACCGACCCTAGACTCAACTAAGCACTAAACCCCTGTCTAGATGCTTCACTGAAATGTAAATGGAATGGAAATTATCTTTTGAAACAATAAGAAAACTCTGAATATGCACTCGGTCACTCATCACCTAAGATTCATTCCCCGGCAGTGGCGCCAATGTTTGCGGGTCGCCGCGACGGACGTCCATAGCATAGCTCTCAAGCATCAACATAAAATTATCGATACAGGGGAAGCGACTCGGATGAGGCATGGAAACTCACTAGGGTGTCAATCCTAATGAAGTGAACTCAAAGAGATGCAACTACTAACTCTATAAGCAAATCAATCACATTAAAGCCAAGTAATATGCCTATGTCCTTCTACACAGCTCTTCAGTCATCATGCCCGTTCACCATGCAAATCATATCGAAATCGCACGAAACTTGAAGGGAAGCTACAGGGGACTCTCAGGAAAATATCCTATCATTGTCACATCATTCTGGAGAGGTACAACGATCGCGATCATTCGTCCCACAGTACATGATCCTAAAGGGTCGTTTTTAGGTCCCTAAAGCCTCTCCTAGGGTCAAAACAACATAAAATACGCATATAAACACTCAAAACAACGATTTAAGGCCTAAACGGATGCGTTCGAAACCTTCACCGAATCTTGAATGCTTACACTTGAATGAAAGAGCAGAGTAAGAGGAACACAATGCAAGAAACAAAACTGAATTTGGATTATCGTAGCCACAAAAGCGATGATTACAAGTTGGAGCAAAGAGGTAGCTCTCTGTGCGTAACTCAATAGTCCCTTATCTTCAAAAAATAATCTCTCCTTTCCCACTAACCTTAGTGTATTATATACCTAGGGCTTTCTAAAGTGGCGGGCGGCGGCCAACATCTCATGGACCTTTACATACATCATTGGAAAAATTACATCTTTGACTCAAACTTGACATAGGCGATTGTCATTAGACTTTTACAGGGTTTGATGTATTAAACATCGAAAAAATAATGTGACCACATCAAAACTTTGGCCGGCTGACCCAACGGGCGCCTTGGCTAGGTGGGCACTTGTATGTTGTTATCACCTCCAAACATAATACACGCACACAATACAGGTACAATAAAAGGAAATTTATAGTAGCGAATTCAGAAGGATCTAAAAAACCGAAGGGGTCCAGAGGTCCTCTCTCTCTTGAGGACTTTAATAAATCTAAGAAAGAGAAATTATGTTTTCAATGTTTAGGAAGTGGGCATTCGAAAAGGATTGTCCCAAGGGGGAATCTGCTGCTCATGGCAAGGAGAAAGCAGTGCACATGGTGCAACTGTTGCCTCTTGAGTCTTCCTCACGATTCTCTATAGTGGAAGTAACACACACCGAGTTGGTGCATGAATGCTGTCTCACAGCTTCCATGTGGCAACAGACCTTCGGACCACATGAGTTAGTACGTATGCACGGATCTCTGCAAGGGCACAAGGTGCACATCTTGGTAGATGATGGTGCTACTCACAATTTTATCAATTATGGATTGGTGAAAAAACTCAAATTTCCTCAAACTCCGAGTACCCACCGCTACAAGGTAGCAATGATGAACGGACATGATACCGAAATCTGGGATACTCAAGTTTGAGCCATCCCGTTGGAAGTATAAGGCTACTCCACATCCTTGGATTTTCAGGTTATGAACATGGAGAGGGCAGATGTGGTCCTTGGTAGGGAATGGTTGCATAGCCTAGGACCATCACTGAAGCGTAGCTATGAGCACAACAGCTTGATGTTCGAATTCCATGGCGCACATGTGTTGTTGTTAGGAGAGAAGGATGTACCTTCTTCACCATTGATATGTAAAGCTGAGCTTATGCAGCTCATTTCTGATAATGAAATAGATCAAGTTTTATTGTGTTACTCAGTGTCTCATTTTCTCTCTAACATCGAATCTGCTGAACATTGGTCAACGCCGCATGCTTCTCTCTCATCTCTTCCACTAATGGCTACTTCCCAATAAGCAAAAGTTGCTAGCGAGTTAAAAAATTTATTAAAGTAATTTCATGATGTTTTTCCTAATAATTTGCCACCAGGATTACCTCCGACACGATCGGTGCAACATAGCATCGATGTGGTTGCAGGCATTAAACGTGTCAGTAAACTGCCCTACCGCATGAGTTACTTTGAAGCTGCTGAGGTGGAACGTCAGCTTGCTGACTACCTTAGCACAACGTTCATACAACCTAGTTCTTCACCATGGGCTTCTCCTATCCTATTAGTGAAGAAAAAAGACGGTAGTATGCACATGTGCCTAGACTACCGTTGCTTAAATATGGTTACTATTAAAAACAAGTACCCATTTCCACATGTGGATGACTTGTTCGACAAACTCACTCATGCTCGTATTTTTACGAAAATAGACTTGCGGTCAGGTTATCACCAAGTTTGTATTCAACTTGTGATATACCCAAAACTGCATTCCGAACAAGGTTTGGGCACTACGAGTTTTTGGTTATGCCTTTTGGGTTAACCGATGTGCCCACAACATTCATGACACTTATGGATAGTGTCTTGAAGCCGTACTTGGCAAATTTGTCATCATTTTTCTCGATGGCATTCTAGTCTACAGTGCTTCTGAAGAAGAACACTTACAACAGCTGAGGCAGGTGTTTAAATTGTTACAAATAAATAAATTATACGCCAAGGAATCTAAGTGTGATTTTTTGAAAGAAGAAATTCACTATCTTCGGTATGTTATTTCAGCTAATGGGTTACATATGGATCAATCCAAAGTGGATACAATCCGGAAGTGGCCTTCTCCTAAAAATCTGAAAGAATTACAGATGTTTTAAAGGATTTGCAGGTTTTTATCGAAGGTTCATTAAAAACTATGCTAATATTGTTGTTCTAATGACGGACCAAGTGAAAGGCAAAGGCAAAGCTTTTCAGTGGGGACCCGTTCAACAACACAGTTTCGATACGCTCAAGGATGCATTAGCTATAGCTCCCATACTAGTTATTGTAGATCCTTTGAAACCATTCGTTTTGGAAATAGATGCCAGTGATCATGCTATTGGAGCAGTCGTGTTACAAGACGGGCGGCCAATTGCATTTGAAAGCAAGAAGCTGGATGCAGCACAACATAACTACTCTACTTATGAACGCGAACTCTATGCAATAGTGTCTGCCTTAAAAACATGGAGACATTATTTGTATGGTGCTCAATTTGAGATTGTGTTTGACCATGAAAGCATCAAATGGTTTACACAACAAACAGATTTAAAGGGTCGGAAAGCTAGGTGGACTGAGATCCTTCACGAATATGATGCCAAGCTCCGGTATCGTAAAGGACTTTACAATGTGGTGGCTGACACTATAAGTCATATGCCGGAGATCAATTATCTCTTGTTCACGGAACTTCGTAGTGAATTTTTTGATTCTCTAGAGGGAAAATATGAGCAGGATGACGCATATTCCAAAGTGTGGAGCCATGTACAAATGAGGGTTCCTTTTCACTCCAATGATGGTAGTGTAGTGTTAATCTCCACACATAGTTCTCCTCTATTGAGTGATTAACTACAATGACGGAAGCATTTCACCATCGACAATGGGTACCTACTCCATAAGGGGAGAGTTTGTGTACCAACGGACATAGACATTCGGTGCCAAATTCTTTATGAATGTCATGATAGTTTAAGTGCAGGGCACCTGGGTATTAGAAAGACTTATGCTCTCGTACGATGACAATTTTACTGGCCAGGTTTACATGGCTTTGTTCAAGCTTATGTCTTGCATTGCCAAAATGTCAAGTTAACAAAGCAGAGCGCCTAAAAGCAGGAGGACTCTTACATCCTTTGGAGATTCGCAATGGTAAATGAGAAAATATTTCTATGGATTTTATTGTAGGTTTACCAACCACTGTACGAGGTCATGACTCGGTATGGGTGGTCGTAGACCGGTTGACTTAACTATGTAAGTTTATTTCAACCAAATCAACAATTAAGACTCCAAAACTAGCCAAGTTATTTGTGACAACCTATACAAGTTGAAGTTGTAATGGTTTGCCAACTAGCATTGTCAGTGATCGTGATCCCAAGTTTAACAGTCATTTTTGGAGGGCTATGTTCAAACGATTGGGTACACAACTAAACCTCAGTACAACCTATCATCCAGAAATAGATGGTCAGACTGAACGAGTTAACCAAATGCTAGAGGATATGCTAAGAGCATACATTAGCAAGAAACAGTCAGACTGGGAAGAATATTTACCTATTCTCGAGTTTGCCTACAATAGTGCTAAGCATGTCACAACTGGGTTTAGTCCTTTCATGCTCATGTATGGTTTTCAACCTAGGTCACCTGTTACGGTGGGTTTGGCAACCGAAAAGCTCCAGCAGTTTAAGGATTTTCTCGAAGACCACATGGATATGCTGAAACTCGCTCGTCAAAATGTCCAACAAGCGCAGGATCGGTATAAGAAGTACGTTGATGAGAAACGTCGGCAAGTTACCTTTAAGGAAGGGGAGGAAGTATTTTTACGTGTGTGCCAGAACATTCAAAAAGTCTGAAAACTAGGCCAACACCTAAATTATCTCCACGATATTGTGGGCCTTTCAAAATACTCAAGCGAGTAGGTGATTGTGCCTACAAATTATCGCTACCTACACATTCTCGTATTCATCCGGCGTTTCATGTAAGACATTTACGTAAGCGGTTACATGGGGACGACAATGTCATTGACCATCAAATTTTGGTTGATTTCGTTGAATCTTCTATGTTATTGCATGAACTTGAATGCATTCTCGACTATCATGATTTATGTACGCGTTATCATGTATGTCAACAAGCCTTAATCAAGTGGAAAGATTGACTTGAGGAAGGTGCCACTTTGGAAAACATTAGTGTTCTTAAGAAGAAGTTTCCCACTTTTGTTTTCGAAGACAAAAACTCTTCTTTAAAGGGGGAGTAATGTCAGGACAAGGGCAAGGCCGGGCTAGGCAGTGTGGAAAGGGAGTCCAACTAGGGCAAAGGGCTAGGAGCCATGCTATATAGTGGGAGGTTGGGAGGTGGACTCCAAGGCACTAGTTCCCCCTTGTCTCACATAAAGTGAGCTTATACAGCCTACGACATAAAATGCAAGATGCAACAATTTCATCACCGAAATTGAGATCATGTACTGTACATCTGTCATCCACAAATTTGACTACAAGACCAAGTCCAGCAAGCGTAGATACAAAAAAAGATTCTTCTTGATCCCAGGTACATACAATGCGTCAACAAGTGTGAAAGAACTGCCATTTGTAGTAGTAAGCACAATCTTTCCAACTCCCTTGATTGGATAAGCAGCGTTGTTGGCACAAGTGACTGGATTCCCATGAGGGACGTCCTCAAGAGAGTTAAACAAGTCATGATGAGAGGTAATGTGATTTGTAGCACCACTATCAAAGTACCACACTTGAGCATTTGCAACAACTGACAAACATGCATCATGGAGAGAAGGATCATAAGTGCACTCTGCACTAAAAGCCCATCTACATCAATATCAACATCATAGTCTCCCTTCATAGAAGACTCAACAATAGCTGCATTCGTAGTGGAACCAGTCTCTTTGGCCTTCAACTTAGGACACTGCTTGATCAAATGATCATTAGCTTTACAATAATGGCAAAGCATCTTCTTTTTGCCCTTATCACCACAATTCCCAGACGAATTTTTGCCAACAGAAGAATTAAGAACATGTGATTTTTCACTCATAGAAGAGCCATGAGAAGTGGCTACATTGATGCTACCATCTTTTCTTTGAGCAGCAATAAAGACATGTTCAACTACACACTTTTTGCTCCTATTTTGGAGAAAGCTAGCGGGGAATGAGGGTAGGGAAGAGGAAGAATAAACATTCATAGGAGAAAGACATAGTTCCTCACTTATCATCACTCTTTTTGCTAGCATACATAATAGCATAGTAATGAAGATGGAAAGCTTAAGCATTGAAGCATGGCTCTTGGTTGGATTTGCATTCCATAGCCAAGAGTAATGGTGTAGGCTCTCAACTTCTCTATTAGCTTAGAGAAGGAGATGGAGATCTTGCACTTTGCACTTCACACAATGAGAGTGTGTGTGTGGGAGTAAACCCCCCAAGCAACCCTCCTTCTTTCTTTGGTTGACCCCGTCCTGTAGCTCAACTTGGAAGCTCATTGGACCCCTGCAACTGGCCAATCACATGGAGAATGCATATCAAGCAACAAGGGTAGTGTTGGGACAAGTGTCCCCCTTTTCCCTTTGAGAGAGAGGACTTGATCAATGAAAAAACAATTAATTATATCAACTAAATTATCATTGGACCCCTTGGGAGACTAACAAATAGGTTTTAGGCACACATGAGGGCAACATGGGTAGGGGCTTGACATGTGTCCTTGCTACCTCTTGAAGCTTGGGATTACCTTGTATGTGTGTGTTGTGTGTGTGTGGGTGTTCCTCTCATCCCCCTAGCTTTAGGGCTCGTCCTATCCTTTGTAGGGATATTGTTGACTTTGGGAACACAAGCACCTTAGTCAGCAAGTACGACAAAGCACCTCAAGCTTGGGTAGTGTTCCCACAAGCACCTCAATCTCCCTAGTCGGCAAGCATGACAATCACCTCAAGCATCTTAGTCAGCAAGCACGACAAGAACCTCAAGCATAGTAGTCATTAAGCACGACAAGCATCTCAAGCATCTTAGTCGGCAAGCATGACAAGCACCTCAAGCTTGGGCCGGGTTCCTACCTCAAGCACGGCCCTAGCTTACCTAAGGTCAAAGGACTTTTAACACTAACCTTTGGAGGTCTTCAATGAAGCTAACCCTAAGGTCTGTAAGCTCCATTAGGTAGACTAGCTCTTTGACAGACAATCATCTCTCATTTGGACCCCTTTACTATTGGCCCCGTGTTGAGAGGCAGCAAGGACACATGTCAAGCCCCTACCCATGTTGCCCTCATGGTGTACCTAAAACCTATTATTGGTTAGCCTCCCAAGGGGTCCAATGATAATTTAGTTGATTTAATTGATTGTTTTTTCATTTATCAAGTCCTCTCTCTCAAAGGGAAAAGGGGGACACTTATCCCAAAACTACCCTTGTTGCTTGATATGCATTTTGCATGTGATTGGCCAGGCTTGCAGGGGTCCAATGAGCTTCCAAGTTGAGCTAGAAGAGGGGGTTCACCAAAGCAAGAAGGGGGGTTCCTTGGGGGGTATACTCTTCCACACACACTCACACACACTCTCATTGTGTGAAGTGCAAAGTGCAGGAGCTCCATCTCCTTCTCCAAACTAGTAGAGAAGTTGATAGCCAACACCAACACTCTTGGCTATGGAATGCAAATCCAACCAAGAGACATGCTTCAATGCTTAAGCTTTCCATATTCTCCATCTTCATTACTATGCTATTATGTATGCTAGCAAGAAGAGTGATGATAAGTGAGGAACTATGTCTTTCTCCGTCTTTCTCCTATGAATGTTTATTCTTCCTCTTCCCTACCCTCATTCCCCGCTAGATCTCTCCATCTTTGAAGGTGTTTGAGGCCTTGGGATGGTTAATGTTTTTGAAAAGTTTATGTTATTCTCGTGATGCATGAAGCTTTCCATATTCATTGCATCACCTAGGTCACACGGAACACAAAGATTGTATTGTACCAAGACTCTCTTGATGGGAGAACCTATAATACAAAAGCCTATTGGAGGGGGGACCGGCTCCACATAAATCCAGTCCTCAACTGTTGTCAAGTTCTCTAAACTCTCTCTCTTGCAAAAGAATTGTCCATGCCAAGTTAATTAATTACTATGATTATGTTGCTACCATCAATTAAGTTCACCCGCAATGTTCTCAAAGTAGTCTCACAAAAATGCTCTCTTTAATTCTCCTAATTCCTCTATTCTCAAAGTTCATAGGCATTTCCATTACATTGGTATCATAGCATTTGGTTTCTCTTTTCTTGCTTAAGAAGAGAGGTCCTTAATTAGCCTATTAATGGTTGATTTGTTAATTATATTAGGGTAAGTGGGACTGGGATCTATTATCGATATTGTTGAGCCCACTATGTGGGATATGGTGCACACCTCGGGAGTTTTGGTCTTAATAATGGGTTCTTTTTAGACTTGTCTACAGCTTTACCAATATTGAGCCATCTGAAAGGAGCTATCCCTTGAAAATTTTGCAATATTAGACCCACTCCACTACTCTCTATAATTAACCAATTCAAGCCGTGGGTATAGATGCTTAAGTGTGATTTTCAAAGGCTAAGAGGAGTAGCAACTAAGGTTTTGAATTGCAAAAGAATACACTAATTAAACACACAAAGTATTCTATACATAAGTTTAATTAGCATGGCCAAATAACCAAGAGAGTAGAATGAACATTGATAATTTGATTTTGCACATGAAGGTGCTAATGATGATGCCCCCATGTTTGTCAATTATCTTGTTACTAGGTTGCAACAAGCTATGGGCAACCCTGCTTTGCAAGAAGAAGTTACTCAACAACTTCGTGCTTATGGGATTTCCTTTCCTCTATAAAAGGAGAGAGAGCTTAGGAGGCCTCTTGATGAGATCCCCAAAAGAAGACTCTCTCCCATATGAGAGGAGGAATCCAAAGAACAAAAAAGTAATGAATCCCTAAGTTTCTCTAAAGATGTGGCTCCACAAAGATGACGGTGTAGACGATCGCCAACTCCTCCCAAGAGGAAACGGTCAACCCATAGTCCTTCCCTTCACCACTCCAAAAGGGAAGAGAGGAAAAAAAAGGAAGAAAAGGTCAAGAAAAAGGTCACCCTCTTCTCCTTCTTCTTCACCTTCGTCTTCTTCTGATGAAAGCTATCGCTATTCTCCTAGAGAATACAAGAGGGGAGGACATTTCAAATCTTACCTTGCATGGCTAAGGTCACAAAATCTCAAGAAGTTCAAAGAGGGAGAAAAGGGTATCTCTTTTCTCACCTATGATGGCAGCTTTGGTGCCATCGACAAAGTATTGTCGTTCATCCAACAATTTGATGCGGCCTTTGGAGACGAGGGCTTCATGGAGTCCTCCAAGGTACGCCATGTAGCTATGCACTTCCAGAAATCGGCTCGTCAATGGTGGGCTAGCCTTCATGGCAACGGAGAATCCCCAAAGACATCGAAAATTGTACGAGTTTCCATCATGAAGCAATTCCTTGTAAGCGATGCAAAGAACAAAGTGCTTATCAAATGGTGAAGTTTGAAGCTTCTCTCCCATGAGTCTATTCACAAAAAAATGTCCAGCCACCCATGCACACTACCCTTGTTCTCCGTTGTTCTTGCATCCAGCCACCCATGCACACTACCCTTGATGCCATCATCAGAGCTCTAGCTCATCTCGGGTGAGAGATAGCAACCACAGTCACCTCCCGTGCAACTCCTCACTTGATGCTCTGGCTCATTCACATGTCTCCCTCTTTGCACTCAAGCTCTACCCCTATGACCTCTCCCATCTGCATGCTCTGGCCCCTGCGTCTCTTTGTGTCCTGCATCACAACGTACTCTGACAAACCCTGCATTCATTGCCTCGCAGCATGTCATGCTAATTTAATCACTTCTTTCAAAATGGCACACACAACATATAAGCAATTAGACTGAAACAACTTCATCTTCTGCATGGGGACAAATGAGAACCAAAGGAAAAGAACGAAGGGTGATTGCTTATATGGAAGCATGAAGCAAAAAAACAATGTAGAGGCGCTATAGCCAAGTCCTAAATTGTGTGCTGTGAGGGAGCATTCTGGAGAGGGCAGGATGATGCCACAGTACTGTGGTACTACCTGAAGGATGGAGTGCTACAACTCCTTCTGCTCTCGTATTGAAGAGGGGCAGGTAGAAACCTGTATGCACTCGGTTCCTGAGCTTAACAAAGATAAACGACATAAAAATCTATGTTGGATTCTCTCCCTCTTTGGTAATAAGGTGTACAATAATACATCTGGCTTCATGATTATTATATAGTGTGACAAAATTATGAGACAGAAAAGCAGAAAGAAATTGCTAGAAAACAAAGACAATCTCTCTCTACAATCTCTCTCTAAGCTGCCATAGCCATGTGAACTGCCATAGCCATGTGAACTGCCATAGCCATGTGTCCTTAAATTTGCCATAGCCATGTGAACTGCCAAGGATCATCAGCTTGCCAACCAAAATGGCCCGAACTCTGGCTTCATGATGTACATATCATTTACAAATATAGCACCCACATATAATGAATAGCTCAGCGGCCTTGCCCTAGAGGCCTCTTTGCAATGCCAACTTCTTCTAGGATCTGAGTTCGGTTCTTTACGGCCGTAAGAGGAGCACCATCACCATCACTGATATAATGTCTAGAGAGAGCATCCAACACCAAATAAAGGTTGCTGCAGGAGGGCTTACTAACAAATCTTTTATCGTGGAGGTATTTTGCGGCCCACTTGTTGGATGTCTGGCAAAGCACTTTGGTAGCATCCCCACAAGTAGGATCGACCTTGTCCAGCCCCAAGGTGCTGTGCACCTGCCCGATCACACTTTGAGTTGCCCACTTGTAATCATCCTCGATATCGGCCAGGGCTTGAGGGGTTGCAGAGAGTAGGTAAAAGTATGCTTGCTAAGGGCAACAGGGCCATCACTTACTGGTGGATGACAATGACAGGTAGAGACTACAAGGGAGAGCGAGAGAGTCAAGGCAGCGCATGCTGAAGTAGGGGCCACGAGTATAGAGGGCTTGGAGCACGGGGCGACAAAGCTTGAGCACACAGATGAATGCAATATTGCCGAAGAAGAGGAAGACACCATATCCACTTCTACTCTCTGTGCTTCTGATTTCTCTTAGATCTTTAAGGTCTCTCGGTATAGTTTCGTACGACGTTAAAGTTCTCTTCGTCTTCTTCTTCTTCTCTTTCTAACACAAATTTCTTCACTCTCTAACACAAACAAGTTGTACTCGCCATCATGAGAAATGACAATACGAAGTTGAGAGCCTACCTCTCTCTAGGGTACAGATGGCTTATCTCGGAATATGTGGAGTTTTGGTGGAATATTAATGATGTAAATATGCTTCCATGATTCGATGCGTACATGAATATATTGGTTTTATTTTGTTAATGACTCTCTTTTATCTCTTCCAATTAATTAAAAAAAATATTGTATTGGTGATGAGTATCTATCTTCAATCTCATTTAGTGTCTATTAACTTGTCCGTCTTTGTAATGAGTATATGTTGTCTATTCCAACCAATAAAAAAAATTGTGCATTTTTAGAAAAAATTGAAATTCACTTTAATTTTCCTTGTATTCTCCAACAGCAAAAAGGAAACCCATCTCTATAGCCTTTGCCTTTGGCAGGCCAAAAAAATTTACATATGAGATTTTTCACTAACAGAACACATCACTATGGCCTTAGCCCTTTGGGCAGGGCAAAAAGGGAACACATCACTATGGCCTTAGCCCTTTGGGCATGCCAAAAAAGTGATGAAATCACGAGGCCTACAAAATGACCACTAGGAGATGTACATAATTAAAAACAAGACAGAGAGATGGAGAGTGAGGCCCGGTCGACCTTGGTGCCCTTCCGAGCCTGGGGCTACCCAACCGCTGAGGGCTACTGTGCAAGCTTCTGCGAGTTGTTGGCATATGATACCACATGCAGCAAGCCATTGAGAGAGGGTACTACTGAGTAACTGAGGGCAACTCACACTAAGCAACTTTTTTTTGTTAATGAGCAGAGTAGGGTGGTGCCCATTTTGTTTTGAAGGAAATCGCACCAAATCCCTCTATTTCGCACTTTCCATCTAGACAAGAGATGGGATAGAGAGGGTGGTTGGAGGATGTGAGTGTAGGCGACATCTTGCATGTGGGCCGATGCAAGTGCTGACAACTGCCGTGGGTGGAGCTGGTGAGAGTTGTGGGAGGGTGCTCCTCTCTCTCTCTCTCTCTCTATTTTGCATGGGGGGGATGGGGCTACTCTAAGCCTCTCTCTCTCTCTCTCTCTCTCTCTCTTTTTGTGTGTGTGTGTGTGTATGTGTGGACTGGACTACGACGAGACCCTCGCATGCAGAAGCAAGGCAAGGCCAGACTCCGTGCTATGCACTCTCTCTCTCTCTCTATCTATCTCTCTCTCTCTCCCTCCCTCCCTCTCCCTCTCCCGCCCGTGAGTTTTTCAGCATTTAAGGACAGGAAGGTGTAGCTTGGCTAGAATAGGAAATCTCTGTCGGGCTACAGAAGCTGGAGAGTTGGACTCAATTGCATAGAGTTCGTAATGTTGACTTGTGGGTTATGGCTTCTAGCAACACACTCTTATCAAACATATAAAGGGGATGCATGCCTTATCATCGTCATCCTCCCTCCGTCAGCTGCAAATCACATTTTCCAACATGGGTGTATTTTACTAGTAGCTTTCCTAAATGGAAAAGAAAATTTGAAGGTTTTCCCCCCCTTTGAACGTGGTAAATTATATAGAAAAAAAGACCCTTTTTTCATTTGGGAATGTGTCGTGAAGTTCTTGTGATGTGTGCGTCAACTCCTTCATAAACAAGAGCATAGACACTCTGTGAAAATTCAAATGTAGAGGTCATCTTTGCAGGTATGTGGAGATGGGGGGGATGCATCCCGGGGTGAAGCTTTTGGGAAACGCTAAGGATGCAAGTGTAGCGGTCCTTGATGAGGGAGAGAGCGAGTTTTTCTGTGTCGAGGGAAAGACACAAAATGGGTGTGTACGACAAAGTTGAATACTAAAGATCACAAGAGGGGCAACCCATAGAGATTAGAAAGCAAGAAATGGACCTTTTTAAACAGAGGCGAGAGTTTAAGAGTGGGTTCCATTGGCGGAAATGGCTAACCTCGGCACTCACACATGGCACATGTGCACATTTGGACAATGGGAAGGGGTCCCATATGATCCCACCCATAAGGATCAATGGTCCACTTTACAAGGCGCTCGCAAGGTAATTCTCTATGGTCAAATTACCTCTTGTTGTGTTTCTCCTACTTCTTGGTTAGAGTCAGCCAAGAGAGACAATGTGACATGCTCTAAGGTTCTCGCTGCTCATCACTCACTGACTCACAAAGGAAATCTTTGAAGATGCGCGATGAGAAAATCTGACAGAGCTTGTGTCACGTGTGCCACAAATGCTGAGAGTGAGAGGGGACTCATAGACAACGCTCACAAGTCATAAGCTCACAAGGCAAATTGTAAAGAGTCGGGATGACACGAAGGGGTGGGAGCCTTGCAACCCAAAAATAATGTTTATTTAGATTTGAACGTTAGCTAAGCCTAATAGCAACAATAAAGTCTTTAAAATTTACATTAACCTGATTAAGGCATCCTGATTCCCCATTCCCACTATCCTTAGTCCTATTCCTCACTTCAAGAACATAATGCACTTAAAATTCTAAAAAAACTATATAACTTTTTTATTTTCCCTTATATTTATCTATCCTTGTATATTCAAAAGGTAGTTTATCTCCTCTTCCTTTGCATACACTTAAAAAACCTAATAGGCTTTTTTTAAAAAAGTTGTCAAAACCCACATAATTAATTTCAAGAGGTAAATTTTCAAATTTGTAGGTGGAAATACACTAAACCGAGGTTTGTTTCGAGCACTGACATGTGGCCTTTAGTTTCGGTTCAAGATAGTATAAAAGCTATAGGCTAGATCTTCAAGCATCTAGAACATGATAAAACAAAGAAAAGTATAGGGAATAGTATATGTACCCCCCCCCCCCCCCCCCAAAAAAAAAAAAAAAAAAAGTGATACCCCCCTCTCTTATTTTTAAGGTTGGAGATAAATTATTGGGGGCCTACCCCTAACTTATACGCTTATGTAGCTTGTAAAAAAACCCCCCTCCCTTGCACTTACGTGGTGCGGTAAGTTTTCCATGGTTAATACCCCGGGGGGAGCATGATGCCTTCGTCTTGTTTGACCCTGGCTCTAGTCACAACTTCATATCAACGGAGTTGGCCACCAAGTTGGGCATTCAAGCTTTTGATATGGGAGATAATGTAACGACTGACACAGCTTTCAAGGGACAACAATCCTCCGTTACTCCCTTGATTGGGAAGTTGAGGCTTCATGTCCAAAGCTATGTCGACAAAGAAGAATTTTTCATCTCTCCTCTCCAGCATGAGGATGCTATCCTAGGGGCACCATGGTTCAACCGCATAGTTACCAACATGAAGTTATATGAAAGAAGAATCTACTTCAAAACATGTATATAGATGCTAGTGAGTCTGGTCATACTATACCACTTGTAAATCCTCATGCTTTTGATAAATCAATGAAGAGCTCAGTTTCTGCAAACACGATTTTTGTCAAAGAGTCACTAAAAAGTCCTAATGTTTCATCAAATGAAGATGGTAGAAATCAAGAAGTGTTAGACTTGTCTAATTTTCTAAAAGGATTCGAAGATGTGTTCGTTGATGATATCCCTATGGACTTACCTCCAAAACGAGGGGATGATGACCATCGAATTGAGCTCCTACCAGGAAGTTCACCACCTAACAAGCCTCCTTATCGAGTTTCCCGAGTTCAACAAGAGGAGATCATGATCCAAGTACAAGAATTGGTAGACAAAGGGATGGTGAGGCCTAGCTCCTCTCCCTTTTGTTCTCTAGTCCTTTTAGTGTAAAAGAAAGATAGTACATATCGCACTTGTGTGGACTATCGAGCACTAAACCATATCACTATCAAAAACAAATTTCCCGTGCCTCTGGTAGAAGATCTGTTTGATGAGCTACAAGGCTCTACCTACTTCAGTAGTAGGATTGACCTTAAAAGTGGCTATCATCAAATAAGGATAGTGGATGATGGTATGATAAAGACCACGTTTTGTACAACGTTTGGCCTTTATGAATATCTAGTCATGCCTTTTGGCTTGACTATGTAACAGCCACGTTCAATCGTTTAATGGAGAAAATCTTTAGACCCTACCGCAAATTATATAGTGAAGCGAACATCATCCATTGTAATGGACACTTTGAGGAGAATATAAGCTGGATGTACACTTGCACAACAGAGAATACTTGACCAAATACTCTTTCAAATATCCTCTTATGGTCAAAATATTCTTTCAAATATTCCCTTATGGTCAAAATATTTCATGAATGAACGTTCGCTACCCTCCTCTACATATGATGTACTATTCAAGCATTAAGGGAGAACAAGCTTTTTCTCAACCAAAAGAAAGAGAATTTTTCCTGCAAGAGATTCAATAATTAGGTCATATAATCTCTTAAGATGGTATCCATATGGATCCATCAAAGTTAGAGGTAATAAAAGCATGGCCTAATCCAAGGAATCTACATGAGCTAAGAATCTTTATTGGTATGTGTGCATACTATAGACGCTTCATAGCAAAATTCTCTCAAATAGCAAGACCATTATATGAATTAACAAAGAAGAGCGTTAAGTACTCATGGACTACTAAGGAGCAAAATGCTTTTGACAAGCTCAAAGAGAAGCTAACCTCCCAACCAGTCCTTATGCTTCCGGATCTCTCAAAGCCATTTGAGGTCTAATGTGATGCTTGTGCTGATTGCCTTGGAGCAGTCTTGCTTCAAGAAGGGCATGCCATAGCATATAAGAGCCGAAGGCTCAATATAGATGAACGGGTCTTGGATATTTATGTGAAAGAGCTTTTAGTTGTTCTACATGCCCTAGACACATGGAAGCACTATCTATTGGGGACTCCATTTATTCTACGAACCAACCACCAAAGTCTCAAGTACTTCATGACGCAAACCAAGCTTTCAGAGAAACAAAGGAGGTAGGAAAAATTTCTTTCGCAATTTTATTTTCATATTGCTCACATTGCTGGTAAGCACAATCAAGTGGTTGATGCACTTTCACGATCACCAAAAGTTAATGCGGTGTCTATAGCAACTCAGAACAATGATCTGTCTTCTATGATAGATGAGTATGCTACTGACCGTGAATTTAAAGACATAATGTCAGCCCTTGCTTTGGGGAAGAAAGAGGAACCATTCACCTTGTAGTATGGTTATCTTCTCCATGGCAATAGGCTATGTGTTACCCACTCCCTTCATGAGAAAGTCATGCATGAATTCCATGCTCCTCCTTATGCAGGGCTTAGATCATTCAACCTACTCTTCGAGGAGTAGAGACATACTTCTATTGGCCTACCATGAAAGTGGACATACAAGAGTATGTTTCAAAATGTGTAGTATGCCAAAAGACTAAGTATGATAGAGGGAAGCAACCTCGATTACTCCAGTCATTGCCAGTAATTCACCATGGGAGAGTATATCCATGGATTTTATCTTTGGATTATCCAAATCTATCCATGGGAATACGGGAATATGGACAATAGTCTATAGGTTTAGCAAGCAAGCACACGTTATTCCTGTCAAAAAGACTATAAAGGCACACCAAATGGCAACTCTCTTCATATCTCAGATTTTCAAACACCATGGATTGTCAACATCCATCGTGTCAGATAGAGATCCTAGAATGACCAGTAATTGTTGAAAAGGTCTCTTTGAAAATCTAGGTACAAGATTGAACGTGTCTTTGGCCTATCACCCACAAACGGATGGCCAAATTGAGATAACCAATCCTACAATACTCTATCTACTAAAGACTTATGTTACAGAAGTAGATCAATGCTCACAATGGGAAAAGTACTTACCTCTTGTAGAGTATGCGCACAATAATATTGTCCTACTTCTACGGGAAAATCACCTTTTGAAATAAGGGAAGACCTAAAAGTCCCTTGCTACTTAAAGTACATGGGAAGATCTTCGCTCCCGATGAGTATAGCTGTGACCTATAAGAATCTTTTCAAAAGATTAAGGAGGCTATATCCATCTCTCAACAAAGGCAAAAAGCTATTGCTGACAAGAATAGAAGGGCCTTAATTTTCAAAGAAAACAATTGGGTTTTACTTAAGTTTCCCAAGGCTCGATTGAGGCAAACGGTGGGCAAAAATCCTACGGGCTATCAAAAGTATTATGCTAAGCTAGCAAAAAGATACTATGGCCCTTTTAAAATTTTGAATTCAATCAATGAGATGGCTTATCAACTCAAGTTTCCCAACCATTGGCTCATACACACTGCTTTTCATGTGAGCCTACTTAATCCCTACAAAGAAGAGACACCAAGTGAACCAATAATTGAAGAGCCTCCCAAAATTGAAGACCGACAAGAGGTCCTTCGGCATGAAGACAAGGTAGTACGACATGGTAAGATTATCCGACGATATCTTATTAAGTTCAAAAATTATCCTTTTGAAGATGCTAGATGGACACAAGGAATACAACTTAAGGATAGTATGAAATTTGTCAATGCTTACAATGCTACATTAGAGTAAGAAAATGTACAAATTTCTTTTAAATGACCAATGTTTTTGTCTTATAAAACTAATTCTCTTTTTATTATGCACAAATTTAAGTAGTATGCATACTTAGAATCATGTTTGTGATGACGATGTCTCTCAAACACCAAGTAAAACTTGTCACTCTACTTGGGAGAATGAAATGGACTAAAGATCAGACATGCTTGTGGCAGCTACGTCTCTCAAACACCAAATGGACTAGTCCTCCATCTTGGAATGATGTCATAGGGTAAAAAGGGATTCTCTACCCGCTAAGGAAGATTGTCTAATGACTAAGGCTTTATCTCTTCTACCTCATGATCGAGGACGACTATTATTTCAAGAGAGAGGTAATGTCATAAAATCTAATATCTAACCAACCCAAATAATTTTCTTATATTAAATTGATCATTTAATGTGGGAGAATAAATGAGAACAAGGGTTAGAATATAGGTTTGGGCTTACCTTGTGTCTGTATGTGTGTGTGTGGGTGTTCTCTCTCATACCCCTAGCTTTAGGGTTTGCCCTCTCCTTTGTAGGGATATTGTTGACTTTGGGAACAAAAGCACCTTAGTCAGCAGGCACGACAAAGCTCGAGTAGTGTTCCCACAAGCACCTCAAGCTCCCTAGTTGGCAAGCATGACAAGCACCTCAAGCATCTTAGTCATCAAGCACGACAAGCACTTCAAGAATCTTAGTCAGCAAGCACGATAAGCACCTCAAGGTTGGGCCAGGTTCCCACCTCAAGCATAGTCCTAACTTACCTAAGGTCAAAGGACTTTTAACACTAACCTTTGGAGGTCTTCGATGAAGCTAACCCTAAGGTCTTTAAGCTCCATTGGCTAGCCTTGCTCTTTGACAGACCATCTCTCATTTGGACCCCTTTACCATTGACCCTGTGTTGAGATAAATCTGTCAGCATGTTTTCTTGCAACCCTAATTCCAACAATTGGTATTAGACCAGGTTGCATCCTCCCAGGCTTAGTCGTCGGTAGCTCCAACACACGCTTGCTCACTTTCTTCAATTTCTGTGTGCTTTGGTGAGCGCTCGCAGGCCGACAAAACAATTCTGCTCACATTTCCGATTCGGGCTCATTTTGGCCTCCGTTTCCACTAGAGGCAGTGTTGCACATGCTATTTTGTCGTTTTGTACCGAATTTTTGTCACTGCCATTTTTTGCATAACAGGGCCCTTAAAGTCTTCTACGGTTTGTGCTATATAGCACGTGTTGCTCCCGCTTCGTTTCTCCTCTTTTCTGGAAGTTTTCACATCAGGTGCAACATTTACCATGGCTTACAACAACACAGACGTGTTCAAGATGTTTGCTACCGAGGACATATTGGATGGGGACAATTACCCTATGTGGGCTTGCATGATGCAACATGTTCTTGTGTCAAAGGGCATCTGGAATATTGTGCAGGACATTGATGTACGTCTTGGTACTGAAGATGTAGGTGATGTTGAGGATGTTGCAGGTCTTGCTGCTGTTAGAGTTGTTTTGTCTATGACAGACCAAGATCGCTGGGATGTAAAGGATGCGCAGGCTCATGTGTTGATTGTGTTGTCTGTGAAGCGCACCATTACTCCTCACATTCATTCAACGAAATCTGCAAAATAGACTTGGGATATTCTAGCAGGTTTTTATGCAAGTCGCAATGAGGCTAAAATTGCATTTTTGCGGAAAGACCTGGAATCGAAGATTATGCATGAGGAAGATGACATGGACACTTTCCTTGCTGGTGTCAAGGATATCAATGAGCAACTTATTTTTGCAGGTGGTCATTTGAGACAGTTCCCTTGTGATGCCTTGCCATACTCTTACGAGACTTTTGCTAGTACTTGGAGACTTATGACCCAAGGAAATCCTGAAGTTGTCAAGTTTGATGCATTGTGCACATTGCTGTTGCAAGAGTCACTTTCCAAAAAAAAAAGGACTAGACAACGTGCAATTGAATAGGCTTTTATTGCTGCTCAAAGAAAGGGTGATAACAGCAATGCAGTCACTTCTTATGGTTCTTCTGTGAGTGGAAAATCACCTGTTTTCCTCATGCTCCTACTGGCAACAATTCGTCTGGAAATTTTGGTGATTAGGGCAAAAAGAAGATGCATTGCCATTATTGTAAAGCTAATGATTACTTGATCAAGCACTGTCCTAAATTGAAGGCCAAAGAGGCTAAGAAGAAAGAGAGTGGTTCCACTGCAAATGCTGGTTCCCCTACAAATGCAGCTATTGTTGAGTCTTCTATGAAAGGAGAGTGTTATGTTGATGTTGATGCAGAATGGGCTTTTAGTGCAGAGTGTACCTATAATCCAGATATCCATGATGTATACATGTCAGTTGCTACAAATTCACATGTGTGGTATTTCCATAGTGGTGCTACAAAGCACATTACCTCTCTTGAGTCTGCCCCTCATGGGAATTCAGTTACTTGTGCCAATAATGCCTCTTATCTGATTCAGGGAGTTGGAAAGATTGTGCTTACTGCTGTAAATGACAGTTCTTTCACACTTTTGATACACTTTATGTACCTGGAATCAAGAAGAATCTTTTGTTTGTATTTGCACTTGCTAGACTTGGTCTTGTAGTCAAATTTGTGGATGACATATGTACAATACATGATCTCAATTTCGATGATGAAATTGTTGCATCTGGCATTTTATGTTGTGGGTTGTATAAGCTCACTTTGTATGACAAGTGTGGGTAGAATTTTGCAAATACAGTTTTGGATTCAAAGGCTATTTTAGATGCAAAACTTTGGCATGCACGTTTTGGGCATCTGAATTTAGATAGTTTGCTGCGTCTGCAAAAATTTGATATGGTAAGTTCTTTAAGCACATGTCAAACATGTTTGTGAAGGCTGTATTTTGGGTAAGATCCAGTGTTCTAAGTTTCCAAAGGATGGTTCAATTAGGACCACATGCAGGTTGCAGCTTGTGCATAGTGATGTTTGTGAACCCATGCAAACTCCGTCCTTGGAAAATTACCTTTACTTCACCTTTACTTCGTGACTTTCACTGATGATTACTCCAGGCATGCATGGGTATTTCCGCTTAAAGCGAAGCCCAAAGTTTTTATGTGCTTCAAACAATTTCTAGCTATGGCTGAAAATGTCTCGAAATGTACTATGGACACCCTCCGTTCAGATCAAGGGGGGGAGTATATGTCCATGAATTTAATGCATTTCTGGCTAGTTGTGGGATAAAACACCAATGTACAGTATCTTATATGCCTCGGCAAAATGGTGTTGCTGAGAGGAAAAATAGGTCACTTACGGAAAAGGCATGATGTATGGTCAAAAGTTAAGCTTTGCCGCATTCTTTTTGGCTTGAGGCCATTATGTGTGCCACTTATGTACTAAATAGGTGTCCTACAAAAGCTTTGCAGTCTATTACTCCATATGAAGCAAGGCATGATAGAAAACCTTATATTGAGCACATGCGTGTTTTTGGCTGTTTGGCATATGCTTTGGTGCCACAAACACAACGCAAAAAATTGGATGATAAGATTTTCAAATGTATTTTTGTTGGTTATAGTGCTGAAAGCAAAGGTTAAAGGTTGTATCATCCACAAACAAAGAATATCTTGGTCTCACGGGATGTTGTGTTTGTGGAAGATTCTGTTCAGCACTTGCTCTCATGTATTAGAGACAATAATGTCAGCTCATAGGACATTTATGACACTTTGTTACCTCTTTTAGTGGTGGAAGTTTGAACGTAAATTCCAATGAGGTAATGTATAACCTATGGAGGTTTCTGAAAATGTTACAGATGAGCCTATTACTGATGTAGATGTACATGATGTACTTGATGAGGAAAGGGCTGAAAATGAGCAGGCTAGAGGTATGCCAAAATGGCTGGTGCATACATTGCGTGATAGTAAATTGGATGCACCTTTGTCTAGTCAAACTCGTTCAGGATCTTTCCATGTATCTTATGCATCAGATTGTTCTACTTTAGCTGTGTCTAGCTTACATGATGTTGAGGAAACTCTCTCTTTTGATAAAGCACAAAATTCAAAAAATTGGATGGCCACCATGCAATCAGAATATGATGCACTTATAGAAAATGACACATGGACTTTAAGTGATTTGCCTCCTGGCAAAAAGGCCATCAGTACAAGTTGAAACGCAAGCTGGATGGTGAGATTGATCGCTATAAGGCATGACTTGTTGCAAAGGGTTATGCATAACAAAAAGGCATAGGTTATAAAGAGACTTTTGCTCCCACTTGTCGTATGACTACTGTGCATTTTCTATGTGCATTGGCAGCTCATTTTGGTTGGGATGTACATCAATCAGACATTGTTACTGCTTTCTTGAATGGTGACATATTTGAAGATGTTTATGTAACGCAGCCTCGCGGTTTTGTCAAGAAAGGACAAGAGGATAAGGTGTGCAAATGTACCAAAGCTTTGTATGGGTTGAAGAAATCTCCTTGTGCTTGGTATGAGAAGCCTAGCACTCATTTGGTCAAGTGAGGCTTTCGTAACAGTCCATCAGAAATCACATTGTATGTAAAGTGTGAGGGTAATGTACTTCTCATCGTGGTTCTTTATGTAGATCATTTGCTAATCACTGGACCAAATGAGAGACCAATTGTTAAATTTAAGGCTGATTTGAATGCTACTTTCAAGATGAAAGATTTGGGGCTGTTGCATCATTAGTTGGGCATACAGTTTAAGTAGTGTGATGGTGGTATCGCCTTGTGCCAGAAAAGTTACATAGAGACATTGCTATGTAAGTTTGGACTTGAGGATTGCAAACCTATTGCCACTCTTATGGAAAGAGGTTTGAAATTAAGTGTACATGATGCTGATGATCCTGTTAATGTCACTCTTTACCAAACTGTTATTGGATGCCTTATTTATGTATGCAACACAAGGTCGGATATTCAACTTGCAGTCTCACAGGTCAGTATATTCAACTTGCAGAGTCACAGGTCAGTAGAGTTATGCATAGCCCAGGGTCTAAGCATTGGCAGGCTATCAAGAGTAATTCTTGCTACTTGCCTGGCACTTTACATCTTGGCTTGTTTTATCCCAAGGGGGGATCATTGCCACCAGACTTACATGCTTTTTTGGACTCAGATTGTGTTGGTTGTTTTGACACGCGAGTCTCCACAAGTGGTTTTTGTTTCATGCTTGGTAGTTCATGTATATCATGGTTGAGAAAAAAGCAACCTACTATGGAAACTTCTAGTTGTGAGGCTAAGTACAGGGCAGTCTTCATAGCTACGATTGAGTGTGTATGGCTCAGACGTCTTAGTGGCTGATTTGGGTCTTAGACAAGACACTTCCAACACTATCTACACTGATAGTTAGAGCGCATTGGCAGTTGCGAGGAACCCAGTTTTTCATGATCGCACAAAGCACATTGAGGTGCATTACCACTATGTCAGGGAGAGGCTCTCAGCAGGAGAGATCAGCTTGGCTTATGTGCCAACATAGGACAACCTTGCAGATCTTTTCACAAAGGCATTGTCTCATGAGAGGTTCAAAGCTTTCCATAAAGCTTTAGGCTTACTCCCCTTTGTGGACGATCATGTCCTCAGGGCACGACACTTCCCTTTACTCATGTGCACTCTCGTTCACCGCATCACTCCCAGGGTGATGTGGTAGTGATGTGTGTGAACACACTTAGGATCGCCGCGGGATTTTTTTCCTCCCGTGAATTGTTTATACGCCCATTCATTCTAGGGCTATATATATTTCCATTTCACACTAAGTAATACACTCTCTGTTGTGTGCCTTGAGCTTCCTTCGTCTTCTCCAAGCTGTGTGTGTTTTCCCACAACCCTAATTCCAACAAAGCACATGTCTATATTCTAAACCTTGTTCCCGTTTATTCTCCCACATTAAATGATCAATTTAATATGAGAAAATCATTTGGGTTGGTTAGAGATTAGATTTTATGACATATAATCTCTTTGTGCACAGTAAATACCAAAACTGGTGCTATTCTCTTGAAAAGAAGAAGACCCTAATGTGGAGGGCCTCTACTAAACTGAACAAGATCCCTCAACTTCTAACTCCACTTATCATGGATGGTTATCATTCTCATAAATGTCTACACAAACTCAAAACCAACCTTCCTTCGCTTGAAAATATGTTGCCCATGCGGCTACACAATCCTGCTAAGTTGAGTAGCCAAGCATGATTCTACATATGATCAAGGCAAACTGCACACATATAGTGTTATGATATAAATGAAATGGATCTTGATTCACACTTTTTCCAAGGTGTTATACTCACACCATACCATCTTGTAGATATAATTGTAAAAAATTGCAAGAGAATCACAAGAAGCACATGTCATACTTTCTTTGAGCCGTGTAGTCCTGTGGATGTACTTGGAGAAATTGCAAGAGTATTGCTTGATTGAAACATATTATGTTGCCATGCATATGGTAGTGAGTGTGTGAACCATAAGAGAATTTTTTCCTCTGTACAAGGTTTTTTTCCCCACATGCTTTGTATATATGCCCATCACTCTGGGGTTATCTTAACTTGTATTTGCAAACCTAGTAATACACTCTCTAATGTATGCCTTGGATTCTTCTCAATCTCCAAGTTATACGTGCATTCCTAGAACCCTAACTTCAACAGTTGGTATCAAAGCAGGTTGCCCCCCCCCCCCGAGCATAATCATTGGCGACGCTCATTTTGGCCTCCATTTTCACTACTATAGGTACCACATGGGTAGTTTTATACTTTTGTGCATAATTTTGTCCATTGAAAATTTCTACATAATAGGTCTTTGAGAGGGGAGTTTTCTACATTAGGTTTAGTCTTTCAATATAGCTAAGAACATTGATGTTTCAAGATGTTGTCTGCTACTGATGACAAACTGGATAGAGAAATCTATCTATTGTGGGCTTACATGATGTAGCATGTACTTGCTTCCAAGGGTGTATAGAACATTGTTAAAAGTTTTGATGTACGCCCAAATTCTATGGAGGATGTTGTAGGTCCTAGTAGTTCTGCTCCTACTTCTCTCGTTTTTTACCTACAACTCAACAGGCTCATTGGGATAGTAGAGATGCGCAAGAACATGCATCGATTGTATTTCTTATCAGTGCACCATTACTCCTCAAATTTGCTCAAATAAATGGAAAAACATGCTTGGTACATTCTAGCTAGATTGTATGAAGGTTGCAATGAGGAAATAACAATAAATTTACACAAATATCTAGAATCAAAGATCATGCATGAGGAAGATGAAATGTACATTTTTCTTGCTAAAATCAAAGATATCAATGAGAAACTTATTGTTGTAGGTGAAATCATTTCCAACTATTCACTCCTACAAACCAACCTAGACACATTACCAGATTTGTATCAAACTTTTGCTTCAATTTTGAGGCTTTTTGCACAGGGTAATGACAATGATGTTAAGTTTGATGGTTGGTCAATTTTTTGTTACAAGAGGCCATGTTAAGGAAAAATAGGGCTAAGTATGATCATGAAAATCTTTGCTTACCTTTGGTAGAGGATGTTCTCTGAGGTTGTCACGATTTCTTTCATGGTTTACACAGACTGTGAGAAATTGGACAGCTCGTTTACCATCTTTGCTACGTATTCTAGCATATGCTGAACCATTGTCCATTACCTTTGTTTCCATTCGAACTCCCACAATGTAGGGTTGTCCAAGGATGAGATGATATGAAGATGTATCCTGTACAAAGAAGTTTTGGTCAATCTTTACATCACCTATTGTTACCTTCACACCTGGACATGCTGCATACAATTCACCGGATGAATTGTTTGCCACTTTTACCATCCAGCCATGATCTGTGTCCATCGGCCATTTGCACTTGTTGTAGAGACTCTTTGACATTATGTTTATTTCTGAACCATGGTCAATCAAGGCAACAAATGGCTCTTCAAGATCACCTACCTTGACCAAAGTTTCTGTAGTAGCCCTTGCCCAATGACTTCGTGAATAGTAACTCCTAGGAATATCTTCAACTTCTTCATCATCATTTGAGAAATACACTTGCTTCACTCTCCCACTAGATTGGTAGCATCCTACCACAGCTCCATCATTCTCCTTATTTTGCAGTTGCATCCCTTGTGTCTTTGAGGTTTCCCCTTCAACCTGTGGACGAGAAACTTCAGCAAGGGTTTGCCTCTTTCTCTTGATGATGTCAATGATCTCCTCATGGAATTCACGCTTTGCAATGCCAAGAACTTCTCCCAGAGTAAACTCAATCTTGCTATTCAAGATCCTTTCCTCCAAGACTTTCTTTAAATCTGTAGCAACCTCAATATCAGATTGTAGTTTATAAGTTGGGCCTTTTGTCTTACCTTTTGTTGGCCCTTTCTTCTTTCCTGTTGTAGACTCCTCCATGAGTACTTCAGGTGGAGATGCTCCTTTTGTTGAGGGTGTTTGAGAAGGAATTGAGTCACTTCTTCCCCCAGTTCTAGAAGCTCTTTTTGATGGTCCTTCATCAGCATTCTCACGTCTGCGCTTCTCTTCTACAATTGCCTCATTTTGTTGGCATTTTGTAATGTAGGCATGCACTGACAATGAGTCCACTGGATCATTCCATCCTGTTTCTAGACGTATGCAATCACCTGCTTCATGTAGAATCTCATTTGTAAGCTTTCCCTTTTTAGCTAATTGCATGACATTTGGCCAAATTTGACCATGATGGTCACTCATCTCTTCATCACAAAAATGCTCAATTTTTACTCCATAAGTAGCTGCCTCAACTGAAGAGGTGGCATGCTTAGTTGCCATATCTTCAACTAAGGTTTGCATTCCCCCCTTCCCAAAGTTAGTTCTCAAGGGTAGACCTGTCTCTCTTAAGTGGATTTTACCATCCTTAAAAAAGACAACATCTTTTGACAAAGCATCACTAAAATCATCACAATCCCTTCTTACATGGTCTGTACTATCACACCAAATACATCTATTAACAAACCCTTCTTTGGGCTATTGTCTTTGCCTAGGAAGTGGCCCTGATGGTTGGCCTTTTTCTTCAAGCTTTGCAAGCTTCACCTTCAAGTCACGCATTCCCTTCACAAGCTCATCTAGCATGGACTCATCAAACTTAGGAGCGATAAAAGTAGGTTTTACCATTTTGTCAGGAGTTGAGGTGGAAGGACTTGTAGTGTTTAGTACCATCTTGTCCCTTCTTCTTTGTCGTTTGGCAAGCAGTGAGACAGCACCTTCAACCTCATTCCAGTCGGTCTTTAGTCCTTGCTCAGCATCTTTATCTTCAAGAAGAAGCTCCAAATTTTCTTGAAACTCTTTACCTGCAGCTTGTAAGAAAAGATTTGTCTTTTCTGCATCTAGTGTGGCCCTTTCTGTCCTTGTGAGTTGTGCATAGCGCCACTCAAATTCCCTAAGTAGTTCTGTTATTGATAGTCCTTGCTTTGGCTTGACTACCCATTCTAAGAATGTCCTTTTGGTCACTCTCTCAGAGTCCTCCATGAAATATTCCTCCTTTAAAGCTACTTTGAGTTCTTCCCAATTTCTCCCATGCCCGTCTTTAATTGCCCTAACATGCTCCCTAATTTCTGGAGCAACAACTAGCTCAAAGCTTTGAATCATCTCACCTTCTGACACGCGATGCAGCTCCATCTCCTTCACATACTCGCGTAAGTACTTGGTTACATCTTTGCCATTGAATTGATCCATTCTGTTGATGACCGCTTGTATGGCCTTCGTTGCTGAAATCTCCCTTCTTTCAGTGGCATGTTGTTGTTGCATGAACATTGCAAATGCTTGAAACATTTGCATTGTTGTTGGGTCAAAATGCATACCCTGTTGCTCAACATGATCACCCATGGTTATCCACAAACTCTCACCCTGGCAGTTTCGCGTCGGGTTCACCAAAAATATGTCGAGAAATTTACGGCCTTGCCAGGAAATCACCGGGCTTATGGCTGTGAGAGTTTGTGAGAGAACTCAACAAAAACTATATGAAGGAGTTAAACCATAGATGCCATGAAGACTAGGGTTTGGAAAGAAGTGCAATCAAAGAAGACTCACTCTTTCTCTCTTGCATTCACACACACAAAGAAAGAACGCAAAAGAGAATGTCAAAACAATACGAAGATGAAAACATCAAGGCTATGGTCATATCGTATCATGGGTAATATGAAAGGGTTAATGGATGAGTTAATGGCATTCAATCTTGGCTGACCAAATAGGCTACGAATTGTTCTTTGGAATTGTAGTTTTGTGCTTACCATAATATATATATTTTGTCTAGTGATTCGGATTAATTGTGTGTACAAATCCTCTTGGTTCATAGCAAGATAACTACGCTTACATCAAAAGAAAAATTATAGTCTATGAGAGGTAGTATGATGGGATCCGGTGATAGAAGTATTTCATTGAGCCTTTCAGGGCCGAAGAGAAACACTATACGTTGTTGAAAGTGTATTTTACGGCTAATCCATACGTTAATTCTAATAGATCGTACAGAGTGAAAGTGATAGAAATGATCATCATGTGGGTTATTCATCTAGGATAGTATGTGAGAAATGAAGAGATGAGAAGTTTCCCTCCCAAGCCCTATTCTTGCCGTAGGCAATAAGGATACTGCGGGGAGAGATGTACCTGTAGCAAGAGAACCTAGAGAGGATGAATTACTAAGAATGAGAGAGATAGGTTTGGTTAAGGAGATGAGATTAGATACATACATATATATATATATATATATATATATATATATATATATATATATATATATATATATGTTGGATAAGAGATGAAAATGAAAAAAACAAGAAATCAAGAAAACATCAATGTAGAACACATCTTACTTGAAACCCTTCGGCACCATTATTGATGGGAGAGAGAAGAAGAGTGGATAATTCCACTTTGATTGATACACCAAGTGCAAGACCTTCTTTGATTAGAGTTGATCTTCCAAGGTTAGCTTGTTGCAAGAATGGCTAGTCTCCCTCTAGGAGAAAGTGTAGGCTTGGGCTTATGTTAATGGCTAAGTACAATTAGGCATTACTACTCACTCCCTCGAAAATTTCTCTCATCAATGGCTTGAATGCTTTTCTTTTTTTTTTCAAGGAAGAAGAGGTCCCCTTTTATAGGTGAAGGGAACCCACAAGGGTATACACAAGAAGAGAGGAGCCAGTGTGAACAGGAATTGGAAAAGTTGGAAATGAGCTGTCCCTGCATGATGTGGGCAGACTAGGGTCCAGTATTTTGATCATATCTCCTCAACCATGGCTCCAAATAAAAAAGTAAAAATATGGGCAAAAACTTCAGCTCATTAGCTACGATGTTCATTTTAAAATTGTTTTCCAATTCGGATTGCAACCTTGTGTAAAAAATTCATCAAAATAGGGTCCATTTATGGCAGCAAAAGTCTTCATGTGGTCTCCTTAGCCTAGACTTTCATTTAATTCCAAAGGACACCTCATGCCATATGAAAGCATGACATTGCTCCTTGACAAAGTTTTGTAATCATGCTTGCAATAATGCATTAAAATAAGTGTATCTTTGAAATCATGCCACCTAGTGTCCCACTAGGATTTGATTCTCTCCTAGTAGCTATTTAAAAAGAAATATAAGAAAAGTATAAAAAATACATAGAATATATATATTGGAGTTTACCCTAGATATAGGATCTAGCTAGGGTGTGAGATGAGTAGAAATAAAGAATCAATGCTTTTTGCCCCAAGTTAAAGAGGCGGAGCTATTGATGCTTTTCCCATAGTATTTTCTGATGGTAAAGTAAGGATAGGTTACCCTTGAGAAAAATAATAGGATGAGATAGAAGGTTTATTATTATACTTAAATATGCATATGTACACTATAGGAAATATAATTACGTATCTAAAAAAATACAAGATAGATCTTGTAGCATGCGTTCCCACTATGTACGTGTCACAGCACGACAACGTGTGTGTGCATAAAAATTGATGATTGTGCATGCTTAGTTGGACTTGCAATTGCAAAAGTGTTGTGTGTAATGTCTAACTAATGCAAGGTGGGCTCAAATTAGAGATTTACACACTGTAATTTGCACCAATTTCAACCAATATTGTTAATTTAATTGCTTAGTCCTTTTAATTGATGAAAATAATTTGCAATTGAATTGTTGTGAAAATTGTGATTTTATTTGGCACAATTAAATGTGTGAAAATTTAAGAAATTTTCTTTTGAATAATTCTTGTAAAAAAATTCTACTGTTTTGCTAGTTATTGCAATAATTTCTAATTAATTTTGTAAAAATTTCATCATGCATGATCTTGAAGACATGTTTTGAATGCATGATTTTGGCATGTTCGCAAGCACACTTGTGTCCGATTCGATCAAGTTTGCTATTTTTGAAGCGGGTTTGATGATTTCTATCATAATTGATAAATTTCATAATTTTTTTCTTATTTGGATATGGTTGTATAAGCCATTGCGATTGAATGTGATAGTGAATAATTGTATATACCATAGAATGCAGCAGTTGAAGGATTCATACACATATATTTGGGGCAACAGGTAGGTCTAGTACATAAAAATATTAACCACATGTGTGTAAATATTTCTGACAAATAGGGATACAGGCAGACAGCTAGGATGAGCATCACTCGGGACATGTTTAGACTACAGCGATTCGGGACAAGCTCATGGTTGCACATAATAGGCAAAATAAAACCAAGCCAATAGCAATTAAGGACCCTATTTCCAAACATGTAAACCCATAAAGCTTTTCAAGGACCGCAATAGACCCTACTTACATAGACGAGCTAAAGAAAACATAGTATATGTTTAAGAGTATGGTTGGGGTCTGGGATGTGATAGCAATAACAAGCAGTGGGGATTGCTTGATATACCTATCACCCATTTAGTACAAATTAGTTCTAATTAATTGTACTTGTGGTTGGTTGAGAGTTAAAGATCCTTGCTTTGATCTGATAGGAGTTCTAACTTAAACTCCTACTTTTCATGTATCAAAGTATCTTGTAATGCATTTTATATCAAGAAATTTTTCGTTGTTTTGTTATTTACACACTATGTTTTTTACAAATAGTATTTAAGTCTCTCAGTATATAATTCTGCATGATGGGGTTTTAAATTCAAACACACACAAAATTTCCCAGGATACCTTTGGTCGGGTATCCATCATATATTGAGGAAACTTAATACTGGTATAACAATAATTCAAATAGCTTGTTTAGATACTTATATGGTGATTGATTTAGGATTTTTAGATTCCATCTCTCACCCGTTTGGGGTATGAATAGAAGAAGACATTCCTGTTCGACCAATTGGTACCCAATGTATAATTTCTTGTTTCAAAGGTGTGGGATTCCACAAGAAATTGCTTGATTTTGAGAAACAAGCTATAATCACCCACTCTATATCTGTCTTAAACAAAACTTCTATAAATGATTGGCTCTCTTTATTTATTCTTTCTAGAAAAGATAAGGATAAGCTTTTGGAGGCCTTTAGTACCTTCCTAGCCAAATTACCCATTATTGTTACCATATACATGTGGTAGTGATGTGTGTGAACACACTAGGACCACCGGGGCATTTTTTCCCTCTTTAGAAGGTTTTTTCCCCCGAGCATTGTATATACGCCCATCACTCTAGGGCTATCTATCTTTCCATTGCATAGTAAAAAACACACTCTCTATTGTGTGCCTTGAGCTTCCTTCGTCTTCTCCAAGCTGTGTGCGTTACTCTACAACCCTAATTCCAACAATTGGTATCAAGGCAGGTTGCGTCCTCCCGGGCTTAGTCGCCAGCTGCTCCAGTACATGCCTGCTCACTTTCTCCGATTTCAATGAGCTTTGGCAAGCGTCCACAGGTCAACAAAAATTTTGGGAGGGCTTGTAGAGCTCAGTCTGCTCAGATTTTTGATTCAGGCTGTATTTTAGGTAAGATGCAACGTTGTAAGTTTCCAAAGGATGGTTCAGTTCGGGCCACATGTAGATTGCAGCTTGTGCATACTGATGTTTGTGGGCCCATGCAAACTCTGTCCTTGGGCAATTACCTGTACTTCGTGACTTTCATTAATGATTACTCCAGGCATGCATGGGTATTTCCACTTAAAGCGAAGTCTGAAGTTTTTATGTGCTTCAAACAATTTCTGGCTATGGCTGAAAATGTCTCGAAATGTACTATGGGCACCCTACATTCCGATCGAGGGGGGGAGTTTATGTCTCATGAATTTAATGCATTTCTGCCTGGTCGTGGGATAAAACACCAATGTACAGTTCCTTATACACCTCAGCAAAATGGTATTGCTGAGAGGAAAAAGAGGTCACTGACAGAAATGGCACGATGTATGGTCAAAAGTCAAGCTTTGCCGCATTCTTTTTGGCTTGAGGCCATCATGTGTGCCACTTATGTACTTAACAGGTGTCCTACGAAAGCTTTGCAGTCTATTACTCCACATGAAGCATGGCATGATAGAAAGCCTTCTATTGAGTACATGCGTGTCTTTGGCTGTTTGGCATAGTTTTGGTGCCACAAACACAGCGCATAAAATTGGATGATAAGGCTGTCAAATGTATTTTTTTTGCTTATAGTGCTGAAAGCAAAGGTTACAGGTTATATCATCCACAAACAAAGCGTATTCTAGTTTCACCGGATGCAGTGTTTGTGGAAGATTCTGTTCAGCCCTTGCTGTCATGTACTAGAGACAATAATGTAAGCTCACAGGACATTTATGACACTTTGTTGCCGCTTTTCAGTGGTGGAAATACGAATGTAACTTCCAATGAGGCAAATGTACAGCCTATGGGGGTTTCTGAAAATGTTACAGATTAGCCTATTACTAATGCAGATGTACATGATGGACTTGATGAGGAAAGGGCTGAAAATGAGCAGGCTAGAGGTATACCAAAATGGCTGCTGCACACTTTACGTGACAGTAAATTGGATGCACCTTTGTCTAGTCGTACTTGTTCAGGCTCTCGCCATGTATCTTATGCATCGGATTGTTATGCTTTGGCTGTGTCTAGCTTACATGATGTTGAGGAACCTCTCTCTTTTGATGAAGCACAAAATTCAAAAAATTGGATGGCTTCCATGCAATCAGAATATGATGCACTTATAGAAAATGACACATGGACTTTATGTGATTTTCCTCTTGGCAATAAGGCCATTGGTACAAAGTGGGTTTACAAGTTGAAATGCAAGCCGGATGGCGAGATTGATCGCCATAAGGCTCGACTTGTTGCAAAGGGTTATGAATAGCAAAAAGGCATAGATTATGAAGAGACGTTTCCTCCCACTTGTGGTATGACTACTGTGCGTTTTCTATGTGCATTGGCAGCTCATTTTGGTTGGGATGTACATCAATCAGACATTGTTACTGCATTCTTGAATGGTGACATATTTGAGGAACTTTATGTAACACAGCCCCGCGGTTTTGTCATAAAAGGATAAGAGGACAATGTGTGCAGATGTAGGAAGGCTCTGTATGGGTTGAAGCAATCTCCTTGTTCTTGGTATGAGAAAGCTGACACTCATTTGGTTAAACGAGGCTTTCATAACAATCCAACAGAAAGCACATTGTATGTAAAGTGTGAGGGTGATGTACTTCTCATTGTGGTTCTTTGTGTCGATGATTAACTGATCAGTGGACCAAATGAGAGACATATTGCTAAATTTAATGCTGATTTGAATGCTACTTTCAAGATGAAAAATTTGGGGCTGTTGCATCATTACTTGGGTTACAGTTTAAGCAACGTGATGGTGGTATTGCTTTGTGTCAAAAAAGTTACATAGAGACATTGCTATGTAAGTTTGGACTTGAGGATTACAAACGTATTGCCACTCCCATGGAAACAGGTTTGAAGTTGATTCTACATGATGCTTGCGATCTTGCTGATGTCACTCTTTACCAAACTGCTATTGGATGTCTCATTTATGTATACAACACGAGACTAGATGTTCAGTTTGCAGTCTCACAGGTCAGCAGATATATGCATAGCTCAGGGTCTAAGCATTGGCAGGCTGTCAAGACGATTTTCCGCTACCTTAGTGGCACTTTACATCTTGGATTGTTTTATCCCAAGGGGGGATCATTGCTGCCAGACTTACATGATTTTTCGGACTCAGATTGGGCTGGTTGTTTTGACACGCGAGTGTCCACAAGTGGTTTTTGTTTCATGCTTGGCAGTTCATGTATATCATGGTTGAGCAAGAAGCAACCTATTGTGGCCACTTTGAGTTGTGAGACTGAGTACAGGGCAGTCTTCACAGCTACGGTTGAGTGTGTATAGCTCAGATGCCTTATGGTGGCTGATTTGGGTGTTGGACAGGACACTGCCAACACTATCTACACTGACAGTCAGAGTGCATTGGCAGTTGTGAGGAACCCAGTTTTTCATGCTCGCACAAAGCACATTGAGGTGCATTACCACTATGGCAAGGAGAGGCTCTCAGCAGGAGAGATCAGCTTGGCTTATGTGCCAACACAGGACAACATTGCAGATCTTTTCACAGAGTCATTGTCTCGTGAGAAGCTTGAAGCTTTCCGCAAAGCTTTGGGCTTACTCCCCTTTGTGGATTGATCATGTCCTCTGGGCATGGCACTTCCCTTTACTCATGTGCCAGCTCTTGTTCACTGCATCACTCCAGGGGGGATTTGTTACTATATACATGTGGTAGTGATGTGTGTGAACACACTAGGACCGCCGAGGCATTTTTTTCCCTCTTTAGGATTTTCCCCCCCCCCCTAGCATTGTATATACGCCCATCACTCTAGGGCTATCTATCTTTCCATTGCATACTAAGAAACACACTCTCTATTGTGTGCCGTGAGCTTCCTTCGTCTTCTCCAAGTTGTGTGCGTTTCTCTCCAACCCTAATTCCAACAATTATTGATGCACAAGATAGTTCAGATCTTGATTTTTATTTTACCTCTCTACCCACTATTGTGAACAAGTTGTATTTCATCAATAACCTCCCTGCTGTCTCTATAGAAATCAAGCACTCAAAAAAGTTTATTAATCCCCTTCTAGATCTAGACCTTCTTGAAGAAGAAGAAGAGAGAGAAGCGCTTAACTTTTTAGCAGATGCAAACTGTTTATCCTCAAAAAGAGCGGTTTCTAAACTCTTTTTGGAGGTAATCCCAGTACTACCACCCAGGCAAGTTGAATTGGATGCTATTCGACTTGAACATAAGCTCTGGGATTATGAAATATTGAATTAATTTCCTCACTGGGGTTGCTTTGTAGCATTCCCACGGACATTGTTGAGCAATGTCAAACCTTGGCCTTACATTCCAAACATCTCTTAGCACAAGATGTTCTCTTAGAGCTTAAACATGTCAAATTATTAGATGTCAATGGTATAAATGCCCAAGCTCTTCAATCATTGCTCGCACCTTCCTCAAATACCAATGCAAAAGAGTTGATGCAAACTCCAATTGTTCCTCTTCAATCATTTGGTTTGACCAATTTTTGTGGTACGTATTCCAAAATTTACCAAGGTTCTTTCAATTTTCATCAAGACCGGCACAAGTATATGCCTTGATTGCTTGGGTAGCCTCATTTCTAATAGAATTAAGGCATCTTGTAATCATTTATTATCAATTTCATGAACACATGCTAGAAGCAGATAAGGGACTAGTCCTATACACACCAGGGACTCCACTTCTTCAAAAGCTACACAACACACCAGTATCCAACACAATTGAAACCTTACCCAAACCACCAAAAGGTAAGGAGAAATTAAAGAAGATCACACACACACCAATCAGCATGGCGTCAACAAGTAAGAAATCAAGGCAGTACAGAGGATCTGAGGACTATGGAGATACTCCCAAGGCACTTGAATACTCAAATTCTGAAGACCAGGTACTCTCACTTACTACAAGAAATAATGGATTGCTACATTTTGAACGCAATGTTTGGATGCATGGAAGATTTGTTCACATTTTGTTTTGTAACAAATATATGGAATTTATCAATCCAACAGTATTTTTTCAAACATTGATAAATGATTTTCACATCAATAAGGAATTGTCTAAAATGAGGATTTGTTTCGGCTGAAATATACCAAAAACCTGAACCATACTCTTTACAAACCAACTTCGGTGTTTGCCAAGGGGTTTGATGAAACACAACCATGTGGATGTTTAACTCATAGGCGGTTCTCTAATTTTTTAATAGACTTAAAACCCTTCAAAAAACATGTAATCACCACGGACCCTAGCAGCTAGACAAAAATTTTCCAAGAATTTATCAGGAAAGGTTTAAACCACATACCATTAGTACCTGTAAACCCTAAGTCAATAATGAAAGAGCTTAGCAAGTATAAGAACACAGACTTGATGGATGAAATTACATATATTTTACAATATTTTATATGTGGACTAGATAAATCAGCACAAACTCTGGTGTTCATATGTAAAAAAATCATTCAACTAGCGGCACGAAGAAGATTAGAAACCCTGAATTCCGTCTTCTCTCCTTACAAGAAAAAGAAATTTGTCAAGCCAGAGGATCTTATACCCAAGATATTTGGTTAGAAACACCATTGGTGTATTCTTTCCCATATCTTATGGAAAATTTTAAAATTCACAAAATGGGTTTAGATGGATCACTAATGCACATAATTGTGTATTTACTCCTGCTACAACTATAATCACTAAATTACTCAAATGATTAATACAAGGATTTATAGAGTACAACGAAATCATACATAAAAAGCTACACACTTTTGTTGGGACACAAACCAACGGGTATTGGATGATTAATAATCAATATGGTTTTTTGATTAATCTACCAAAACGTATCACAAACATCCATTCCTTTGATATAACATCCTGTCATGAAGCTATCCCTGATAAAGGCACGCATGGATAACTTAAAGTACTTGACAACATTATTAAACTCATAAAAATTATGAAACATCTTGGATTTAAGAAATACCGCAAGCAGATTGTGCTTACCAAAAAGAAAACTGAAGTAGTCTTGACATTTGAATACTTACACAACATCAATGAATTTGTTCTCGACAATTGCTGTACAAAATTAGGTAAACATGTTTATCGCCAAGAAAAAGGTATACCAATGGGGTATAATTGCTCACCATTATGGTGTAATTTTATTTGGCATGGTTTGAAATTAAATACATAAAAAAGTTATCTCGGCTTACACAATATGATATAATGAAAGCGTTCTTATATTCATGAAGATATATGGATGATTTGCTATTTGCTAATAATCCCTATATTACACAATGTCTAGAACACAAAAAACCTTTGTCCCAAGAGGACCCCTTTACAATTTACCCTTTAGGAATTATTGGGATTAAAGCCACACACAAGGAAAACCAGACCACATATTTAAAATACATATATCCAATTATGTGAACCAATAGAAGGGGAGTATGTTACATACACCGCATGAAAAAAAGACAAATTACCGTGTCCTAATGTTTCGTTTATTCATGCGGCCAGTAAGCAGCCAAAAAGGATGACATATAATAAATGCATATCACAAGTTCTTCCCATATTGTACAATGCATCCCAAGAGTTGTATGCTGTAACAGACTTAAATAAACTTGTCTCTATGTTTGTAGAGAATGGTTAAAAAAAAGAGAAGATAATTACATGTATTACCAACTTCATTGAAGAAAATAAATTTCCTGGCATTAGATTTACCATCAATACCTTAAAACATAGAATTGGTAGAGAATAGGTCCACTTGGTGGCGTATCCTCCACCAAGTGGACCTTTCCTTAGAGATGGGAAGGGCCCCACACACATAGTATATTGAACACATCACACACATAGACAACACTCCATGATATCATGTGCACACACACACACACACACACACACACACACATATGCACACAAAAAATAACACCAATGTTTGGTTTTTTGAAAAAGACACAAGTTTGATAACATGCCACTTAAAATCTACTAATCTTCTGACATGGCACATGCGACTACTTCATTAGCAAAAGAATGATGGAAGAAAGAATGACTCCAAAGCAGGAGACAATGATGGTTTTTTAAAGCCGAACGGCCCCTTTTATAAACATTTTCATCATGGAAAAGTCTTTTTATTTGTATTTTTTTGGAAGTCACCAAAAGCATGTACAAACCATTGAATAATCAAATTTCCATTGTCATCAATTGTGGAAATCCTAAAAAACAAGAATTTTTTACAACACTTGAGTGGTGGATACAATGGCACAAGTACAACAAGTGCACATGCTTAGTTAGTACACAGACACAATCGGTGTATATAGAATACACAATTTTTTTTTCCTCAAACCGGATCATTACCTGGTTATGTTTATATACATGATTGGTGGATACACGGAACAAGAGAACTACTGGCACATTATAAGTTACTGCACAGTTTACAAGGTTGTTTATGCGATAATAGGCTTTCTTATATAGTAAACTTTACAGCTTTTCCCTTATCAAGTAATGAACCTGGTAATTTTCCAATCTTTTTGCAAAGATAATAGAGTTTTTTTAGAAAAAAATGAAAGAGAATGTGATAAAGCCAAGTGGGCAATTAAAGGGTATACGGTGGGTACTGCAACCTCCCCGGATAAGCAATGTATACACCATGGAGCCTTAAAGGCACCGCATGCAGACTTTTGTTGATAAAAGCAGTTAGCACAAGAAGTAGAAATCATAAGGCTCACACATAGAGTATCTTATGCATGCTTACTCTATCTGCTAGCAAAAACTGCACCGAGTGGGTTGCTCATAAGCAAACATGCACTTTCGTTAACATGCAATACATTACAGACTATTAACGCATAGCACAAGGCTCACAACTGAGTGTGTTGCTCATAAGTAAACATGCACTCTCAGGCCAATACACTACATAGTATTAACGCATAGTGCATGGCTCGCAACTGAAGGGGTTTTTGCTCGCCTACCATATGAGTACGCCTTGAACCAGTCACATAATCGCAAGGAGACCTGTGCTATTGATGCGCAACAATCCTTTCACCCCAACGTTTGGCAAACCGGTGGATACACCAAACAAGGAGGGCCACTGAGCACATACTTAACGAGCAGATTATGACATAACACAAAACGTATTTGATGTATTCTATCAGCAACCACAATCACAATGTTTAAAAAAACACATACAGTGTCTTTTATGCCTAGCTATACACACAATCGTTTTAAGTAATCTCCATTTGCATAAATGCACATGTGTAGTAGCGATTGTATATCTCAGAACCACACACAAGGATTGGGGTACACAAGAAGGGTGCTCCAGAAGCATATACACACACATAAGGGGTACAGAATGATAAGTTAATGGCAAACATCACAAGGATAGCATGGGTATGGCTATGTCACATCGAAAAGAAGATGAAAAAATAGTTTTTCTTCATAGTCATAAACACACATACACGGAAAAAAAATGGTTTTGATTCCACACATAGACATATACACAAGAAATGTTTCACAGTTACAGATAATATACAAATATACAAGTAGTATAACATTAAAAAGTAAAAACATGCATGACCATAAAGCTAATAACCAAAAAAATGTGTATTGTTTGATGGGCATAGCAGTGACGGTGTGCAGTACCTTGGATAATAAGCATATACAAGAAAAATAACACAGATGGCGACGACAAGCAATAACCAAGTAATGTGGTACAAAAACCTCTACTAACAAATAAGTTTCCTTTGGGGTTTATGAACTAAAACAAAGATGTTAAGTTGTAAGTTTTCCTTTTTTGAAGCATTTTGAATCCAAAGAAATCCCCTATAGGTTTGCCAGGTGGTATAAATATGGATAAGGAATGACACATTTGATATGACAACCTCCTGAGAGGGCACAAGTCAATGTGTACAACTAATATTTTTGGAAAAAAAAAGAGGGATATTACAAACAAAATGTTGTCAAAATTTTTACAAACTATAAACACTTATAAAGAAATTTGTTTAAAAGGTAAACCATATAATGCAGCAATTGAGGGATTCATACACATATATTTGGGGCAACAGGTAGGTCTAGTACATAAAAATATTAACCACATGTGTGTAAATATTTTTGACAAACATGGATATAGGTAGCAGCTAGGATGAGCATCACTCGAGACATTTTTAAACTACAATAGATTCGTGACAAGCTCATGGCTGCACATAATAGGCAAAAGAAAACCAAGACAATAGCAATTAAGGACCCTATTTTCAAACCATGTAAACCCATAAAGCTTTTCAAGGACCGCAAAAGACCCTACTTACATAGACGAGCTAAAGAAAACATAGTATATGTTTAAGAGTATGGTTGGGGTCTGGGATGTGATAGCAATAACAAGCAGTGGGAATTGCTTGATATACCTGTCACCCATTTAGTACAAATTAGTTCTAATTAATTGTACTTGTGGTTGGTTGACAGGTAAAAATCCCCGCTTTCATCTGATAGGAGTTCCGGCTTAAACTCCTACTTTGTCATGTATCAAAGTATCTTGTAATGAATTTTATATCAAGAAATTCTTCTTTGTTTTGTTCTTTACACAATATGTTTTTTACAAATAGTATTTAAGTCTCTCAGTATATGATTATGAATGATGGGATTTTAAATTCAAACACACACACACACACACACACACACACACACACACACACACACACACACACACACACACACGCATGTTGGTATGGCTTGGGTTTATCTTCGGATGCACACACACACACACATACCTGCTGACTTGGTGTACTTTACCTAATCATCTGCCTCTCGGCGCTACTGATGGTTACATGTTTGTATGGGTGATTACCTTTAGTCTATACCTTTCATTGTCCTTAATAAGTGATTACCTTTAGTCTATACCTTTCATTGTCCTTAATGGGTGATGACCTTTAGTCTGTACCTTTCATTGTTCTTAATGAGTGAATATGATGTATGCTATGCATATTGTTGCTATACTTGATGGCTTCATCTTGCTACTTTCTTAAGCTGCCTTTACCTTGCACTTCCCTCAATGGGTGAATCTACTTTTTACTATGTATAATGTGGCTATAGGTGGATAGATTGTCTTTTGGGTGAATACCATCATACTTTACTATACACTTTTCTCAATGGGTGAAGCTAGGATTTTCCTCATCTCCTTGCTTTTGTTCTATGGGTGATTACCATGAGGGTAGATACTCATGCTTTATTTATGTTGCCATGAATATTTAATTACTTTGCACTTTCCTCTTTGGGTAAATCAAGCTTATACTATGGATTTGTTGAGTATATTGTCTTATGGGTGATTACCATGGGCTTTACCTAGCTTTTTCCTCTAACCTGGTGGGTTCCTCCCCCTTTACATAGTTTGAAGTGGACATTTCTATCATATATGTCTGACTCACACTCTCTGTCCCAATAAAACGGGGCTACTTCCTGTAAGCCCCTGAGACGAGCCTTGGTCTAAGCTCTCTGCCGCACCTTCACTTCGGGCTTGTGTTGCTGCCACCTAGGAAGGTCTCCCCTCCTTTTTGAGTCACTGACAAGCTCGACCCTCGAGAATGTACCTGCTGGATCTCTTTGTGGATTGCTTCCGTTGCGAAATCTTGCGTTCACTCTGTTTCTTCCCCCCGCTTTGATTCACTGACGGGCTTGTCTTTCTAATGTAATTTTTGTTGGATGTATTTATTGCTTGCATCAATTCCCACGTCTGGCATTCACTATGGTTTGGCTTGGTGATCTTGGGTGCTTTCTATATCATACTGCATGCTCATGACTAGCTGCTATATAGACCATAGCCACTGAGGTTTGCACATTAGTCTCACCATGGTGCATCTTGCCACTTAGTACTAAACATCTTTTTTTGCTATGTTTACTTCAGAATTTTTCTCTTCAAGCTGACTTCAAAACTTACCTATCTCTACCCTTGGTTAGAAATTGCACGTACTATGTGCACTTTAGCATATTTGCTTGGCTTGACATATTGGAGTTGGAGGCTTGCTAGTTAAACTGACGCTTCCGTCTATTTAAGGTGAGGGTTTTTCCCTCACTTAGATTTGGGCCTACTTGTTATTATTTTGAAAGTTCATTTGAAGAGAGTGTTAGGGAAAATGATTTGCTACTAGAATTTGAATAATGGTCTTGCAATAAATTGAATGTTGATTGGATCCACTTCACACACAGGTTTTCCACCTTACCAACTAATTTTGGGTATTTAAAAAAAAACTAGCTACATTTTGATAGCCTCGTCCCCTAATTATTGATATGATTAAATTATTTGAAGCTTTGGCTACTAGTATACTTGAAGCATTGTGTGCATTCATCTCATTAGTTACAAGTTTGGCAAGATGGTTGGGTTTATTTTGGTTGGTATGACTTTGGACTTGGGTTTCACCTGTTGATGTTCCTTGTTGATTTTGACCTTGTTCGAAGGAATTAGATTTTTGGTAATAAGAATAATGAAGATCATTATGTGGATAATTCTCAGAAGCTGACTGATTGGCTCCCTCACTTAGACTTGGTTGGGTTTCTCAACACACACACACACACACACACACACACACACACACACACACACACACACACACACACACACACACACACACACACACACACACACACACACACACACACACACACACACACACACACACACACACACAGAGAGAGAGAGAGAGAGAGAGAGAGAGGGGTTGTAATGGCGCTAAGATTTTTGAGAAAATGATGGGGTATAGAATTAATGACAAAGCTACATTCTCACAGGCTTATTGGTCTTTCATTTCATTTCTTCTCATTTTTGACATGCATGATTGAATCATGGCACTTTGATTCTTCTGGTATAGATCAGGTTTTGTTTGTGCTTGGGATTTGATTTGACTTTCCATGCTTAGATTTCATTGAATCTGATGCATGGTTTGGTTTTTTCTGAAACCCACTTAGTCTGACTCTAATCACTACTAGGCTTTGGGCTAGCTGGGGAGATAACTGGTGATGTTACTGGTCTTCTCATTTTTGGGTTGTTTTTACTTACTTTGGAACTATTTTGCTGACCTATCTTGGCTTACTCAAATCCTCGACATCAAATTGATTAAAGTGGTTGCAGGTGGTATTTGAAATAATTTGGAATGACCCTTTGTGGGTAACCATGATTTTGGTCATACTTGTAGGTTGGTCTCTTTCCCTAGCACTAATTATACTTCTGTTGGGATTGAGGAAGCTCTTAGTAAAAAATGGATTGTATGGCTTTGACAAATATATCTTCCTCCTATCCTATTGAATAAATGGGAATTTTTGGGTGGGGTTTTTTCTTGGCTCTCTTGTATTCTTAGTCTGACTAGGTTATGTTATCTGATTCTGACTTCTGAGAGTGCTTGGTTAATGAAGACATTCCTCATCTGGATGTTTTTGGTCGATAAAGGCACTCCTGCTCATTAATTTGGTATATGGATGATTGTCGACGAGTTATTTGATGTTATATACTTGATGTTAACATGCTGGTCTTCTCAGCTTGATTTTAAGAATGATTATGTATTCTACAATCATGGATGGTTTCAGTTGGGTGGACTCACTTAACTGACGTGAGGGATGGCCATCTTGCTAGCAGCTTGTACTTAGCAAGTTGCTGAGTGTAGATAATTGGGGGTGGCTTGGCTTGGAACACTGCTACTAAAACTTAGGAATCTGACCTTTCTGAAGGCTGGTCTACAGGCTGTGTTTACCACTTGGATTTGATGTTTTCCCAAATGGTTACTGCTAATTTGTATAGAGATGTCAACCTGATTCTTGACTCCGGCTATTGTTGAACTAGCTTGAGGTGACTCCGACTAGTTTATCTCATTTTTTGACTCTAAATACAATTGATCCTTTGATTAATAGGGCTTTCTTGTGAATGATAAGGCACCTAGCCTTTGACTCTGAACAACTTGATGAGCTTGTTGGTTTGGATTTATTTGACAAAACATGAGGCTCGACTGAGTACCTGATAATTTTTTATTTACATTTTTACTTTAAAATGTGTTTGGGTCTCTGCTTGGTGTTGTTGGTCTCTTACTCTAACACTGGGTTTTCTTTGGTTGGGATAAGGTTTGCCTATGGTAGTTCTCACATGGAGTGTCACTTTTTTCCCTTCTCAATTTATACTTACCCTGGATAAAAAATTGGCAAGAGTAATTCATGATGCATTGATACTTCTGGTTATTCTTGGGTTTATGCTTTGTTTAGACTTGACTGTCTTAGGATTCATTGAATCTGCCTGCTGATTACTGTGAGCTTGCTGATTACTTTGGTTTTGAAATCTTGGCGTAGTTGGTCCATGCTTGACATGTCAGTTTGACCCACCTGGTTGAGTCTTTATTTTTTTGGTAGCTGCTCTAGCCCACTTTTTAGTTGTTTTGGTTTTGCATACTGATCTCTACTTAGGTTTACTACTGTGATTTATTTACCGGTTTTTGTTGGTCCTTGGGGAATGGTTTCTCATAAATGGTTCTTGCCTTATTATTGTTTATGTTGATGCAGTGTAGAAGGATTAATGGCACTTGGCTAGTCTTTTCCATTCATGCTATTGAAATTTCTAGCTGCTATGAGTACATACATTAAGTTTTATAATGTCATGATTCCATCTGGTGAATAATCTGGTAGATTCTTGCACTAGAATTTGTTTTTTACTAAGTATTCTTGACCGAGTATGTACCCACTTTTGCTCTTACTATTCATTGTCTGCTTGGCCCTGGGGATGCTGGCCTTATGCTGGCTTTGGCTAGCTCTTACTGGATTTTTTGACTAAGTGATGATCTCAACTTAATTACTAAGTTGGGGAAAATCACTTACAGATACCTAGTTTTGTTGATGTTTCTTTGATCTGTGGGGCAGGTCCTCCGATCTTATACCTTCTTGGTAATGTTGTATCTCTTCATTTTGATGAAATAGTCGGGCTTGGGGTCATCCTCTTCTGACTATGATGGGATGTTGTTAATTTTATTGGGTGGTGCCTCCCTTTGGATGGCCTACTACCTATTTCAGTGATTTGTTGTTATTCTAGGTTGGGTCTGTTATATGATTCTTTCTCTACTTTTTGGTGATGAGCTTGGTGATGTTTATAAGGATACCTTGACTGGTTTAGCAAAAGGATTTTCCTCAAGTTTCCCTGTCAACCACCTCTAATGTTGACTCCTAGTTTCACTAACTTGATACTAGTGTCTAACACAAAATGTTGATTTGGTTTGGCTTCTTGCTATCTTGGATTTATGGTTTGACTGGCTGTGGGTTACATTATGTGTTTTCACTTGATGGGTTGACTAGATGCTGGGTCACACTTATGGATACACCTATTGGGTTGGTTTGAGTTGCACTTATGTTTTCACTTATTGGTGACTCTGACTAATTTTGCAAGTCTGAGAGAATACTTCTTTGTTTACTAACATGAATACTCTAGGGATATCATTTACTTACACTTTATTGTGTGATATATTTGTAGGCATTTCACTGATGTGGTTACTAATGTCTGTAGGATACAATTGGAAGTTGTATTAACTGCTTGCTTCTGGTTCTTGAAAGATAAAATCTAGTCTTAGTTTTGAATAATCTTAAATGCCGGATTCTGGCTTCCGGAAAAAAATTCTAGCTATGAATTTCCGTTTACAAAGTGATGGCTTGATTAAGGATGATTGGACACTGTTGTACTCATTGATAAAGAAATTTGGCTACCTCTTTTTAGGTTGTTGTTATGATTGGACACTTCAAAAAAAAGTGGGAATTACTTTTGCTTTGCTTATATTTTTTACTACTTAGGATTGTAGCTAGGTTAATAATTTTTAAGTTGGACATGGATAACAACTGATAGGTTCTTTGACACCTGCCATACGTAGCCAAGTCTAACAAAATCTATTTTCTTGACTATATGGATGCATGTGAGAATTCTATCTTGGCTTAAAAAGGTTTAGTTGTGCTGTTGTCCGACATTGGAGATGGAGGCGTAGTTCTTCTTGATATTTTGGTTTAAGTCCTTCTGTATACGATAACTAAAATGTTACTTCATTTTGATTATATTGTACAAAAATGAGTCAAATACATATTCATTTTTGTGCAATTCATCGTCTTGTTGTCTAAAGCCAATTATCTTTTGAACTTTATGTTCTTTTGTGTATAAGTATTATCTTAATACAGCAACATACACACACACACACACACATGTGATCATATACATGTGGTGGTAGTGATGTATGTGAACACACTTAGGACTGTTGGGGCATTTTCTCCGTCAATAGGAGGTTTATCCCCCCAAGCACTGTATATACGCCCATCACTCTAGGGCTATCTTATTTTTCCATTGCACACTAAGTAATACACTCTTTGTTGTGTGTCTTGAGCTTCCTTTTTCTTCTCCAAAATGTGTGCATTTTCCTGCAACATTATTTCCAACAATTGGAATCAGAGCAGATTGTGTCCTCCCTGGCTTAGTCCCCATGAAACATTTAATGGCCTAGTAACTTGTGTGTACTCCGGAAAATAGCATGAACATAGTGAGCATTTCATTAGAATAGATTCCTAATGAGCATAACAAGAGTGATTGGGTGGAGAGAGAAACAAAAAGCATAACACCTAGTTAGATAGGCATGAACAACACTTCAAAAGAGAGAGAGATAAAGCTATTGACAACAATTGAGGACCGGATTTACATGGAGCCGGTCCCCCCTCCAAAGGGCTTTGTATTATAGGTTTCCCCATCAAGGGAGACATTTTACAATACAATCCTTTGTGTTCCTTCAATCACTAGCTAGTGCAATGAGAATGGAAGCTTCAAGCACTCAGCAACAAACACTTATAAAACACAACATCAATTCCCCCCGGGGGATTCACTCTATATACAAAACGGGATGCCACCTACGAGCGGACAACTTTGATAAAACCCCTATATACGACTCATACTAGGGAATATGACCCCCCTTTCTATGCTTATACTACAATCAATGACGAAAACTATCATACCCCTATCTTACATATCAAATTTATGCCTCACATGATCTAACCGAGTAAAACTAGTCAAGGCATGGAAACATCATGCAGCTTGAGTGTAAGAAGCCCTGATCATGCCATCCACTTCACCATTGCATTATCACTCATTAGTTGAAAGCTTGTTTGTAAGGTTTGCATACATGTGTTGTCGCCGCCTTATGTGAACAATAAGGTGGGAGAAAAGTTTTTGTACCTCTTTTACCAACGAGCTCGTCTGAACGCGCCCCGAGACTTCGCTCTCTTCCTTCTTTTAATCTTTTGGTGTGCCTTCAAAATTATAAGTATTGAAAAGCTCTTCCAACATGGGGTTGTTAGCATATGAGGAGAAAGGAGAGAGAAAGCACTGAAAAACGGCTTGAGATGCTCCTCTACAAGAAGCCGAGCACAACCGAGCCACAACCTGTAAAGAGGCCCATAGAGCATTAAGTGGAGAGTGGTCGAGGGCTTGAAAACCCGATATAAATGTATAGGATTGTTCAAAAACGCGTAGGGAATGAAAGAGAAAGTCAGCAAAAGATAGAACGTGAGGGAAGGGACCTAGGGTTTTAGGGGACTAGCCTGGTCACTACCCTCATCTAACGAGGAAGTGAGAACCTCAAAAAATAAACCTCCAAAATGATGCCATTTTGGCAACTGCATCTTCTTGAGATCCTTTTAAGTTTTCACCCACCAACACAAGTTACCTTCAGCCTCCATGCTGGCAACATCATTAAACGCACTCAAAAACCCACTACCCGTAGTCATAAATTTCTGCTGAGCACTCATTGCAACACTCACCAATTAAAAAGACAAGGAGAACAAGCTTAAAAAAAGTGATGAAATAACGAGGCCTACCATGTAACTATTTAGGGTCACAAATTATTTAAGTGTAGCTCTAATGAGGTCAAGATGGGAGATAAGCACGGGGAGCATGCAAGGGTCGAATTACGTGGCGGAAGGTGGAAAGCTCATGCTAAGCACACTGAAGGCCATGAACAACAGTAAAATCCCACATACCCCTGTTGTGAAGTCTAATGGTCTGCCTGTACACCCACCTCGGGACCACCATATAGCTAGACCAACTCTGGTTAGATTTTGATTGTCTACGTGAGAAAACCAATTTAATTTCAAGTTTGTCATTATATGTAAGTTCCATGGCTGCCTAACAGAGTTCAATTACTGAGAGCCATAAGAGGTGATCATACTGAAGAAGATAGCCTACCATAGTAGGAAAGGGGAGCGGGAGCTAAGTACTACTACTCAAATGTTGCAATTGACCCTTGCCCACCATCGTCTATAGGTGTTCCTACCAAGGCTAGAGGAGATTCTGCTTGTGCAACTCGATGCAAGTCAAGATTCTCAAGATCTACAATCCAATCCCCCCATGATTAATGCCCTTACAAAAATCACCATTGCTCTACTTTGCTTGTCTCCCTTTCTCAGATGATAGATCTCTCAAACCTCCCTCCCTCCCCTAATTCTAAGCTTGGAAGCCAAGTATAACCAGACACTTGCATTTTCGCCAAATTTTGGGATATGCTAATATTGATATAGGATACCAATTTTTTCGATTATGACTATGCTGAAGTAGAGGATGATGCAAGTTACTATTAGTGATAACACTTGTGTGAGCTTGAGCTACCCAATACTGACAACGACAATGATCAAGAAGCAGCAAGCCCAGAATCCATATGAGCAACAACACGCAACAATGGAAGGACAAATAGGCATCATATCCTATCGAAGGTTCAACTGCTCCACTTATTTGGACTCACACAAATATCATATCATCAGAGATATAAACCATGCAGACCATCAACCCATTTCATTGCTTGCATAAATGTTGATTAAAACCAAAGCTACTCAAAGAAAGCTCCATGGCATACCAATTAGATAGATGTTAGAGATTTTGGACACTCTGAAAAGGGAATGAAGTATCAAACTCAAATCTCATTTCAAGTGACAATGGAAGTTTTTAAATGGATCCAAATAATATCATGCTTAACTTTGAGGACTTGTAGAGCAAATCACAAATTTAACCTAACAAAATTACACCTATAATAATTAGTGTTTATAAAACATGATAGATTGAATACAGCCAGATACATACAACTAATTGAAGAGATTCTAAAATTTATCCAAGTGTGAACATGCTTTTCTCTCTCTCTCTCTCTCTCTCTCTCTCTCTCTCTCTCTCTCTCTCTCTCTCTCTCTCTCTCTCTCTCTCTCTCTCTCTCTCTCTCTCTCACAGTGGGCAGAGATGTTGAAGACTTGGAGAGCAAAGATATTGAGTTGGTACACCCAAGGGCTCATGATTTAGAGTTCTAGTGTGCAAGCCTACAAGTGTCATGGGTAGTGGCCGAAAGCTGATGATGATGATAAGAATTGAGGCCCTCAACTACTCTAGCGTCTAGGTCTCTTTTGTACAGCTGTGCATGTTGCCACTTTGTTGAACTTGTAAAACTCATATAAATTAGCCTGTAGAATCTCACAAACAATAAATAAACTCTCTTGCAATCAGATAATGAGCATAGACAATTGTAATTAAGCTAAGAAACTTCATATGCTTTATTGGACTACACAAGCATAACAACATACATAAAGATCGTCTTTCTCTCAAAAACTCAAATATATGATATATATTTGAGTAGCAATTACACAAATTTTAGAAAGCTGTCTTCAAAAATGAAAAATAAAACCTCTACAAGAAGCAAACCATTACTAGAAAAAACACATCCATCATACTATAAAGTTATTTTCATGGAAAAGCATCTTCTGTTGCGACTTGAATAGAACACCTCTAATGAACAAAATGAGGCCAATATGAGCAGACATACTCGGTCTAAATTGCCAAACTCATTAATTAGTTGGGAAGATTCTAAACTTTCCAGATAAAAAACTCAAAGCCTCTTTGTTCTCCGTTGTTCTTGCGTCCAGCCACCCATGCACACTACCCTTGATGCCATCATCAGAGCTCTAGCTCATCTCGGGTGAGAGATAGCAACCACAGTCACCTCCCGTGCAACTCCTCACTTGATGCTCTGGCTCATTCACATGTCTCCCTCTTTGCACTCAAGCTCTACCCCTATGACCTCTCCCATCTGCATGCTCTGGCCCCTGCGTCTCTTTGTGTCCTGCATCACAACGTACTCTGACAAACCCTGCATTCATTGCCTCGCAGCATGTCATGCTAATTTAATCACTTCTTTCAAAATGGCACACACAACATATAAGCAATTAGACTGAAACAACTTCATCTTCTGCATGGGGACAAATGAGAACCAAAGGAAAAGAACGAAGGGTGATTGCTTATATGGAAGCATGAAGCAAAAAAACAATGTAGAGGCGCTATAGCCAAGTCCTAAATTGTGTGCTGTGAGGGAGCATTCTGGAGAGGGCAGGATGATGCCACAGTACTGTGGTACTACCTGAAGGCTGGAGTGCTACAGCTCCTTCTGCTCTCGTATTGAAGAGGGGCAGGTAGAAACCTGTATGCACTCGGTTCCTGAGCTTAACAAAGATAAACGACACAAAAATCTATGTTGGATTATCTCTCTCTTTGGTAATAAGGTGTACAATAATACATCTGGCATCATGATTATTATATAGTGTGACAAAATTATGAGATAGAAAAGCAGAAAGAAATTGCTAGAAAACAAAGACAATCTCTCTCTAAGCTGCATGTAGATCGCAATGCTAGAGGTCCTTAAATTTGCCATAGCCATGTGAACTGCCAAGGGTCATCAGCTTGCCAACCAGAATGGAGAGCTCTGGCTTCATGATGTACATATCATTTACAAATATAGCACCCACATATAATGAATAGCTCATCGGCCTTGCCCTAGAGGCCTCTTTGCAATGTCAACTTCTTCTAGGATCTGAGTGCGGTTCTTTACGGCCGTAAGAGAAGCACCATCACCATCGTTGATATAATGTCTAGAGAGAGCATCCAACACCAAATAAAGGTTGCTACAGGAGGGCTTACTAACAAATCTTGTCTCGCGGAGGTATTTTGCGGCCCACTTGTTGGATGTCTGGCAAAGCTCTTTGGTAGCATCCCCACAAGTAGGATCAACCTTGTCCAGCCCCAAGGTGCTATGCACCTACCCGATCACACTTTGAGTTGCCCACTTGTAATCATCCTCCATATCGGCCAGGGCTTGAGGGGTTGCAGAGAGTAGGTAAAAGTATGCTTGCTAAGGGCAACAGGGCCATCACTTACTGGTGGATGACAATGACAAGTAGAGACTACAAGGGATAGCGAGAGAGTCAAGGCAGCGCATGCTGAAGTAGGGGCCACGAGTATAGAGGGCTTGGAGCACGGGGCGACAAAGCTTGAGCACACAGATGAATGCAGCATTGCCGAAGAAGAGGAAGACACCATATCCACTTCTACTCTCTGTGCTTCTGATTTCTCTTAGATCTTTAAGGTCTCTCGGTATAGTTTCCTACGATGTTAAAGTTCTCTTCGTCTTCTTCTTCTTCTCTTTCTAACAAAAACTTCTTCACTCTCTAACACAAACAAGTTGTACTTGCCATCATGAGAAATGACAATACGAAGTTGAGAGCCTACCTCTCTCTAGGGTACAGATGGCCTATCTCGGAATATGTGGAGTTTTGGTGGAATATTAATGATGTAAATATGCTTCCATGATTCGATGCGTACGTGAATATATTGGTTTTATTTTGTTAATGACTCTCTTTTATCTCTTCCAATTAATTAAAAAAAATATTGTTTTGGTAATGAGTATCTATCTTCAGTCTCATTTAGTGTCTATTAACTTGTCCGTCTTTGTAATGAGTATACGTTGTCTATTCCAACCAATAAGAAAATTTGTGCATTGTTAGAAAAAATTGAAATTCACTTTAATTTTCCTTGTATTCTCCAACAACAAAAAGGAAACCCATCTCTATCGCCTTTGGCAGGCCAAAAAAATTTACATAGGAGATTTTTCACTAACAGAACACATCACTATGGCCTTAGCCCTTTGGGCAAGGCAAAAAGGGAACACATCACTATGGCCTTAGCCCTTTGGGCAGGCCAAAAAAGTGATGAAGTCACGAGGCCTGCAAAATGACCACTAGGAGATTTACATAATTAAAAACAAGACAGAGAGATAGAGAGTGAGGCCGGTCGACCTTGGTGCCCTTCTGAGCCTGGGGCTACCCAACCGCTGAGGGCTACTGTGCAAGCTTCTGCGAGCTGTTGGCATATGATACCACATGCAGCAGGCCATTGAGAGAGGGCACTATTGAGTAACTGAGGGCAACTCACACTAAGGAACTTTTTTTTGTTAATGAGCAGAGTAGGGTGGTGCCCGTTTTGTTTTGAAGGAAATCTCACCAAATCCCTCTATTTCGCACTTTCCATCTGGACAAGAGATGGGATAGAGAGGGTGGTTGGAGGATGTGAGTGTAGGCGACATCTTGCATGTGGGGTGGAGTTGGTGAGAGTTGTGGGAGGGTGCTCCTCTCTCTCTCTCTCTCTCTCTCTCTCTCTCTCTCTCTCTCCCTCTCTCTCTCTCCCTCTCTCTCTCTCTCTCTATTTTGCATGGGGGGGATGGGGCTACTCTAAGCCTCTCTCTCTCTCTCTCTCTCTCTCTCTCTCTCTCTCTCTCTCTCTCTCTCTCTCTCTCTCTCTCTCTCTCTCTCTCTCTCTCTCTCTCTCTCTCTCTTTGTGTGTGTGTGTGTTTGTGTGTGTGTATGTGTGGACTGGACTACGATGAGACTCTCGCTTGCAGAAGCAAGGCAAGGCACGCGCAGGCTCCGTGCTATGCACTCTCTCTCTCTCTCTCTCTCTCTCTCTCTCTCTCTCTCTCTCTCTCTCTCTCTCTCTCTCTCTCTCTCTCTCTCTCTCTCTCTCTCTCTCTCTCTCTCTCCCCCACCCGTGAGTTTTTCAGCATTTAAGGACAAGAAGGTGCAGCTTGGCTAGAATAGGAAATCACTGTTGGGCTACAGAAGCTAGAGAGTTGGACTCAATTGCATAGAGTTCGTAATGTTGACTTGTGGGTTATGCCTTCTAGCAACACAGTCTTATCAAACATATAAAGGGGATGCATGCCTTATCATCGTCATCCTCCCTCCGTCAGCTGCAAATCACATTTTCCAACATGGGTGTATTTTACTAGTAGCTTTCCTAAATGGAAAAGAAAATTTGAAGGTTTTTCCCCCCTTTGAACGTGGTAAATTATATGGAAAAAAAGACCCTTTTTTCATTTGGGAATGTGTCGTGAAGTTCTTGTGATGTGTGCTCCAACTCCTTCATAAACAAGAGCATAGACAATCTGTGAAAATTCAAATGTAGAAGTAATCCAAATGTAGAGGTCATCTTTGCAGGTATGTGGAGATGGGGGGGATGCATCCCGGGGTGAAGCTTTTGGGAAACCCTAAGGATGCAAGTGTAGCGGTCCTTGATGAGGGAGAGAGCGAGTTTATTTGTGTCGAGGGAAAGACGCAAAATGGGTGTGTACGGCAAAGTTGAATACTAAAGCTCACAAGAGGGGCAACCCATAGAGATTAGAAAGCAAGAAATGGACCTTTTTAAACAGAGGCGAGAGTTTAAGAGTGGGTTGCATTGGCGGCAATGGCTAACCTCGGCACTCACACATGGCACATGTGCACATTTGGACAATGGGAAGTGGTCCCATACAATCCGACCCATAAGGATCAATGGTCCACTTTACAAGGCGCCCGCAAGGTAATTCTCTATGGTCAAATTACCTCTTGTTGTGTTTCCCCTACTTCTTGGTTAGAGTCAGTCAAGAGAGACAATGTGACATGCTCTAAGGTTCTCGCTGCTCAGCACTCACTGACACACAAAGGAAATCTTTGAAGATGAGGGATGAGAAAATCTGACAGAGCTTGTGTCACGTGTGCCACAAATGTTGAGAGAGAGGAAGAGAGAGTGAGAGGGGACTCATAGACAACGCTCACAAGTCACAAGCTCACAAGGCAAATTGTAAAGAGTCGGGATGACACGAAGGGGCGGAAGCCTTGCCAACCAAAAATAATGTTTATTTAGATTTGAACGTTAGCTAAGCCTAATAGCAACAATAAAGTCTTTAAAATTTACATTAACCTGATTAAGGCATCCTGATTCCCCATTCCCACTATCCTTAGTCTTATTCCTCACTTCAAGAACATAATGCACTTAAAACTCTTAAAAAAACTATATAAATTTTTTATTTTCCCTTATATTTATCTATCCTTGTATATTCAAAAGGTAGTTTATCTCCTCTTCCTTTGCATACACTTAAAAAACCTAATAGGCTTTTTTTAAAAAAGTTGTCAAAACCCACATAATTAATTTCAAGAGGTAAATTTTCAAATTTGTAGGTGGAAATACACTAAACCGAGGTTTGTTTCGAGCACTGACATGTGGCCTTTAGTTTCGGTTCAAGATAGTATAAAAATTATAGGTTAGATCTTCAAGCATCTAGAACATGATAAAACAAAGAAAAGTATAGGGAATAGTATGTGTGTCCCAACCCCCCCCCCCCAAAAAAATAAAAAAATAAAAAAAAATGATACCCCCCTCTCTTATTTTTAAGGTTGGAGATAAATTATTGGGGGCCTACCCCTAACTTATACGCTTATGTAGCTTGTAAAAAAAACCCCCTCCCTTGCACTTACGTGGTGCGGTAATTTTTCCATGGTAAATACCCCGGGCAATTCCCTCACGGTCTTAGACACAAGACCTCACACACCTTCGAAGATGGTGAGAGCTAGCGGGGTATGAGAGTAGATTGAGAGGAAGAAGTAGTAGTCTTACAAGAAAGATGTATATCTCCTCACATAATCACTCATATTAGCATACCATAGCTTAGTAATTAGCATGGTAGAGCAGTCGAGCATGCATTGAAGCTTGGATCTTGGTTGGATTTGCATCAAAAAGCCAAGAGTTGTTGGTGTAGGCCTCCCTTCTCACAAGCTTCGAGTAGGTGATGAGCTTTCCATTAAAGCTTGAGAAGGAGAGAGAGAGAGAGAGTCTTCTTGCTTCACACCTGAGCTTGTGTGAGTGTGTAAGTGATAATACCTTTGAAAAATCAGCCCCCTCTCTCTCTCTCTTGGTCGACCCCTCTTGCTAATTCCTCTTGTTGGCTTCCCATTGGACCCCTCCAGGCTTAGCCAATAGGATTTAAGAAGCATAAGTGATAGTCTTTTGACATGTGTCCCCCTTTCCCCTTTTGTGAGAACCTTAAGTAATTAATTAATGCAACTAAACTCTCATTGGACCCCTTTGTCTTCTCGCCAATAGGAACCAGGCAAGCCATTGGGCTGCTGAATGCTCATTAGACCCCTTGGGAGACTGTCCAATAGTCTTCTAGAGAGTTGAATTCTTATTGGTTCTCTTATCAAGTGTTTTTAAATTAATTAAACTAGATTTACTCTAGCCTAATTCTCATTGGTCCACCTCCATGGCCATCCAATAGGATTTGGGTGCACCTTGTGGGCACGTGGGCTAGGGAGCTGACATGTGTCCCTCATTCCCTTAGTGTAAAGGGAGCCTGTGAGTGTGTGTGTGTGTGTGTGTGTCTCATCCCCTATTTACAGGGCTTGCCCCCTCCTATGTAGGAGTCATGAATACTTTTTTCTACACACACAAAGCGTCCAATTTTTCTAAGCTTAACCATTGGACTCAACCTTTGAATTTTGGAACCTTAGCATTTTGGAAGTCTCAATAGGCTGAACCTTAGGGTGTTTAAAGCCCATTGTTGCACATTGCTCTTTGGCAAATGGCCCCCCTTTCGGATCCATATTTTCCCTCATTTGGATCCCTACCGTGGCCGGTCTCCCAGCTTAACCAATATTCTAGTTTTTTCTCCGTTGGCACTTTCCCATATTAAATGATCATTTTAATATGAGAAAGTCATTTAGGAGAATTAGATATTAGTTATTATGACATTACCTCTCTCTTGAAATCATAGTCATCCTCGACTATGGGGCAGAGAAGATAAAGCCTATTCATTAGTCCTTTTTCTAGCAGGTAGAGGATCCCTATCTTACCCTACGACATCGTTCCAGAATGGATGACTAATCCATTTGGAGCTTCAGAGGCTAAGTTGCCGCAAGCATGTTTGCACATTAGTCCTATCAATCTTCCATAGTAGAGTGACAAGCTCTACTTGGTGTTTGGGAGACGTCGTCTCCGCAAACTTGATTCTAAGCATGCATACTACTTCACATTTGTGCACAAATAATAAAAAGAGAGTCTTATAAGACAAAAACTTTGTTCATTTTAAACATTTGTACATTTGCTTACTCTAGGGAAGCATTGATAAGGTTTAGGTTATCCTTTAATTGTATGCCTTGCATCTATCTAGCATCTTCAAAAGGATAATTCTTAAACTTAATAAGATATCATCGGATAGTCCTACTGCCTCTTAATACCTTATCTTCATGTCATAGAATGGACTCGGGCTGCAACACCTCTTCTTGGTCCTCGATCTCCGCTGGGTCTTCAATAGTTGGTTCTTGAGGTGGCTCTCCTTTGTAAGTCTTTAGTAGGCTCACATGAAAAGCATGGTGTATGAGCCAATGGTTGGGCAACTTGAGTTGATAGGCCATCTCATTGATTGGTCTAAGAATTTGGAAGGGACCATAGTACCTTTTTGCTAACTTAGCATATTTTGGTGTCCTGTAGGATTCTTGCCGGTTGTGTGCCTTAATCGAGCCTTGGGAAAATTTAAGTAAGACCCAATCATTTTCTTTAAAGGCTTGGCTCTTCTGTGCTTATCAGCAACAACCTTTTGCCTTTGCTGTGAGATAGAGATAACATCCTTAATCTTTTGGAAAGATTCTTGTAGGTGTCGGCTATACTCATCTGTAGAGCGAAGATCTTCTCGTGTACTTTAAGTAGCAGGGGACTTTTGGATCTTCCCTCAATTACCTCAAAAGGTGCTTTTCCCATGGAAGTATGTATAGTATTATTGTAAGCATACTCCACTAAGGGTAATTACTTCTCCCATTGGGACATTTGATCTACTTCCGTTACATAGGCTTTTAGTAGATCAAGAAATGTTAGGTTAGCTATTTCACTTTGGCCATCCGTTCACTGGTGATAGGCTGAAGAGAAGTTTATCCTTGTCCCTAAATTCTCTAAAAGACCCTTCCAAAAATTATTGGTCATTCTAGGATCTCTATCTGACACTATGGACATTGGCAAGCCATGATACTTGAAGATTTGTGATATGAATAGGGTTTCCGTTTGATGGGCTTTGATAGTCTTTTTGATAGGTATAAAATGAGCTTTTTTACTGAACATGTCTACTATCGTCCATATTCCCGTATTCCCATGGATAGACTTAGGCAATCCAAAGATAAAATCCATGGATATGCTCTCCTATGGTGAATTAGGGATTGGCAAAGGTTGAAGCAATCCAGGTTACTTCCCTCTATCAAACTTTGTCAGAAACATACTCTTGTATGTTTTCTTTCACGGTAGGCCAATAGAAACATGTTTCAATCCCTTTTAGGGTAGACTGAATCCCTCTATGCCCCACATAAGGAGGAGCATGAGGTTCATACATTACTTTCTCATGTAGTGAGTTAGTAACACATAGTCTATTGCCATAAAGAAGATAACCATCTTGTAAAGTAAGTGGTTCCTCTTTCTTCCCTAGTGCAAGGGATGAAATCACATCTCTAAAATTGGGATCAATAGCATACTCATCTATCATAGAAGATAGATCATTGTGAGTTGCTATGGGAACCGCATTCAGTCCCGGTCGTCTTGAGAGTGCATCGGCTACTTGATTATCCTTGCTAGCAATGTGAGCAATATGAAAATGAAATTGCAAAAGAAAATTTTCCCACCTCATTTGTTTGTCGGAGATCTTGGTCTCCGTCATGAAGTACTTAATGTTGGGATTCAGGCCAACTGGTCGGACATCCCACTTACTACTAACCATTCTACTAACTTAACCCATGTATATACTTATTCTTTAATATACAAAAGAATTACGTTGCTCTTTGCGCTCCACCCAAAGCAGGTCTTCTCTCTCTACTCTCGCACTTGAACTCGCACACGCTTCCCGCGGCACCTTCAACTGGTATCAGAGCAAGGTTTGTCCTTACCGTTTTTCGTGTCCGCACGTGTGCACACTTTCAAAAGTGCAAACAGGTTTTTGATTTAGGCATCGATAAATTCAGTGTTTCGAGAGCGTTTCCAGTAGGTGTCCTGAAGTTTTACCCCCCTTTCGAAGCTGTTCGTGCAGTCGAAAGCTTCATCTGAGCTACGCTTCAGGAGTTGTATTTTTCAACTCCACTTTTTCTACAACTACAGGTACAAGTACAAGACACAAGTACAGGTTGTTCAGAGACTATTTTGGGATGGTATATAGCCGTTTTATGGCTACTATGTGTTATTGAAATGGTGTTTATGGGTTGATTAGGAGCACTTTTCGGCATCGATAATGTCTCGGGTTTTTCAGGCATCCATCTCCTCACAAGTTCTTGCATACATACAAGACATCCAGGTTTCTTATAGGCTACAGTGTTTAGCATCAACACAGATCTCAGTGGGAGCAATTGATGCGCATATGCATTGTTTTGGCACTTTTGAGAGCTGTTTTATTCCCCACAGGGATTTATTTACTGCTTGAACATTTCGTTTGGTGCCTGTTTGAGTGCGTATACTGCACCTTGCAGTATTGTTGACAGTGGATGTACATTGAGTTGCGGAAACTGCCATATGTACCTTTTGTGGAGCCAATTTGGCTTGTTTCTGGCAGTCTTGACCGTTTCTGAGACTTGATTTGGAGTCCCTTTCTGAGACTGGGCTGGTTTCTTGTCTGCATAACCTTTTGTGAGGGTCGATAGTGTGAGGTTTTCTTGAGCTAAGGGATTCTCGAATGGTGAGATCCTTTCGATGATACAGGTTGCTGGAGTACCCCTTTTTGTGGATAAAATAGGACATGTATAGAGAGGGCTAGGGTGCATTTGACGCCGTGTTGGTAGTCTTGGGTCAGCTTTTGACTTTTTTATGCACACTTAGTGGTTGATGCGCCTGTCTTATGCTCTAAGAGCATTACTTTTGATACGTTACTAATCTCTTGTGATAATTTTGGATTGAGATTCTGTCAGTTTTTCTGGGGAAAGTCTCTCCAATTTTTCCTAGAATTACCAGTGTTTATTGCCATATTATCTTTAGCTTGTAGCCATGTCATCTAGTGGTGAAAAGGATATTTATAATATCCAAAAATTTGATGGGACGAATTTTGCTATCTAGAAAGAGCAGATTCAAGATGTTATTATACAAAAAGACCAGCTGGATCCTATCATGGATTTCCCAGAGGGAGAGTATACATATGTTGAGTGGGAGAGACTTGATGCTAAGGCCAAATTTACCCTCCATTTGCATTTGGCCAAATCTGTGTACTTTATTATAGTTGGTGAAAGGACTGCTAGAGATCTATGGGATAGGTTGTGTTCCAGTTATGAGAACAAAAGTTCCACTAATAAGGTTTTCTTGATGAAGAAGCTGTTTGACCTTTGTATGAAGGAAAAGGGCACTATTTCTACTCACATTAATGAGTTCAATATCATTTTCACTCAGTTGACCACTCAAGGTTTGGTCTTCGATGAGGAAATCAAATGTATCTTCTTGCTATGTAGTTTACCCTCGTCTTGGGATACGTTCTATACTGCGATTAGCAACTTAGCACCTGGTATTGGTCCAGTGTACAATGACGTCCTTGGGATTCTGTTTATCTAGGATATTCACAAGAAATCTCTCGAAGGCAAGAAGGATGGTGATGTGTATGTTGCTAGTGATAGACAGAGGGGTCGCACTCAAAGTCGTGCCAAAAGCAAGGAACGTGGGGGCTCACACTGTAAGTCTCAGGGTTCTATGTGTAATGTTGAGTGCTATCACTGCCATAAAAAAGGGCATGTGAAAAAGGATTGCAGGAAATGGTAGCAAAGCAAGAAGGATAAACAATCTGGTGACATTTCTAAGTCTGATGATTCAAACAAGGGCCAAGCAAAGTTAGAGGAGATCAATGTGTTAGAGTCTTCAAATGCTCCTATTGTAGAGACTCTTCCAGCGGTTGTTATGCCACTTACCTCTGACGTATTGGTCTTCACAACAGATCTACCTGTCGAGGCTCTTGTTACAGAAGATGTGCAGTATGCACAGAATTGGATAGTAGATTCTGGCGGGAGTTTATGTGTGACACCACATAGAGAGTGGTTCTCTGCTTATTCTCACTCTTGTGGCAAAGTGAGACTTGGTGATGCTTATGAACTAGACATTGAGGGTGTTGAAAATGTCAAATTGCATCTAAGAAATGGCATGCACTTTAATGTCAGACATGTGCCCAAGTTGACTAAAAGCTTGATTTCTGTTGGTCAGCTTACTGATTTGGGCTTCAACACCACATCTGGCAATGGTTCGTGGATAGTACGCAAAGGTAATCTTGTTGTGATCAGAGGTTAGAAGCATGGTACCTTGTATTCCATGCATTTGTTAGATGTTGGTCATGATTACATATCTATAGCAGAGCTGCCGTCTACTGAGTTGTGGCATTGCCGGCTTGGTCATATTAGCCAAAAAGGAATGAGAACTCTGACTCGTTTTGGCTACTTACCTGTCTTGTCTTATGTTGACTTTCCTGTTTGTGAGCACTATATCTATGGCAAACAGACTAGGTTCGTTCACTTACCATTGGGTCAAAAGCGAGCTAAACCTCTAGATTTAGTACATAGTGATGTTTGTGGTCCTATGTCAACCAAGTCTCTAGGGGGGGGGCATCTATTTTGTGACATTCATAGATGACTCTACTCAAAAGGTGTGGGCATATCCTTTGTAACATAAGGATCAAGTTTTTCCTGTGTTCCAAATTTTTTTGGCACTCGTTGAGAATCAGTCTGGCAAGAAACTCAAGAGGTTGCGAACTGACAACGGTGGAGAGTATGTCTCCAAGGAGTTTGACAATTTCTGTGCTAAAAGGGGGATCAAAAGAAGTTTACTACACCATACACACCGGCTCAGAATGGAGTTGTTGAGCGCATGAATCGTACAATTCTGGAAAGAGTCACAGCCATGCTTTCTAGGCTTTTGGGCAGAAGCCGTCTTGACCGCAGTGCACATTATAAATCGTTCGCTTGGTACGCCATTGAATTATGAGATTCGAGAAGAGTTATGGTCTAAATATAAGCCCCACTATGACCATCTACGTGTTTTTGGTTGTGAAGCTTATGCTCACGTGCCTAAAAAACTTTGACAGAAGTTAGAGCCAAAGTCACATAAATGTATTTTCATCGGATATGGTGCAGATGGAGAGATGGGATATCATCTCTAGCACCCGGAATCTCGTCGAGTCATCTATAGTTCAGATGTGATCTTCAATGAGTCAAAAATGCACAAACAACCTATCAAGGAAATAGAGGTTCGGACAGTCACTTTTGAGGATGTTTCCTCAGAGCCAGTGAAATCAACTCAGTGGGATAGTGATGTACCTTCCACTAGCAATGCTCTAGAGGGAGAGAATAGCAATGGTCAAGGAATGAGACGGTCTACTAGAGTCTCTCGTCCACCTCCGTGTTTTGAGCTAGGTCTTGATTACATCATGTTGACCAATTGCGATGAGCCAAGCTGCTACCAAGAAGCAATGGTGACGGATGATGTGGTGAAGTGGGAGCAGGCTATGGAATCTGAGTATAACTCAATTCTGGCTAATGATACTTGGGACTTGGTAGAACTGACAAATGATGTGAAAGCTTTACCTTGCAAATGGGTTTACAAGAAGAAATTTACCTCAGGTGATCCAAATCCAAAGTACAAGGCTAGACTTGTAGCCAAAGGGTTCAAACAGCAAAAGGGAGTTGATTTTGATGAAATCTTCTCGCATGTGGTCAAGATGACAACACTTAGAACCGTACTTGGTCTTGTAGCGATTGAGGACATGGAACTTGTCCAAATGGATGTGAAGACAACATTTCTTCACGGGGATCTCGATGAGGATGTTTACATGCAGCAGCCTGAAGGGTTTGTTCAGGAGAACACATCTCGTGAGGAGCTAGTATGTAAGCTCAAAAAGGCACTTTATGGCTTAAAACAGGGTTCAAGGCAGCGGTATCATAAATTTGATGCATGGAAATCTAGATGATAGCTCGATGATCATTCTAGTTCCGAATGTTAATGACATGCTTATAGCTAGGAAATCCATTGCGGAGATTGCCAACTTGAAGAAAACACTTAGCATCAATTTTGCAATGAAAGATTTGGGAGATGCTACACACTTTCTTGGCATGCAAATCAAGAGAGATCGCAAATGTTGTATTCTTGAGTTATTTTAGGAAACATACATTGAGAAAGTTTTGAAGTGTTTCACTATGCAGGGGGGGAAAGCATTGAGTACACCAATGTAAGCATTCTTGAAACTTAGCAAGGAAGATGCACCCGAATCTGATGCTGAGAGAGCAGAAATGGCTAAGGTACCATATTCTTTGGCAGTGGGCAGTCTCATGTATCCTATGGTGGCCACAAGACCAAACATTGCTTTTGTAGTGGGAGTGGTGAGCCGATATATGGCAAATCCCGGAAGCAAGCATTGGGAAGCAGTGAAGCACATTCTTAGTTACCTCAAAGTACAATCGGCAGGTGTTTACGCTTCGGGAATAGTGATGCATCCATCGTGGGTTATGTGAATGCAAACTATGTGGGTTGTGTCAACAATAAGAGATCGACATTTGGCTATGTTTGCATATTTACTGGAGCAGCAGCATCTTGGAGGTCATGTCTTCAAGATTGTACGTCATCTTTCACTACGGAAGCAAAGTACGTTGCATTGTCGGATGCAAGTAAAGAGGCTGTATGGTTATCTTGCTTGGTCAGAAATCTTGGCATTGTTGAGACTCCATTGATATATTGTGATAGTCAGAGTGCTCTTGCATTGGCAAGGAATTCCGTGTTTCACTCCAAATCGAAACACATTGAAGTCAGGTTTCATGAGAGATTTCTTGGCCAAAAATCTCATTGATTTGGTCAAGGTACACACTGACAACAACCTAGCAAATGCTTTGATGAAAGGCTTAGCTTTGGAGCGGTTTACACATTGTAGTGAGTTGATGGGTATAAGTTGAAGCCACTATATTGCTTCACGTTTGTATGTACCAGGTCACTTGGGCTACGTCGGCCTTCAAGTGGAATTTTGTTGGGATATAGGCCAACTGGCCGGACATTCCACTTACTACTAACCCATCTACTAACTTAACCCACGTATACACTTATTTTTTAATATACAAAAGAATAAGGAGCTGCAACAACAGGATTACATTGCTCTGTGCACTCCACCCAAAGCAGGTCTCTCTCTCTCTCTCTGCTCTCACACTTGTACTCGCACACGCTTCCTGTGGCACCTTCACTTAAGACTTTGGTGATCCATCCGCAAAATGAAAGAAGTCCCCAATAGATAGTGATTCCATGAGTCTAAGGCATGTAGAACTGTGAGGAGTTCCTTTTTCTCAACATGGTCGAGCCTTCGATTTTCATAGGCTATGGCGTGCCCTTCTTGGAGCAAAACAACTCCAACGCAATCACCACAAGCGTCACATTGGACCTCAAATGGCTTTGAGAGATCCGGAAGTGTAAGCACAGGTTGAGAGATAAGCTTTTCTTTAAGCTTTTTGAAAGCATTGTTCTCCTTGGCAGACCATGTATACCTAACGTTTTTTCTTTGTTAGGTCATGTAATAGTCCCGTAGTTTGTGAGAACTTTTCTATGAAGCGTCTATAGTATGCACACATACCTATAAAGCTTCTTAGTTCATGAAGATTCCTTGATTTAGGCCATCCTTTTATTACCTCTAACTTTGATGGATCCATTTGGATGGCATCTTGAGAGATAATGTGACCTAAATACTGAATCTCTTATAAGAAAAACTCACTTTTCTTTCGATTAACATAAAGTTTATTCTCTCTTAAGACTTGAAATATTACCTGGAGGAAAGGATCGGTGAGACCTGAATAGCTTCTCCATCAAGCGGTTGAATGTGTCTTGTGCATTGGTCAAGCAAAAAGGTATGACAATGTATTCATAAAGACCACTTCTTGAGCTTGGACAACTGCTTCCATGCGGCATAGGATTTCCTATGGCCTCTTCTTTTTTATGGTTCAAAAGTTGCACCATCGCTTTCTTCAAAAGATGAAGAATTTGAGGAAGATGGAGAAGAGGGTGACGTCTTTCTCGCCTTTTTCTTGCCTTGGTTCTCTTTGTCCGCACCATCACTTTCTTCGTAAGAGGATGAAGAAGATGGAGAAGAGGGTGACCTCTTTCTTGCCTTTTTCTTCTCTTGCTTTTTGTCATCCCTCTTTGAATTATGGTGTGGAGAAGTGTGCGATGGTCTTCTCCGTTTAGGAGGTGATGGAGAGCGTTTTGCCCGCCGTCTTTGTGGAGCCATCTCCGCGAGGTGGCAGGAGACTCACTTCTTTCTCGTTCCTTCGATGGGGGCTCTTGAGTTATCCTTTGGGAAGGAGATGTGTAATCAAGAAGCAGATTTTTGAGCCCTTCATATGGATCCTCTTCTTCTTCCCGAATCAGAGAGAGGCCTCTTTTGGAAGTCTCACAAGGAGGCTTCCTAGGTACTCTATCGTCATGGTGGGGAGCTTGAAGAATCCCATGAGCACGAAGCTGCCATTGCACTTCACTTTGGAGGAATAGATTGCCCATGGCTTGTTGAAGCCTAGAAACAAGGTAGTTAACAAGCATAGGGGCATCATTAGTAGCTTGCTCATTAGCAAAATCAAAGTTATCAACATTAATTTCACTCTTTTACTATTATCAGCCATTCTAACAATTTTTAGGTGTACTTTGGCACTTCAAGCCCTAGCTGCAACTTCTAAGCACTCAAGCTACTGTACCCGTGGCTCGAATACCATTAATTTTCAAGGAATAGAAGAGGGCGTCTTTTAACACCAAAACAGAACCGGCTCCTATCAAGCTTCTAATAGCTCAATAGTGGTTAAGCCGTAGGCAAGCCCCATAGGACTCCATTGCAATTAATAATACCAACCATTTATAGCTAGCTTGAGGACCTCCCTTCTTGAGCAAGAAAAGAGAAACCTTGTGCTGTGATACCAATAAAACATTTAATGGCCTAGTAACTTGTGTGTAGAGGAAAATAGCATGAACATAGTGAGCATTTCATTAGAATAGATTCCTAATGAGCATAACAAGAGTGCTTGGGTGGAGAGAGCAACAAAAAGCATAACACCTAGTTAGATAGGCATGAACAATACTTCAAAAGAGAGAGAGATTAAGCTATTGACAACAATTGAGGACCGGATTTACATGGAGCCGGTCCCCCCTCCAAAAGGCTTTGTATTATAGGTTTCCCCCATCAAGGGAGACATTTTACAATATAATTCTTTGCGTTCCTTCAATCACTAGCTATTGCAATGAAGATGGAAGCTTCAAGCACTCAGCAAACACTTAATAAACACAACATCGACTCCCTCACAGTCTCAGACCCAAGACCTCACACACCTTTGAAGATGGTGAGAGCTAGCTGGGTATGAGAGTAGATTGAGAGGAAGAAGGAGTAGTCTTACGAGAAAGATGTATATCTCCTCACAATAATCACTCATATTATCATAGCATAGCTTATTTATTAGCATGGTAGAGGAGATGGCATGCATTGAAGCTTGGCTCTTGGTTGGACTTGCATCACAAAGCCAAAAGTTGTTGGTGTAGGCCTCCCTTCTCACAAGCTTGGAGTAGATGATGAGCTTTCCATTAAAGCTTGAGAAGTAGTGAGAGAGTCCTCTTGCTTCACACCTGAGCTTGTGTGAGTGTGTAAGTGATAATGCCTTTGAAAAATCAGCCCCATCTCTCTCTTAGTCAACCCCTCTTGCTATTTCCTCTTGCTAGCTTCCCATTGGACCCCTCCAGGCTTAGCCAATAGGATTTAAGAAGCATAAGTGATAGTCTTTTGACATGTGTCCCCCTTTCCCCTTTTGTGAGAGCTTTAGGTATTTAATTAATGCAACTAAACTCTCATTACACCCCTTTGTCTTCTGGCCAATAGGAATCAGGCAAGTCATTGGGCTGTTGAATGCTTATTGGACCCCTTGGGAGACTATCCAATAGTCTTCTAGAGAGCTTAATTCTTATTGGTTATTTTATTAAGTGTTTTTAAATTAATCAAACTAGATTTACTCTAGCCTAATTCTCATTGGTCCACCTCCATGGCCATCCAATAGGATTTGAGTGCACCTTGTGGGAATTTGGGCTAGGGAGCTGACATGCATGTGTCCCTCATTCCCTTTGTGTAAAGGGAGCCTGTGTGTGTGTGTGTGTGTGTGTGTGTGTGTGTGTGTGTGTGTGTGTGTGTGTGTGTGTTTGTGTTTCTCTCTCATCCCCTACTTACAAGGCTTGTCCCCTCCTATGTAGGAGTCATGAAGAACTTTTTGTACACACACGAAGCATCCAATTTTTCTAAGCTTAACCATTGGAAATCAACTTTGAATTTTGGAACCTTAGCATTTTGGAAGTTTTAAAGGGCTAAACCTTAGGGTCTTTAAAGCCCATTGCTCTTTTGAAGAAGGCCCCCCCTTTGGATCCCTATTTTCCCTCCTTTGGATCCCTACTCTATTGTGGTTGATCTTCTAGCTTAACCAATATTTTTCTCCCCTAGCACTTCCCCATATTAAATGATCAGTTTAACATGAGAAAATCATTTAGGAACATCAGATATTAGTTATTATGACACACCAGCACCTCCAACACATGCCTACTCAATCTCTCCGATTTTTGTGAGCTTTGGAAAGCGTCAAAAGGTCGACGAATACTGCGAGATAACTGGAAGAGCTTGGTCGGCTCATAATTTTCATTTCGGCCTCCATTTACACTACAAGCAGTTCTGCGCATGCTATTTTGTCATTTTGTGCAATTCTTTTGTCAGTGCCATTTTTTGCATAACAGATCTCTTACAATGTTCTACGTTTTGTGCTTTATAGTATGTGTTGTTCTAGATTTGTTTATCCTCTTTTTGGACAGTTTTCACATCAGGTGTGCAGGCATTTGCCATGGTTGACAACAACATAGATGTTGTCAAGATGCTTGCTGATGAGGACGGATTGGATGGGGACAATTACCCTACGTGGGCTTACATGATGCAACATGTCCTTGTGTCAAAGGGAATTTGGAACATTTTGCAAGGCATTGATGTACTACCTGGTTCTGTGGATACAAGCGATGTTGACGATGTTGCAGGTTTTGCTGCAAGGATTGCTACTATTAGAACTATTTTGTGTACGATTGAGCAAGCTCCTTGGGATGTAAGAGATGTGCATGTTCATGCATTGATCACATTGTCTATGAAGCGCACTACTACTCCTCACATATATATATTTGTCTTGAATGAAACTATGGTTCACATATATATCAGGTTGGATTTTTTAAATATATATATATATGACTCAATGCTTTAGAACTGATAGGCTTGTACAAAAAATGAATGATGTTGTGCCTAAAAAACATAGAAGATATTTTGTTGTGGTTTTATGACACACCACATCTCAACATGGATTGGTGCTACAATCACCATGCCTCTATTTCGTATTGTGGTGCAATAGAATCCAAAACTCACAATGGTGAGTGGATTATATTAGCATACCAAAAAATTACAAACTCTTTCCATGCTCATTGACAAGTCATGACATCTTCAAAGGAACATAGATAATGGGCTGATAGGAGACCCTACAACAACGGATGAGATCATACCTTTACCCATGCAAATCAGTCATTGCGACGCCCTTGGCCCTATTCCACTCATCAGAGCTTATTTCTATTCCAATGGCGATGAACGCCCCCTTGATTTCTTGGATTATCTCCATGAATTTAGTTGTTTCCATGGTGTTCTCGAAGATCTGACAATTCCTTGCCTTCCAAACATGTTTGAAGTAACAAAAATCTCACAATTTTTGTTGCGATGAGCAATGCTTGGCACTTGAATACCTTTCGTTCCAAGAAGAGATCGTTCTTGAAGAATCCTTTTTTCTAGGTCTTTTGAACCCATTTGCAAATCATCATGGGTGACATGGTAAATACACACAAAGACCAAAGAACAATAAACAAGTGGAGGAAGAATTTTGTATTGGGGTGGCTCCCTTGTCAATCGATGTATATAGTGCTTTTGTGATGCCATGGCTTGTATTGAACATGGCTATTGGATTGTAATTATTATTATTTTTGGCAAAAAGAATATACATCACTTCCCTTCTTGAAGCAAGCTAGCAATGACACGTAGAGTCCACATCTGTAACCATCCACCATACCACTGACTGGGGATTTTACAAGGAGCCCTAACCTAGTTAAGTGATACAACCCATAATTCCAACAACAAAAAAATAGAGATGGTTGTCACCAACTAGATAATCCCTACCACAAATGAGCTAGTTGCCAAGGGCCCTATGAGCAAACATATAACAAGAAACATAGGAACATACCATGAGAACCTGAGAACCATTGAAGATCGCATATCAAATAAGCCAAGGGAAACCAAAGACTCTAGCTTGCAGATCCACCAATGATCGGCTTGAGAGTAAACCATCCCCACTAGATGACGCCACCATGTAGAAAGCCTTCATGCCATCCCTGTTACCCAAGACCTCCATAACCATTTGAAAGCCCCGGGCTGGAGGGAATAGCCTGCAAACAGTTTGAACCTCAGTTTGCATGTCACCCTTTGCCTCTCCTTGAAGAGGAGGGAGGGGTAACCTCCTCCCTTTGCAAAAAATATGAAGATGGGTGTTACAGGTCTGTCGACTATCTAGTATTCACATTTGCAAGTATTGGAGAAAAAAGAAATAACTGTTGTGGTTTTTTTTTTGGGTGGTTTTAAAGAATTGCTGTGGGTGAGTTTAAAGGTTGCTTGAACTATTCCCCAACCAATTTTATTTAAAATTGCCAATGAATTGTGATAAATTCTAGGAGAATGGGAACAACGTGTTCCAATATTTTTGCTCTAAACGCAATCAAAACAACGAAACAAGACACAAACACATAGTATGAGAAAAAGACATAAAAGTTGGAACAAGATCTCTTTGTATTCTTCTCTTTTTGTTTTATCATGATTTCATAATGTGCAAGTCTATAGCATCTATAGCGCGCTATAGTGGGTGCATTATTTAGAACCCCTCTATATAATGTGTGTTCAGGGGTAATTTTTTTATATAAAAGAACATGTTTGAATGAATAAAATGATCTTTTATTTTAAGATTTTTTAAAAAATAGAATACAAAATTTAATATATCTCTGATAATTTTTCTTGAATGTTTGCATTAATAACCTTCTCCTACTGAACTCATGCGATACATTAACATGATTACATAGTGTACCCCTTAAGATCTATGTAGATATTGAAGAATAAAAGTGTGACATACTCTTAGCCTAAGGGTATACCAAGGGCTTCCACTCCTATTTACACTGGTGTCATGTACCATCATTCACCCATGTATTTTCTTAAGGGAGGTCACCTAATATATATGTGCATTCACCCATGTATTTTCTTAAGGGAGGTCACCTAATATATATGTGCCTATCACGTCGGTTTGATAGAAAGATATTCATAATTTTCAAAAAGTTAGATTTATATTTAAAGAGAGACATCATGTAAAGAACTTACTCTTTAAAAAAATATGAATAAGAGATGGAATGTTATAATTTTGAAAATAAAAAAATAGTATCGTTTGAATGCATGTGATACAGCAGTTTTTTTTTTGTTGCAAAACTCAAGTGTGATATAGTAGTTTTATATCAATAAAAAGCCCATTTTGGAAGCTTCTCTTTGTAGCATTTATATAACACCCTTCTTGATAGCAACCTCCATTCAAAAGTAAATGTATTCTCCAAAAACCATTCCTTTTTTCTCGTTTGCAAAATTCACAATTGTGAGTGGATTATATTAACTCAACCAAAAAAATACGAATTTTTTCCATGCTCTTGATGAGCCATGACAACTACAATGGGATATAACTACATCGGTTGATAGGATACACCCCAGGAAAGGAATGAGTCCACCTCTTCACCCAAGCAAGTTAGTCATAGCGCGATGTTGAAGATCATGTTCCATTCATCAGATTTTGTTGATTAGTCACTCAGTGTCTTGAAGCACTAAAGTGTCATGTTTTTCTAGCAACTTATGATGATTCTTTGGTGAAGCTAAAAACAAGATTTACAGGTCATGTTGATACCTTAGCTCAGTTATGAGAGGCAAAGAACATAGCCAAATGTTGAATTTTGCCCAAATTATTTTCAGATTAGATTATGATGATAAGTTTTAAGTTGAAAAAATCATAGAAATTTAGTGCAATTTTAACAAATTTTTCATAAATTAAACATAACTTCTCATCAAAATGAGATTTTGCATTGTTTTCAAGGTTTATGGATAGGAAAAAAAAATTATTATAACAAGAACTTGAGCTTCATAACTCAAATATTAAAGTTGTTTTTTGTTATGATTTAAAAATATCTAGACCTTGGCAAAGAGGAAAATGTTGGTCTTTCACAGCCTTTTTCATTAACATGATGATTTTATGCACAAAACCTTAAGATCTAAATATCTATAGGCAACACCCATCGACTAAGCATTTTTCAAGGTTTCAAACATCTTGTAGTCTAAACTCATCTAAGAAAATTTGTAGTGCGCAATAATTTCTTGCCAAACAACCATTGCTATAAAAACCAATGAGAGTGTCCATAGATTCCCCAATTGTGTCTATACTAGGTATTTGTATACAAATCAATGAGATGAACAAACAAATCTAAAAGTGGACCTTATTTCAAGGCTAATCTCTGGTAAATAAAAAATATCAAATTCAACATGCATAATTTTTGAGATATGACATAAATCACCAAATGTGGATTGCATAACTATCAAATAGTATCACCTTAAGTAATGGAATGGTGGATCTAGTATATACGCAACATAAGACAATGAAAATTTAAAGTAACTAAATGTTTTATGTGGTTGTTGATTGAATTCACAAATGTTGCATATTTTACCCACATGGTTTTTTATATTTAATTCTAGTCACAAAGAATTTTTTCCACATGAGAGTTGCATTAAAGTCAAACACATATATAAGTAGTTACCATGCATTATTGCATGTACCTTGCTTGTTTTTTGCTTAGACTAGTGTATGAGTTACAGTGAACCATCAACAACTGTTTTTCATCGGTGCTCCTACCATCGCTTACCCCATTGCTTGTTCGGGGGGGAGAACCAATCTTTTGAAGCCACAATGGTCTTGTAAACGTCTTTGTTTCGAGGTTTCAAGAAATACCCTTGGGCCAATGCCCAAGCTTTCCACTCAAATTGGGACTTGTAGGCTGGTAGATAACATATATCTAGCCAATCTAAAGCTCTATTTACCAGCAGTCTTTCAATCCCATTGAGGTGAAACTAGGTAGCCAGTTGATCTACTGCTTTCCAACTTTTGTTGATGTAGTCCCAAAACTTGACCAATCGTCGCAGTCCTTTGTTATTAATCGTTCTGGCAACTTCCCTCTAGGAGGGTTCAACGGGATGCTGGCTACCTTAGAAATCCAAGGAGACTAGTGAGTTATAGAGTTGCAAAAATACCTTTTAGTCTCTTCTCATTCCAAAGCTTTCGTTGCTTTGTTACATTTTCAAACTAGCCCGCCCGTTAAGCCCCTAAGTTTTAGGCTAGATTACCTCGGGGCGAGCAACTTGTTGTGCATCTCAAGCCCTTTCCACTTGCCACCTTGAGAGCACAACTTAGTGTTATACATCATGTCTTTCATCATAACAACCCATACCTCATCTTGCATTGCTACCACAAATTTGGCACAATGGGCCTCTGCATGAGTACTAGAGTCAAGAATCCCAATAACACCTTGTTCTACTAGTCTCGCAACGTACTCCCATCTTGGCCACTGTCAGGATGTCGAGTCTTTAGTGTTGTTTTTCCACATAAATCTTTTCACCATTGCTAAGGCCATCTTAATACTTATAGCTCACAAAGTGCGCATCAAAAAGTGAAGAAAGAGGAGAGTATTGAAAGCTTGGTCAAACATTCTAGCTTTCTAGGCCATGCTAATAAATAACGAGGGCCCACAATTAAAAAGGGGGAAGGGGGGGCGGGGACCATTTCAAGTTACCCCCTCTCCCCTTCACTAACTGCACCTCAAAAGGGTGAAGTTAGTTTTCAATTGTATTTTTTGCGCACCACCTCCACAAACAAGTGGAGGTTGTAGTATAAAATTTACATAATAGACTCATGTACCGTCACTACCATGAGAACCAAGACTACCCAAGACTACAAGGATGCTCATATCTTCACACAATAAACCACCATGAACACGGGAGGCTAAACCCAACTATAAAAAGACTCAAAATACAGACAATCATACTGATAAAAATCATACCATCCATAAAGCCAATATAGGGGTGGGGCCCAAAGTCCCCATCACCAAGAACGAGGGATGCCACAATGGGACCATTGCTACTAGTATCAAATGCCATGCCTTGATAGACCCACCAAAAAATCAAGTTGAACCACCACTATTGGCCGCACCAAGGCGATCACTACAACCAGAGTGAACCAACACCATGCAACAATGAGAATCACCCCCTCTGAATGAGGCCAAATCTGAGAGCCATCTTGCATTGGATAGAGTATAAAAAGAGCCAAAACCCCCACCATACATAACTTGGCTGACTAGAAGTCAAACCCATCCAAGTTGATAGCCCACCATGCAAGTGCCATGGAGGTTGGGCACCTTTGCCACTGGAGCCAAAGCCGCTACCAATGAAGATTTTCTTAAATATAGGCATGCATGTTTACCCCTTGAAGAGGACAGAGTGTAGGCCAGCTTCTCTGGTCCAAAAAAGGAGGTTCAAGACTCAAGGGAAGCTATCACTAAAGGGTACGCAGCCATTTGCCCCCACTCGGGGAAGTGCCCCCTCAGTAAGTGGGCAAGCCTTGCCGCCACTCAAAGCAAGCTTCCCATCCATCAGCCCACCCTGCCTAGTCTTAGTGAGTGGGATGAGCCAAGCAGACTCAGACCAACAACTCTCGAAGGCTCTCAATAGTTTTCAAGTGTCTTACCCCCTCCCATTTGGAGTGTGCATGAGTTAAGGTCTTTTCAAAACATCAAATCATTCAATCTCTTCCGCCCCCCCCCCCCCCCTCACCCCCCCCCCCCCCCTCGGGCCGGGCTGGCGCGCCTGCGGTTGCCCTTTCTTTGTGTGGGGGGCACTCAAGGGATCAACATGATAACAAATATTTGAAAAAGATAATCAAAGGTTCTGCCCAATTAGCAAAAAGGACGCTTAATGTACCTAGCAAAAGGGATGCTTAATGTGCCTGAATGCTCTTCGGAGAGAGCTTATGAGTTTTGTATCTTGCTGGTCCCTTGGGTTAGTTTTGGCCCCGCGAGATGTTAATAAATATAGTATATTGTTCAAAGAGTTTACATGGGAACCTAAACCCATAACCTTCTATTTTGCCTAGAAGACTAGGCCATAGCTTTTCAAAAATAATTTTCTTGGCCTTATTTTTATGGAAAAATGGCCAAACTCCATGAACATGTTCACACGTCTTATGGCCATCCCAACTAAGAATAATAGTTGCACTAGAGGGATTGGTATTTACACTTGCTTTTGTTGTAGAACAGCTTTGGAGGATCCCCTACACTATTCAAAAATTGCACTTCCACGTGAGGCTTGCCTGCAAAACCCTACAAATGGGTGCGGAGGACTTAGAAGATTGCCTTCCATACAAATGATTTAAAATCTTGGCAAAAAGTAGATCACAAAACAAGGCCACTTTGGTTTGCACCCAAATCACCACATAGTGTTATCTCGAACACATATGGAAAGCTAGGAACCTTTGCATCTTCGAGGGAATATATGTTGTAGCTCAATTCAATGATGATGTCAGTGAGAGCAATGATGTTGTGAGTGAGATCAAAGAGAGAGGCAGTTGTCAATGTTGAAGGATGGAAACATGCACTTAGTTGCATCGATGACTCAAGCAATAATATTTAGCAGTTCTTTGCCAATCTCCTACTGCGTATTTGTACAAGCCCCCTTTTGGAATCAGTGCCCCCTCAGGGAACATGTAGTGCTTATGGTTGATTGCATATTTTTTTTTGAGTCAATATAACATCTCCACTCACAATTTGTGAGTATAGCAAGAAAAAAGATGAATTTATGAGAAATAATGACTCTCATGGTGATATAAGATAAAAGTTAAAGGGGGGGGGGAAATAAAATATATGGCACGTTGCTACGTCTTTGAATGGCCCAAGGTGATTGAGAGCGATCGGTTGTTGGGATTAGGCATCATGGATTACATGCAATCTCGAATGTCAGATCAAAGTCTTTGAACTAGTACAAATGGAGGGTGGTTTAGGAGTAAAGTAGTAGCATTCTTTACCCTCAATTCACTCGCCTAGAAGCAGGCACTACTTCACCAAGAGTTCACCAACTTGATATGCAATGACAATCAATGTTGCCCGCAGTTAGATATACCTAATCTAGATCATAGATCTCCAATAAAGGGTTCGAACCCCTCTTGCCAAATAGGAAGGTGATTTCAGAGTAAAGGAATAGCATTCTTGACCCCTAATTCATTCGCCTAAAAGCACACACTACTTCACCCAAAGTTCACCAACTTTATATGTGATGACGATCAATGCAGCCCATCATTAGAAATACCTAATCTAAACCATCCAAGATAAAGGGGCCATATTACGGACCTTTAAGGTGGTGTCGGTCGCATTTTGTTTATGCTATTCCATTTTGGGCAAGGAGGGACACAATCCATGGCGATAATCAAGACCTACTTTCAATGTAAAATCCGATGCAATTGATGCTTCACAAGTCATGCGGTCCCGTGTACAAAAAAAAGGACAAATTGCAAAACTGCCATGAACCATTTCAAAGAAGAATTTGCTAGCACGAATCATCGATGGCCCAGACTTGATTCCATAGCGCTACCCGCGAGAACTCTCATTGTTATGATGTCCACAATTTGGTCTTGCTTTAACTTATGTTGTGGGGGACGCCTATGCACACGTTGGACCCCATGTCATTACTAGCCCCCTACCCTAGACCATAGATCTCCAATATTGAAGGATCCTTCATGCCAAATAGTGGTGGGTTGTGCATGATTCTATCACAAGAAGATTTAGAACTATTCTCATGTAGGAAAACGGAGTCTTTTTCAATGTTTTTCATACAATGCATAACGTCATGAGCTTCTGCTCGAGAGGCACCACATACCTAGCTAGGTACGATTGGGGGCAGGGGATTGCCGGCCCCGCCACCGGGGCCGGCGGTCCCCTACCCCCAATCGTACCTAGCTAGGTATGTGGTGCGTGGCGGGGCCGGCGGTCCCCTACCCCCAATCGTACCTAGCTAGGTATGTGGTGCCTCCCTCTCAGAAACTCATGATGTTGAGGTAAGTCACAATGTGTGAGAATTTGTCCAAAACTTCTTATGTATACAAAGGCTTTTTACTATGAACGACCTTCACTAACCTATTTTAAGGTTTTTCAAAAGAATAGCCATTTTGAACCAAGTGGGTAAACAGTCACTTGACACAAGAAAGAGAACCGTAAAGAGTCGCTTTTGTCATTTGTGGTGACTTAAAATCCATTAAGTGGCTTTCAAGGCTATAAGACGCCACTATGAGTGTTGTTTAGGAAATGTTCTTTTATTTTTAGACCATTGCACGATGACCACCTACAAAAATGCAATGCTCCTTTGAAAGAGAAATGCCTCATAGGAAAGCATCGTATGATATCAACACTTAAAAGGCCACCAACAATTAGTAAATAATAAGAGATTTATTCGGAATTTGTCCTTTGAAGGGAGTATAAGAAGGAGGCTTTGCTTGAAAGCTAGCTAGGTGGTACTTTTGTGAATCAAGAGTTTTGAGATTGTGGTTGCCAAGCGAAGATGAGAGGACTCTCCCTTCTTTTCTCTCTCTCTCTCTCTCTCTCTCTCTCTCTCTCTCTCTCTCTCTCGGTTTTGTATGACACTTGGAGAGGAAGTGCATAGAGTGACTCATGCACACAAGACTTCCTTCTAGGTTGGGGATAGCCGCAATTTTGCTAAGCCCTCAACCTTGAGATCCTTTTTAGGTACCTCACCAATTGAGTTCTTCGTCGCCCTCTCTATCCTTGTCACGGGCTTTCCTCATCCATTTCCTCTCTCTCTCTCTCTCTCTCTCTCTCTCTCTCTCTCTCTTTCCCCCTAGCCTGAGCATTCATTGGAGTTTTTAATATTGAATCTTGTTCTATTCTTCAGGTGCTACTCCATAACGTGCACACGTCATATCCAAATCCTTGCCTTGTTACATTACTTGTATTTTAATATATTATTTCGCATTTTGACATTTTTACCTTTTAAATCTCTTATGGTAAAAAATATTTGCCCCATTTTGTTTAGAATTTCATCTCATATAACATAGTGCACACTTATAAAGTGCCTCTCGTCTTCGTCTGGTGACCAAAATCTTGCACTTTGCTCCCATACACGGTGCACAATATGCTCAGTAACAAAGTTTGCCAAGTACAAGGATTGATATGGTAATAGTCATTTCTCCTCATAAAAACCAATTTGCAATGCATACATGAGAATGAGAGAGACACAAAGATCGTGTGTGTGTGTGTGTGTGTGTGTGTGTGTGTGTGTGTGTGTGTGTGTGTGTGTGTGAGAGAGAGAGAGAGAGAGAGAGAGAGAGAGAGAGAGAGAGTGAGTTTATCCCCTATCAAAGGGCACCAACCTTAAGGTTAGATTCCCTTTCTGGCTACTTAAAGATATAGTAGTGGTTCTAGACCAGTCGATCAGTTAGTCCGACCCCACTGCCACCTTCGACGATGGATTGTGGATATAGGAAAATGCTTCCACCCCCTCCCTTTCTTCTTAGCTTTCAATTTTGATTAGATGTTTTGTAAGGACCCTTGACTTTTGATTAGATTACATGTATTGTAAGGTCTTTTTTTAAGTGAACCAATGTGTGACACATGCAGCCCTCTGCTTTCTTAAAATTTTTAATGAGAAGCGGTTGAATCTTAGTTTATAGAACAAACTTTGCCCCCCAAAGGAGAGCGGATTGAGATAGGAGGCTTCACTGGTAGGCTTTACTGAGTAAATTCTTAGACAAATGTTGCAAAGCCGCCTCCAATCTCATTTGAAATGGAGAGACTAGATACTAGAGAAACACAGATCTACATTGGTCTCCTTAGGGCCCTTTTCTACAAGGTTTGGTTCTTGATGACCACTGGACCAAGATTGCAAGACCACTCAACAACAAAGGATTCGACATCTTGGCCTCTTTATGGAACCATCATGAAGGGGGGTGGAAATTGTTAGAAAGTTTACAAGAGGGCTATAACCTTTCCCTACAGAAAGACTCTTGGATGCACTCTCATACATTTTCCTCCCACTATGCTTTACGACAGTTGAGTGGAAAGCATGGAAGTGGCCGAGGGGAATTCATTTTCCTCTCCCTCGACAAAAAGCATCTACGAGAAGCTGGCTATCTCTGAGCAATGGGTTGGACATCTCAACAAAACTTGGTCCAAGAGATGGAGCGGGATCAAATGGAGCCAAGTGTTGTAAAACATATGGCTCTCTAAATGTGAAGATGATCAGAAAATTTTCTTGTGGAGAATGCTCTTTAGTTTTTTGTGGACCGGTGACATATGGGTTTTTTCTAAGAATGAACAACTTTTCCAAAAAAAGAACAGAGTACTGCATGCAGTACGAGTGTCGGAAACTTGTGGTTGGTTTCTTTCAAGCAAAAGGAAGAGGCTCCTCGAAAAGAAGAAGACATGACCTAGATGAGTATCTAGGGCGAATGTAGGAATATTTGTAACATGGATTAAGGGTTAATATAGGCTCCATGGTCTCAATCCCTTTGGGGGCTTTGCACCCATTTGAACCAATGTCTTTGTATACTTCAGATGACCCCTATGCAAAGGATATGCCAGGGTTTGATGCACTTTTTTGAGGCAATAAAATTCAAGTTCAAATGAGCATTTTTTATAAAAAATTTTAAAATAAGAAGTAATAGAGAAGAGAAGTAGAGAAACTTTATGTCTTGTAGCAAAATGCTTGATTTTTTGCATGGGATGGCAATCACTCGTTATACTGGGACAAATGGTCATTCTATTCTTTAATAAACTAATACAATGGTGCCACCTTCAATGATGGCACCATCAGTGGTGCTATGTGGATTTTCTTAGCTTAAGCATGTCAACGCTATCTACATAAGCCCTACATTGAGAGAGAGAGAGAGAGAGGTGCGCTTGATGTCTCTTTCTTGCCTTCAAACAATGGCATCCTTTCATACCTCTTAGACAATGGCATCCTCTCTCTCTCTCTCTCTCTCTCTCTCTCTCTCTATATATATATATATATATATATATATATATATATATATATACACTATTTATTTATTTATTTATTTATCCCATTACACAATACATTTATTCTCATTCTCCCTCCCTCTCTCTCTCTCTCTCTCTCTCAATTGTAACCTTGTTCATGTCAACTTTTCTCTAATTTTTAATCACATGAAGATGTATTTGCCTACTATATTGTACCTACTCTCTGTGAGCTTAAGCATGCATTCCAACTTTACTATGAACGCACACACACACACACACAGAGAGAGAGAGAGAGAGAGAGAGAGAGAGAGACGATTGAAACACTAATAATATATCTATTAATATTAAGAAAAATCCTTCGTATACTAAAAGTCTTGAAGCTCCCTTCCAAGTCCCCCCCAAAAAGAAAAAAAGAAAACAAATTCCCCGCAATTGCTCACCTTGTAAAGTAGTGCCGCCTCTGGAGACTGCATGGCCTTTGTGTTAGAACTTTCTGAAATGGAACATTTAATCTAAGAATAAGCATTAGAGAAGACAAGGTTAGACTCTTTGCAAGTTCTAATGGAAACCTTTATGTAGTAAACTTAGGCAAAAGCCTCACAACACCACACACACATATTAACTTGACACAAACATATAGAGTAGGTGGGGGGACATGGAGGGCTGCCCCCGGTGGGAGCACATGGCTGATTACGCTTTAGTGATAGCTTCCCTCGAGTCTTGAGCCTCCTTTTTTAGACCAGAGAAGCTGGCCTAGCTACACTCTGGCCTCTCTAAGGGGTAAACATGCATGCCTATATTTAGGAAAATCTTCAATGGTAGCAGCTTTGGCTCCAGTGGCAAAGGTGCCCAACCTCTATGGCACTCGCATGGTGGGCTACCGGCTTGGATGGGTTTGGCTTCCAATTAGCCAAGGTATGCATGGTGGGGTTTTTGGCTCTTTGTATACTCTATCTCAAGCACGATGGCTCTCAAATTTGGCCTCATTTGGAGGGGGTGATTCTCATTATTGCATGGTGCTCGTTCAGTCTGGTTGTAGTGATCTCATGGGTGTGGCCAATAGTGGTGGTTCAACTCGGTTTTTTGGTGGGTCTATCGAGGCATGGCATTTGCTACTGGTAGCAACGGCCCCATGGTGGCACCCCTCTTTCTTGGGATGGGGACTCTGGGTCCCACCCCTGTATTGGCTTTATGGATGGTATGGTTTTGATCAGTATGTTTGTCAGTATTTTAAGTCTTTTAATAATTGGGTTTGGCCTCCCGTGTTCAGGCTGGTTTGTTGTATGGTGATACAAGCATCCTTGTAGTCTTGGGTAGTCTTGATCCTCAAGGTAGTTCAGCTACATGAGGCTATTATGTAAATATTTTTAGTTTTTATACAGCTACAACCTCCACTTGTTGGCATAGATAATGCGCCAAAAACAAAAAAACTTGAAAACTAACTTCACCCTTTTAAGGTGCAGTTCAGGAAGGGGAGAGGGGGTAACCCCCCCCCCCCCCCCCCCCCCCCCCCCCCCCCCAAAACACCAATTGTGGGCCCTCCTTATTTGTTAGGATAGCCTTAGTAGTATGGGTTACAGAGCTAGATTGTTTGACCAAGCTATTTGTGCAAAAAAAAACTAAAGAATCGACACCCTGGCAGTGGGCAAATGGGAGTATGTTGTGAGACCAATAAAACAAGTTGGTATTGGGAATTTTGACCCTAGTACTCATACAGAGGCCCAATGTGCCAGATTTGTGGTAGCAATGATGAAGCAAGACCAAGTATGGGCTATTATGATGAAGGACATGATGGATAACACTAAGTTGTGCTCTCAAGGTGGCCAGTGGAAAGGGCTTGAGATGCACGTTAAGTTGCTTGCCCCGAGGAGGTCTAGCCTAAAACTTAGGGGCTTAACGAGCGAGCTAGTTTGGAAATGTAACACAACAGTGGAGGCTTTGGAATGGGGAGAGACTACAAGGTATTTTCACAACTCTATAACTCACTGGTCCCCTTGGATTTCTAAGGTAGGTAGCATCCTATTGAAACCTCTCTATAGGAGAGTTTCCAGGAAGATTAATAACAAAGGACTAAGATAACAGGGCGAGTTTTGGGAGAAAAGAAGCAGAAGTTGGAAAGTAGTAGACCAAAGCTACCCACTTTCACCTCAATGGGTATGAAAGACTGCTAGTAAATAGAGCTTTAGATCGTCTGAGATCACTCAAGAAAGCAAAGAAACGATCTATAAATGATCACAATTACTGGGGAAAAGGAGGAACTCTAGGGAGTGGAAAGAAGCCATCATATTCATGCCTAGATAACACTACAAGACATAGCTTTCAAAGTAGTGCATATCATTTATGGGGCTATGTAACTCCCTTTTTGTATCTTTTGGCCCCTTGTGGAATCAATGCCCCCTCAAGGCACATATTGTGCTTGAGGTTGATTACGCATTCTTTTCTGTGTCAATATAACATCTTCACTGAAAATTGTGAGTATGGCAAAACTTTTAGACCATTTGTGACAAATTACATGCTAAGCACTCAAGAACGGATCTCAAATGTCAAAAAGGAATAAAGATTAGAAAATCTTGAACAATCTAACCAAAATAGATACAACGGTATTTTGGGAATTTTTGAAAATTGAGGGGTATTTTGGGAAATTCCACAAATTAGAGGGGTATTTTGGTAATTTTTCCTTTTTACAAACATGCAAAATTCTTGTCCTTGATTTTGTTTTAAGATGAATAGAAAGTTAGGCTATTTATTGAATTTTTACTCTATTTTTCTCTATTTTGGAGCGAGCAAGGGAGTTGAAATGCAGTCAATAAAGGAAATGTCAAGAACCCCTCTCATGGGACAACCTCAGCCCCTCGGAGCAAGCCCTCTCCGAGATCCACCATAACTCCAGCAAGACCCTATAGATACAAACCTTGCAGAGATCTACCTACAGCCTCCCTACCCATGCAAATCTCATAGGTTGCTCATGCCTGTTCAAACGAGCTACCTTGATGCTCCATTCCCACTGGTTGCAAGGCAGAGATAAAATAATTCATTGGCTCATGCAAGCATTTGTTATCTTGTTAGCATTCATTGGTGCTTCTATATTGTTCTAGGAGAAATGTCTCACTAGGTATAAACCCTAGAGGAGGGAGAACCAATTGATTAGAAATAGGCAAGTCCTTTTTTTTTTTTGGCAATACATAATGAAGCGTACCAAAAATAATTACATCACCTACATGCGTAGACCTAGCCATGGATGTCACAACCATTCGAATATAAGAAACACAAAGTTGCAAATGTAAGTCCATAGGAGTGGGCCTTTTACAATGAATCCCCTAATTGATACAAAAAGCAAAAAGATACATCTTTTCATGAAGCACTGTACCCAAGAATAATCTGAACATTAGAAAGATCAGAAGCTGCACCATGAGAGGCCACCACCTCGGGTGGTATGCCATCCCACACCAAAATGCTCACGACGCAAGACCAAGCCAAACCAAAAGCATTCAAAGCAGAGCCATGGTAGCAAAGATTGAGCATATGTACCTTCATGAACTAGGAATCCAGACCGCTAGGCTTTTTGGGCAGCCATGCCCCATCAAAGGCCTCCGCTCGCTACTAGGGGGGCACCTGTTAGTCTGCCACATGAAAGGGGAGCTTGCAAGGGGAGATACAGCATGCACCGCCCACCAGTTATCATCCTAGGAGGAGATGGGAGAGGCAGACACCCCCAAAGCCAAAAAGAGAGGGATCGGCATGGAAGGGGTGTTGGTAAAGAGGGCAGTCCAACCTAGTCCCTCACTACAAAATAGAACGTTGGTTGCTACCTCCAAGCAACACCACCCAACATGCTTTGAATCCACCCCTCCCTTTTGCAACACCAATTGCGAGCACTCTTGCTCAATGGCACCATAGAGCCCATTCCATCAACCTTAGAGAAGCCACTAAAATAGGCAAGTCTTTTTATTATCATGAGTGCATACATGGTGATGGTACATGAAATCTAGAAAAGATATCAAGAAATTCTCTTCCAAACTTATAAAATATTATCCAAAGTACGTGAAAATTATAATCCCTCAGGTTTGTACACAACCTTAACAGTAACTACACTCATGAAGAGCACCGATACAATATAGCAATTGATGTTTCACTATAACCCATACCCTAGTCTACGAAAAGAACAAGCAAGGTGCATGAAATAATCCATGGTAACTACTTATATATGCGTTTGAACATTTCTATAACTCTCATGTAAAAACAATTCTTTGTGATTGGAATTAAATATAAAAAGTCGTGTGACTAAATATGCAACATTTGAAAATTCGATTAACAACAACATAAAACATTTAGTTCCTTTAAATTTTCAATGTCTTATGTTGCATGTATACTAGATCTACCATTCCATTACTTAAGGTGATACTATTTGATGGTTATGCAAGCCACACATTTGGTGATTTATGTCATCCCAAAACTAAGCATCTTGAATTTCTTATTTTTTATTTATCAGAGATTGGCCTTAAAATAAGGTCCACTTTTGGATTTGTTCATTCATCTCATTTATTTGTATATAAATACCTCATATGGACACAATTGGGGAATCTATGGACACTCTCATTGGTTTTCATAGCATTGGTTGTTTGGCAAGAACATATGCAGTATAAATTTTCTTAAATGAGCTTGAAATACAAGATGCATGTGAGTTTGAAACCTTGAAAAACTCTTAGTTGATGGTTGTCGCCTATAGATACAATATAGACCTTAAGGTTTTTTTCACAAAGTCGTTCTGTTAATGAAAAACCTTTGAAAACCAAAATTTTCCTCTTTGTTAGCATTTTCAAGATTTGGATTTTTTTTATCATAACAAAAAACAACTTTAATATTTAAGTTATAAAGCTCAAGTTCTTGTTATAATAAAAGTTTCGACCTATCCATAAACCTTGAACCCCATGCAAAATCTCATTTTTATGAGAAGTTATGTTTAATTTATGAAAATTTTGTTAAAATTGCACTAATTTTTTATGATTTTCCATCTTAAAGCTTATCATCATAATCTAATATGAAATTAATTTGAAAATTTTTCAAATGTTGGCTATGTTCTTCACCTCATAACTGACCTAAGGTATGAACATGACCTATAAATTTTGTTTCTAGCTTCACCAAATAATTATAACAAGTTGCTAGAAAAACATGACACTGTAGTGTCTCTTGACAGTGAGTGTCCAATTACAAAACTAATGTTAAGTATGAACAACTCTAAAATATATTTGAAAGTTGGCTTGTGGAAAGGGCTGGAAGTTCACGATAAGCTTATTTCCCCCCACTGGACCATCCTTAAACTTGGGGGCTCGACGGGCGAGCTCATTCAAAAATATAACAAGGCAACATAATCTTTAGAGTGGGGAGAGCTTACAACATATTTCCACAACTCTATGACTCAGTGGTCCCCTTGACTCTCTAAGGCTGGAAGCATATCTATGACCCCTTTCTAGAGGGAAGTTGCCAGACAAATCAATAACAAAGGTATCAAAGATCTTGGCCAACTTTGGGACTACATTAGTTATAGTTGGAAAGGAATACACCAACTAGCTAGTCGGTATAACATTAGTGGGATTGAAAGCTTGCTCATTAGCAGAGCTCTTGAAGAGCTTAATAGGTGGTATCTCTCAAGTTTGTGATTCTAGATTCGAGTGGAAATCATGGCAGTTGCAGAAGGACAAACAATTTTTGAAGCCACAAACCAAGGGAGTGTTCTTCTCACTTAAATTATGGGGCAAGCAATGGTCAGAGTTAAGATGGGAAACAATTTTGAAGATCATATGGCACCTACATTGGCTGCTTAAGATGAAGGCCTTCATATGGAAGGTGTTATGGGGAGCCTTGCCAACTGGTGTGAAAGTTCTCACTATGCGTTTGGATCCCTGTCATAGTGCAGATCCACTAGTTTTGAAGAGCATATGGCACCTACATTGGTTGCTTAAGATGAAGGCCTTCATATGGAAGGTGTTATGGGGAGCCTTGCCAAGTGGTGTGAAAGTTCTCACTATGCGTTTGGATCGCTGTCATAGTGCAGATCCACTAGTGAAGACCTCCCCCATCTTTTCAAGGAGTGATTAGTGTCCATGCTTGGAAATTTTGCTAATGGGTTCAAAAAACCTGTAAAATTTGGGTTCTACAAGAACGATCTCTTCTTGGGAGAGAAAGTATATAAGAGTCAATTGCTTCTTATAGCAACACAAATAGTGAGATTTTGCTACTTTAAACATGTATGGAAGGCAAGGAAATGCCGTATCTTTGAGAACACCATTATAACAATTAAATTCTCAAAGATAAGCCAAGAAAGCAGGGGGAAAATCATCACCACTTGGAAACAAAAAAAATTTGATGAATGGATTAGCCTTCAACACCACTATGTTGGACATAAGGTTGCAGGGAAACACACACAGCTTGGAGAAGACAAAGAATCTCAAGGCACACAACAAAGAGTAGTATTACTTAGTGAGCAATGGAAAGATGAATTAGCCCTAGAGTGATGGGCGAATATAAATGCATGAGGGGGAAAACCTCCTAGTGAGGAAAAAAATGTCTCGAAGGTCCTAAATGTGTTCACACACATCACTGCCACATGTATATGGCCCTTGGGAGTGATGCAATGAACAAGCTATGTCACATAATGTATAGGGAAGTACCATGCCCTAAGTGCATGATCCATCCACAAAGGGAAGTAAGCCCAAAGCTTTTCAAAAATCGTTGAACTTCTCACGAGGAAATGTGTTTGTGAATAGATTTGCAAAGTTGTCCTCAGTTGGCACATAAGACAAGTTGATCTCTCCTACTGAGAGTCTCCCTAACATAGTGGTAATTCACTTCGATGTGCTTTGTGGGAGCATGAAAAATTGGGTTCCTTGTAATTTCCAATGCACTTTGAATGTCAGTGTAGCTGATGGTGGCAGTGTCTTGTCCAACAACTAAATCAATCATAAGGTGTTTGAGCCATACACACTCAACTGTAGCTATAAAGACTGCCATGTACTTAGCCTCCCAATTGGAAGTGGCCATAGTAGGTTGCTTCTTGTTTAAACATGATAGGTATGAAGTGCCAAGCATGAAACAAAAACCACTTGTGGACACTCATGTGTCAAAACAACCAAACCAATCTGAGTCTGAAAAGCATGTAAATCTAGCAACAATGGTCCCCCTTGGGATAAAACAACCCAAGATGCAAAGTGCCACTCAAGTAGCAAAAACTCCCCTTGACAGCATGCCAATGCTTAGACCCTGGGCTATGCATAAATCTCTATTGACATGCGAGACTACAAAGTAAATATCAGGCCACGTATTGCACACATAAATAAGGCATCCATTGGTAAAGAGTTACATTGGTAGGATCAACATCATCATAAAGACTCAATTTTTAAACCTTTTCCATGGGAGTGGAAATAGGGTTGCAATCCTCAAGTCCAAACTTGCATAGCAATGTCTCTATAGAACTTATTTGACACAAGGAAATACCACCATCACACTACTTAAATTGTATGCACAAGTAATAATGTAGTATCCCCAAATCTTTCATCTTGAAAGTAGCATTCAGATTAGCGTTAAATTCAGCAATATGTGCCTCATTTGAACGAGTGATTGGCAAATCATCCACATATAGAACAACAATGAGAAGTACATCACCCTCATACTTTACATACAAGGTGCTTTCTTTTGGACTATTACAAAATCATAGTTTAACCAAATGAGTGTCAGCTTTCTCATACCAAGCACAAGGAAAATGCTTTAACCCATACAAATCTTTCTTAAATTTGCACACTTTATCCTCTTGTCCTTTCTTGACAAAACTGTGAGACTGCGTTACAAAACTTCCTCAAATATGTCACCATTTAGTAACAATATCTTATTGATATATGCCCCATCCAAAATGATCTTCCAATGCACATTGAAAATGCACAGTAGTCATATGACAAGTGGGAGCAAAAGTCTCTTCATAATCTATGCCTTTATGTTGTGCATAGCCTTTTGCAACAATTCGAGTCTTATAGCAATCAATCTTGCCATCTAGCTTATGTTTTAACTTGTAAACCCACTTCGTACTGATGGCCTTTTTGCTAGGATGAAAATCACATAAAGTCCAACCTGCTCATTCTTAAACCTTTCCACATCAAGTACATCCTGTACATCTGCATCAGTAATAGACTGCTATGTAGCATTTTTGAAACCCCCATAGGTTGTACATTTGCCTCATTGGAATTTACATTCAAGTTTCCACCACTGAAAAGAGGCAACAAACTGTCATAAATGTTTTGTGAGCTTGCAAGGACTGATCAGAATCTTCCACAAACACATCTCGTCAGACAAGATATGGTTTGTTTGCGGATGGTACAACATGTAACCTTTGCTTTGAGTACTATAATCAACAAAAATGCATTTAACAACCTTATCATTCAATTTTTTGAGATGCACTTGTGGCACCAAAGCATGAGCTAAACAACCAAAAATACGCATGTGATCAATAGATGGCTTTCTATCATGCCATGTTTCTTATGGAGTCATAGACTGCAAAGCTTTTGTATTACACTTATTAAGTACATAAGTAGCACACATGATGGCCTCAAGACAAAAAGAATGTGGCAAAGCTTGACTCTTGATCATATATCGTGCCATCTCCATAAGTGGCCTATTTTTCCTTTCAACAACACCATTTTGTTGAGATGTATATGATATTTTACATTGGTGTTTTATCCAGAAATCCATTAAACTCATGAGACATATACTCCCCCCCTCGATCTGAACGAAGGGATGACCTTAAGAAGGCAACATTTTTTTCTTTAATAAATTGAGTGATTCTTAGAACGCATTTGACATGTTAATGGAGCGAGATTAGAGAGAGAGAGAGAGAGAGAGAGAGAGAGAGAGAGAGAGAGAGAGAGATGCACGTGCACACACACCCACACACACACACTCACTCACTCACTCACTCAATTTCATAAAGAAAATGTTCAAATGAGTATAATAAGGTTTCATTACAAAGAAAACTTAAAGGGTCAGATTGCCAGGACATTTGTAAGGTTCTTTCTCATATATATATCAAAAAATATTTGACATTGCACAGTAGTGATAAAACGTGCAGGGCCCAAAGTGAAAAAGGCTCGAGAGATTGCAAACTGGGAGCTGAAGGAAGAAGTAGAGGAGATCTCCAAAAGAAAGAAAGAAGGAAGAGATATTGAGGAAGAGCACAAAAGATGTCTTGAGGCCAAAATGTATCTCACTGATTTGCAAGCTGAAGAGATCAGTAAGACCCAATAGTTGGCCAGAGAGCTTGCCCTCAAACTCAAACCTGCCAACCAAACTCATTTTTTTAGAGCTCTTAAAGTTAAAAGAAGAAGGGACTCTATCACATCAATCACCATTGAGAGGGGAAACGAAGTACGATACCAGAACGTTATGGTCAAACTCATGCTTGACCATCTCTGTCAAATTATTGACCAGCCTGAAGTTTCCACTCAAGGGGGTTGAGAAGGTCATAGCCCATCTGCTTGGTACAATTAAATGTGATATATTCCCTACTGAACCAAAAGCACTAGAGAGAACAATCTCTATCGATGAATGTTGGATTGCCTTGCAGGCAATGGGGAAGGAAAAGTCCCCTAGGTGGACACTAGAAACAGAGTATTAAGGCCAATTAAGAGACTAAATTTCCGCCATACATGAAGGTGCTATGGGAAAACTTGCCTACTGGGATCATGGTGCACACTAGAGGGCTCGGTTCTGACACCTGCACTGGTTGTCTAGACCCATTATGTGTTCTTCAAGTGTCCTACTTCATGGGGGCTGACCGCCAAGATTTGCAAATGGGTACGGAGGACTTGGAAGATCATCTTTTTTATTGATGACTTGATCTTGGGGAGGGCATAGATTCCAAATCCTGGCCATCTTGGTGTGCACCCAAATTACTAGATTTTGCTACATGAACTAGGTCTAGAGGTCTAGGAACCTTTGGGTTTTTGAGGCCAAACTAGGTGTGGCCCGTTTTGATGATATCATACGTATGAGAACACTTGAGAGGGTAGGTTCTTTATCGCTTGTTTTTTTTCCTCTATGTTTGCGTACAAGCCTTTGTTGGAACCCTAGCCCCCCCAAGGCACATGTAGTGCTTGAGGGCAACTATATTCTTTTTGAGTTAATATAATTTCTCTCTACTAACAATTGTGAGTATGACTGGGGAAAAAAACCTTGCATAGAAGCAATTCAAATAAACATTCTTCATAGTTTATTAACAAGCCATGGTGCGAATGACCAACTATTAGAATTATATGGTGTGAGTTTTGTTTGAAATGACTTGAAATGTCAACAATCAAAGTTAATGTGATGATGACCATTGGATTGTGAGAGGTGCAGAGGAATTGCACGTTTTCTCTACCACTCCCCTATGGAAGAAATGGTTTTCGGAGCATACATTTACTATTGTATGGAGGTTTCCATCGAGGCAAAAAGGGTGTCATTTACATGCTACAAAGAGAAGCTTCCAAATTGAGCTTCTTATTCATATAGAACTACTCTATCACACTTGAGTTTTGCACCCCAAAAAAAGTTGTTATATCACATGCATCCAAGCGGTATTATAAGAATTCCTTGTTTCTTAATTTCTTAAAATTATACCACTCAATCTCTTATTCATATCTTTTTTTTTTTAGAAGTAAGTTCTTTACACGGTGTCTCTCTATAAACAAAAATGTAACCTTTTTATAAATTATGAATATCTTTCTATCGAACCCACATGATAGGCACTTATATATTAAGTGACCACTCCTAAGAAAATACATAGGTGAATGATGGTACATGATCCCAGTAGAAATAGGAGTGGAAGCCCTTGGTATACCCTTAGGCTAAGAGTTTGTCACATTTTTCATTCTTCAAGATTAGTGTAGATCTTAAGGGGTACACTATGTAATCATGCTAGTGTATCACATGAGTTCAGCAAGAGAAGGTTTTTAATACAAACATTTTTAAAAAAATTAACAAAGATATGTACATTAACAAACAGGATTTTTAGATTTTATTTTTAAAAAAAATAAAATAGAAGATATATTATACATTCAAACATGTTTTTTTTTTTAATTACCCCAAACACACAAACAAACTCACATTATATAAAGGGGTTCTAAATAATGCACCCATTGCCGTGTAGATGCCATAGACTTGCACATTATAAAATCATGCTAAAACAAAAAGAGAAGAATACAACGAGATTTGGTTCAAACTTCTATGTCTTTTTCTCATTCCCTCTTTATACTATGTGTTTGTGTCTTGTTTCATTGTTTTGATTGCCTTTAAAGCAAAATAATGACGCAGATTGTTCCCATTCCCTTGTCGGAATTAAGGTTGCACAAAAATACACACAGCCTGGAGAAAACAAAGGAAGCTCAAGGCACACAAAAGAGAATGTATTAAAGATCAGTTAGCCCTAGAGTGATGGGCGTATATACAATTCATAAGGGGGCAAACCTCCTAGTGAGGGAAAAAATGCCTCGGCGGTCCTAAGTGTGTTCGCACACATCACTACCACCCAAAGCTTTGCAGAAAGCTTCAAACTTCTCACGAGACAATACCTTTGTGAAAAGATCTGCAAGGTTGTCCTGTGTTGGCACATAAACCAAGTTGATCTCTCCTGTTGAGAGCCTCTCCCTGACATAGTGGTAATGCACCTCAATGTGCTTTGTGCGAGCATGAAAAATTGGGTTCCTCGCAATTGCAAATGCACTCTAACTGTCAATGTAGATAGTGTTGGCAGTGTCTTGTCCAACACCCAAATTGGCCATAAGACGTCTGAGCCATATACACTCAACCGTAGCTGTGAAGACTGGCATGTACTCAGCCTTACAACTAGAAGTGGCCACAGTATGTTGCTTCTTGCTCAACCATGAAATGCATGAGCTACCAAGCATGAAACAAAAACCATTTGTGGACACTCGTGTGTCAAAACAACCAACCCAATTTGAGTCCGAAAAAGCATGTAAGTCTGGTGGCAATGATTCCCCCTTGGGATAAAACAAGCCAAGATGTAAAGTGCTACTCAAGTAGAGAAAAATCCTCTTGATAGCTTGTCAATGCTTAGACCATAGGCTATGCATGAATCTGTTGACCTATGAAATTGCAAACTGAATATCCGGCCTCGTGTTGGATACATAAATGAGGTAGCCAACAGCAGTTTGGTAAAGAGTGACATCGACAGGATCACCAACATCATGAAGACTCAATTTCAAACATGTTTCCATGGGAGTGGCAATAGGTCCGACTCAACGTGTTTGGTTTGCCATGTTGATCTGGTTTCAAGCGCCACATCATGCCAACACGTAATTCGATGAGTTACATGTCGTTATGATGTGGCGCTTGAAGCCAGATCGACGTAGCAAACCAAACACACCAAGTTCGACCATAATGTAACTTGTCGAGTTACGTAGCAATGTAACTCACCAAGTTACGTGGTGGCTTCAACGTGTAACTCGACGAGTTTGGGGCAAGACCACATAGCAGGTAGTGGTGCTTCAAGAGCAAGAGTATCTCGTTGAGTGATTCGCATCGCAGATACCATGCTTGGGGGAACTGCAAAAAGTGGGTACGCTTGATAATGCCTTAGAATGGGTACCCAGCATTAGAGGAGCACTTAGAATGGTCAACAAAGTTAAGGTTGAAGGGGGCTTTGATGAGATCTCCTTTGTCTAAGAAATGTCCTCCTTTCAAAACTCTGAGTCTACAATCTTCAACCGTGGATGCTGGTAGATTAGCCAAATAAACCCCAAGTTTTGCTAAGGATTGGATCCAAAAAGGCTTTGTTGTTGGAATTAGGGTTGCACAAAAACACACACAGCTTGGAGAAGACGAAGGAAGCTCAAGCACATAATAGAGAGTGTATTACTTAGTGTGCAATGGAAAGATAAGATAGCCCTAGAGTGATGGGTGTATATACAATGCATGGGGGAGGGAAAACCTCCTAGTGAAGAAAAAAAATGCCTCGATGATCCTAAGTGTGTTCATACACATCACTACCACATGTATATGGTAACAAATCCCTCCTAGAGTGATGCGGTGAATGAGAGTTGGCACGTAGAGTAAAGGGAACTGCCATGTCCTGAGGGCATGATCAGTCGGAGTAAGCCCAAAGCTTTGTGGAAAGCTTCAAACTTCTCACCAGACAATGCCTTTGTGAAAAGATCTGCAAGGTTTTCCGGTGTTGGCACATAATCTAGGCTGATCTCTCCTGTTGAGAGCCTCTCCCTGACATAGTGGTAATGCACCTCAATGTGCTTTGTGCAAGCATGAAAATTTGGGTTCCTTGCAACTACCAATGCTCTATGACTATCAATGTAAATAGGGTTGGCAGTTTCTTGTCCAACATCCAAATTAGCAATAAGGCGTTTAAGCCATACACACTCAACCGTAGCTGTGAAGATTGCCATGTACTTAGCATCAAAATTGGAAGTGGCCACATTAGGTTGCTTCTTGCTCAACCATGATATGCATGAGCTGCCAAGAATGAAATAAAAACCACTTATGGACACTCGTGTGTCAAAACAATCAGCCCAATTTGAGTCCAAAAAAGTGCAAATCTGGCGGCAATGACCCCCCTTGGGATAAAACAAGCCAAGATGTAAAGTACCACTCAAGTAGCAAAAAATCCTCTTGATAACCTGCCAATGCTTAGACCCTGGGCTATGCATGAATCTGCTGACCGTGAGACTGCAAAATGAATATCCGACCTCGTGTTGCATACATACATGAGGCAGCCAACAACAGTTTGGTAAAGAGTGACATATGTAGGATCACCAACATCATGAAGACTCAATTTCAAACCTTTTTCCATGGGAGTGGCAATAGGTTTGCAATCCTCAAGTCCAAACTTCATGTCTCTATGTAACTTGTCTAACACAAGGCAATACCACCATCACACTACTTAAATTGTATACCCAAGTAATGATGCAACAGCCCCAAATCTTTCATCTTGAAAGTAGCATTCAAATCAGCTCTAAATTCAGCAATATGTCTCTCATTTGGTCCAGTGATCAACAAGTCATCCTTGTAGAGAACCACAATGAGAAGTACATCACCCTCACGCTTTACATACAGTGTGCTTTCTATTGGACTATTACGAAAGCTCGTTTGACCAAATGAGTGTCAGCCTTCTCATACCAAGCACGAGGAGATTGCTTCAACCTGTACAAAGCTTTGTTACATTTGCACACCTTATCCTCTTGTCCTTTCTTGACAAAACCTCAAGGCTGCATTACATAAACTTCCTTAAATATGTCACCATTCAAGAAAGCAGTAACAATGTCTTATTAATGTACATCCCAACCAAAATGAGCTTCCAATGCACATAGAAAACGCATAGTAGTCATACGACAAGTGGGAGAAAAAGTCTCTTCATAATCTATGCCTTTTTGTTGTGCATAACCCTTTGCAACAAGTCGAGCCTTATAGCTATCAATCTCACCATCCGGCTTGCGTTTCAACTTGTAAACCCACTTTGTACCAATGGAAGCCATCCAATTTTTTGAATTCGTGCTTCATCAAAAGACAGAGGTTCCTCAACATCATGTAAGCTAGACACAACCAAAGCATAACAATCTCATGCATAAGATGCATGGAGAGAGCTTGAACGAGTGCGACTAGACAAAGGTACATCCAATTTACTGTCACGCAATGTATGCACCAGCCATTTTGGCATACCTCTAGCCTGCTCATTTTCAGCCCTTTCCTCATCAAGTACATCATGTACATTTACATCAATAATAGGCTGATCTGTCACATTTTCAGAAACCCCCATAGGCTGTACATTTGCCTCATTGGGATTTACATTCAGACTTCCACCACTGAAAAGAGGAAACAAAGTGTCATAAATGTCTTGTGAGCTTACATTACTGTCTCTAGTACATGATATCAAGGGCTGAACAGAATCTTCCACAAAACACAACATCTCGTGAAACTTCACTTTTTTTGTAATTGATACAACCCGTAACCTTTGCTTTCAACAATATAACCAACAAAAATACATTTGACAGTCTTATCATCCAATTTTTTGTGTTGTGTTTGTGGCACCAAAGCGTAGCCAAAAACACGCATGTGCTCAAATGAAGGCTTTCTATCATGCCATGTTTCATATGGAGTCATAGACTGCAAAGCTTTTGTAGGATACCTATTGAGTACATAAGTGGCATACATGATGGCCTCAAGCCAAAACGAATTTTTCTTTTCTGTAAGTGACCTGTTTTTCCTCTCAGCAACACCGTTTTGTTGAGGCGTATAAGGCGTTGTACACTGGTGTTTTATCCCACGACTAGCCAAAAAGGCATTGAATTCAGGAGACATGCGCTCCCCCCCTCGATCGCAAACAGAGGGTGTCCATAGCACATTTTGAGACATTTTCAACTATAGCTAGAAATTGTTTGAAGCACATAAACACTTCGGGCTTTGCCTTAAGCGAATACACCCATGCATGCCTGGAGTAATCATGAATAAAAGTCACAAAGTAAAGGTAATTGCCCAAGGACGGAGTTTGCATGGGTCCACAAACATCACTATGCACAAGCTTCAACCTACATGTGGCCCTAAACCATCCTTTGGAAACTTAAAACGCTGCATCTTACCCAAAATACAGCCTTCACAAATATGTTTGACAGGTGCTTCAAGAAACGGCAAAGAAGCAACCAAATCAAATTTCTGCAAATGCAGCAAACTGGAAAAATTCAAATGTCCAAAATGTGCATGCCAAAGTTTTGCATCTGAAATAGCCTTTGAATCCACAACTGCATTTGAAAATTTTGCCCACACTTCTCTTACAAAGTGAGCTTATACAACCCACGACATAAAATGACAGATGCAACAATTTCATCAGGAAAACTGAGATCATGTACTGTGCATCTGTCATCTACAAATTTGACTACAAGACCAAGTCTAGCAAGTGCAAATACAAACGAAATATTCTTCTTGATCCCATGTATATAAAGTGCATCAAAAAGTGTGAAAGAACTGCCATTTGTAGTAGTAAGCACAATCTTTCCAACTCCCTGATTCGGATAAGAGACATTGTTGGTACAAGTAACTGAATTCCCATAAGGGACAGACTCAAGAGAGGTGAACAAATCACGATGTGAGGTAATGTGCTTTGTAGCACCACTGTCAAAATACCACACAATTGAATTTGTAGCAAGTGACATGCATGCATCGTGGGAAACAGGATTATAAGTGCACTTTGTAATAAAAGCCCATTCTGCATCAACATCAACATCACAAACTCCTTTTACAGAACACTCAACAATATCTGCATTTGTAGTGAACCAGCATTAGTAGTGGAACCAGTCTCTTGCTTCTTAGCCTCTTTGGCCTTCAACTCGGGACACTGCTTAATCAAGTGATCATTAGCTTTACAATAATGTCAGCACGTCTTCTTTTTGCCCTTATCACCAGAATTTCCTAACGAATTGCTGCCAGCAGAAGCATTAGGAACAGGTGATTTTCCACTCACAGAAGCACCATGAGAAGTGGCTGCATTAATGCTACCACCTTTTCTTTGAGCATCAATAAAGGCATGTTCAACTGCATGGCTGTCTAGTCCTGTTTTTTTCTAAAAAGTGACTCTTGCAACATCAATGTGCATAATGCATCAAACTTAAAAACTTCAGGATTTCCTTGGGTTATAAGTCTCCAAGTACTAGCAAAAATCTGGTAAGAATCTGGCAAGGCATCAAGAACATTCTGCACAAGGGAACTGTCTAAAATGACTTCACCTGCAGAAATAAGTTTCTCATTGATATCCTTGACACCACCAAGGAAAGTGTCCATATCATCTTCCTCATGCATAATCTTTGACTCCAACTCTTTACGCAGCAATGCAAGTTTGCCTCATTGAGATTTGCATAAAGACTAGCCAGAATATCCCAAGCCTGTTTTGCAGATTTTGTTGAACAAATGTGAGGAGTAATAGTGCACTTCACAGACAATGCATGTGCCTGCGCATATTTACATCCCAACGAGCTTGTTTTGTCGTAGGTAAAACAACTCTAACAGAAGCAATCCTTGTAGCAAGACCTACAACATCCTCAACATCGCCTACATCCTCAGAACCAGGACATCTTCAACACATCTGAGTTGTTGTCAGCCATGGTGAATGCCTTCACCTGATGCAAAAACTGTCCGAAAAGAGGAGAAACGAAGCGAAAACAACATGTACTATATAGCACAAACCGTAGAATATTGTAAGGGACCCGTTATGCAAAAAACAGCATTGGAAAAAAATTGCACAAAATGACAAAATAGCCTGCACAGTACTGCTTGTAGTGGAAACAGAGGCCGTAATGAACCCGAATCAAAAATCTGAGCACATGTGTGTTGGAGCTGCTGGTGACTAAGCCTGAGAGAACGTAACCTGCTTTAATACCAATTGTTGGAATTATGGTTGCAGGAAAACATATACAACTTGGAGAAGACAAAGGAAGCTCAAGGCACACAATAGAGAGTGTATTACTTACTGTGCAATGGAAAGATAAGATAGCCCTAGAGTGATGGGCGTATATACAATGCACAAGGGGAAAAACCTCCTAGAGGGAAAAAATGCCCCGTCGGTCCTAAGTGTGTTCACACATATCACTACCACATGAATATGGTAACATTTGTTGGGAGGACCCAGAGTTGATGGTCCACACCAAAGGACTCAACTTCAATTTGTCTAATTGGTAAAAAAGAAAAAACTTTACAAACTTTGGGTACCATTTTGAAAAGGTTAGAGTTGTTGAGGGAGCAGAGATTGTTTTGAAATTCCTTGACGGCTTCCAGAGTAGCACTATCTCTACAAAAGATGCCCCCCATCTAAGGATAGCTGGAGTAGTGGGGACACTGATAAAAGCTGGGTTGAGACCACATCACTTTTTGAGAAAGTTAGATAGCTTAGCCCTCGATGAAGAGAATTGTGCTAACTCTTGTTGGTAGTGTAGAGAAAGTATGGATAGTTGGGCAATGTACTGGGAAATCATAGCCACCCCATCTTTGGATTCCTTGTCAAAATTTGCCAAGATTTTGACCCAATCATTAAGAGAAAGCATGCGCAAGATAGAAGAGTGTTTATCTGTAGCTAAGGCCAATTCATAAATAAGTTGAGAATCATCCAAGCTACTAATACATCTCAGAGAGAGGTTTCAAAGTTAATACCATGCCTTGCAAAAGAGCAAGGGTCTACAATAGACAAAATGATCAGTCCACAAGAGATTACTTAGGGTAAGAGGTTACGATGCTTTTGGCCTTTCGGGCAAGAAAAGGTCGAGTTCTAACATCCAGGGCTTTTTTTGGAGGATGTTCCTTTATGTAAAGCCTAATTTGTTCTAAAATCCTTGTATGCTTCTCCAAGTAGTGGATAACTCTAATGCGAGCAGTCAATTTATAGTGTATGTGATCCTGAAAGTTAATACAAAATTTTACGTTAGTAATGTAGGATGGACCTGCAACCCTTAAACCGGCAAAAGTAAAAAGACTATGATAGCCATGAGTAGGTATCCAAAATTATAGTCTAAGAGGGATTGCCTAACACCGGCCAGCCTAAATAGGAATTATAGATAGTGGGCCCAACTTTGCACTACAATTCAAGCAAATTCCTAAAGCCAACATCCTGGTTTTCCCAAAGAACTGGGAAAGTGTTGTGTATAGAACGTGTGTGTAGCTGCTTTACTTATATAATAAAACATAAATGAACCTTTTAGTTCAAAATACAGATGGCTTTAGACAAGCATTAGGAAATTTCGGAGGTCATTTGGAGGGCCTTCTAAAAAAATGTATTTTTTGCACTCTCTCTCTAGAAAAAATGGCAAATAATAGAGGTGGGTCTTTCATGGTAAAAGTTCAAAAAGTGTACTTTAAGTAGATTCCTTACTCTTCTGAACATTCGTTCGTAATGATTGAGGGATAATCTTCTTTTCAGTTGCATTGAATGAACCTCGTCAATATGGAGGGAATGAGGCTAACATGGAGGGATGAAGGCATAGCCGCTATTCACTTTCCATTAAACCTGCACATTTGGCTAATGGCGCACTCCTCAAATGGCACAAATGTTACGCAGAAACGAGCCAAATATCACCTTCACATTGATTTGGACAATGAGTACCAAGCGTAGTAAAACAAACACACATATACCTCCCGCATCCATAGACACGCTCAGAGCTCAGTGAGCTAAACACATAGATATCTGGACGAGAGGCTCTCTCTACCCTAAGAATCCAATGACTAATGCGTCTCCACCGTTTGTCAATCCTACAAGCTTATTGACCTTTGCTGGTGATGGAGAAAAGGGCCTTTTGGGTTATTGTAAATCTCTTCCAAGGGAAGTTGAAACTTATAAGGGCATTCTCTAAGCTCAACAATGTGAGATTGTTCGTCTTTCACATTTACATTCTACAGATCAGGTTACCATTTTGCAACACAAAACAGAGGTACAAGAACTGAAAGGAAAGGTACGAAGTTGTCAAATGAAAGACACCATCTTGGGTGGTCGTATCCGAAAGAAGAAATTACGCAATCTTGAAACATTGCAGGTTGCATCCGGAGGTCTCAAGAAAAGAATCCGAGCATTAAGGTGATGCTTCTTGGTTGGCACTTATCAGTAGAAGCCTGGCAGCAGATATAGTACATGACAAGAAGTTTAAGGTCCTACAACGAAATGTAGTGGACCGCTTTATTTCAGAGAACTCAGTGCCTGCAAAAGAGATACAAGGCACACTTGATTCACTTGGTGTAAGCAAAAGAGGATATTCGGCTATACAAAAATCTGTCTCATCCATCTTTGTTAAGAAGGGTATAAAATCCAAACTTTACCATTAGCCTCAAGTGTTTGGAAAGAGAGGCTTCAACTTAACGAGGCATAGGGAGACCATCTTGGACAGCCCTTTCATATTAAAGCAACTTACAGTGGCCATGGAGCAAACATGGCATATGATGAGTTCAATAATATTTTTATGGACCTGCAGATATTACAGAAGAGAATGGTGGAGTTTTACAACATCACATTTGAAGAGTCACGAGGGGTATTACATTTTGTGTTAAAACTGGATGAGTGTGAGCTTGTTAAAGAGAAAAAGCTAGAGCGTGTTACTATTACTTTACTGAATAGAGCCCTCTCAAAGTGTCCCAGTGATGATCCTTTGTATTTTAGTGTTCAATCAGAATCTAACATATGGTGGCTTGGTGCGTTTGAGGTAAGCGAGATTCTCAAGTAAGCTCAAATGTTCACATCTACTTAAGTCTCATTTATTTTGTGTTGCATGTAAAGAAAGCAGATCATGAGATTCTATATTGGGTGTTCCATCGAACTAATATTCCGGAGGTGATTGATCGACAAACTAACCAGGGACAGGTACTACGTCTAGATGGAAGGGGAGACTTTCAAGTTCAGTGGCATCTTGCAGGTGACCTCAAAACATTAAAGTGCATGTATAATTGTGGAATGGGTGCAATGGCAAAGTCGCTGTGTTTGTTCTGCATGGAGCCTGCAAAGGTCATGGACCCAAAGTGGTGGAGAAAAGCTCCAACACGTCACATTGAGGACCCTGCTTTTCGACCGGTTTTGAAAATACCACTTGTGAATGTCCACATCTGTACAATGCATGCCCTTTGTAGAATTGTGGAGAAATTGGTCTACTTATATATCGGGTTTGCTTGGAAAATTAAGAACTCAGCAGAGCGACAAGTAGCCCTGCAGTGCTTAGAATTGGTACTGTCGGATATGGGGCTTCATGGTGGCAATGTGAAAATCCAGCGGGATGAAAAGAGATCAACTGCTGAGAAGGATGTCCCATGCAAACCATCCATCCGTGGGGTGAAGGCACGGAGGTTTTTATCTAAACCCCAAGGAATACAAGATCCGAAGCTAACAAAACATGAAAAAATATATAACACATCTTATGTTAGCAAGGTAGAGTATCAGAGCTGGAAAAAGCTATATATTGCAGTCAAAGACCAAGAACCAACTACTCGTAACGCGAAGGCTGAGGTTTGGCGATCAATAGACATCCTATTTTTAATGTGCGACAAAGATGACTGGTCACAAGGTGATATGAACAAGTTCAAGGAGAATCTCAACCTTCTCAAGAAATCATTCAAGACAGCATGGACAGACACCCAGATTACTCACTACATGGTATTATGGTGTATTTGATTCTCTTTTATGTGCAACTATGCGAGTGTAAAACATTCTAACTAATCTGTTTTCATATCCAGTACATCATTTTCAATCATCTACCATATTTTATACAAAAGCATGGGAACCCGGCAATATGGAATACCCAAGGGATGGAAAAGTCTCATTTCATGGCGAGAAATGCTTATTTCACGCACACACGACATGGTGGCTCTCGAATCAAGGCTAACAGTTTGTGAGAACTATTTGAATGGTTCTATCATAGATTTATTCATCGAATGCAGGCAAAAGAGGTCTTGGCCTCTTCAACAACAGCACAAGCCATCAGACATTTACAACAACAAAAAGTTAAAAGATCAATGGCATACAACAACTCCGGTGCTCGTGAAAGTCAACGAAGGTGGAGAGAGACAATGGTGTATGTGAACCAGTGGTGGAGAAAGATACTCAGAGTGGATGACATTGTACAAAATTTCTGTAATACATGATCTTATACAATTGCTACTTGAAGTGTATCAAGATTTTGAAGGTTCAATTTTGTTTTTTGGCACATCACCCTTGTAACGAATCATGAGATGTTTGCCATACTCTAAAAGTTCATCTGGGTTTTGTCTACCAAGAGCTAGTGCCATTCTTGTGTAAGTGTAGTAATACGCTGCCCGACCACCTGTATAGCCCAGGCAGTAACCAAAACAATCTCTAGCAAACACTTTGTCCACAAGAATGACTTTATCTGCACTTTTGGGCAGCATGGGTCCACCCAAGAAGCATGATAGTGTCTTTAATGTGTAAGTTGCTATTGAACCCTCTTCTGACATGGA